>NC_086452.1:393193294-393528757 GCF_028390025.1 Pseudophryne corroboree
GTTCCAGGGAAGGTTCCACCTCGAGGCCGAACTTATCCGTTGTCTCTGCCCGAGACGCATTCTATGGAGGAATACATTAAAGAGAACCTAGCAAAGGGGTTCATTCGACCTTCTTCTTCTCCAGCCGGCGCAGGCTTCTTTTTTGTAAAAAAAAAGATGGTGGTCTGCGGCCGTGCAACGACTACAGAGGTTTGAACGACATTACCATCAAGAACCGCTATCCTTTACCCCTGATTACTGAGCTCTTTGACAGAGTTAGCGGAGATACCATCTTTACAAAGCTGGACTTGAGAGGTGCATACAATCTCATCCGGATCCGTGAGGGTGACGAGTGGAAGACCGCATTTAACACCCGTGACGGACATTATGAGTACCTCGTCATGCCCTTCGGAATGAGCAATGCTCCAGCTGTCTTCCAGCATTTCGTCAATGAGATCTTCAGAGACATTCTATACCGTCATGTCGTGGTCTATCTAGATGATATCCTCAATTTTGCCAACAATTTAGAGGAACATCGTTTTTGGGTAAAGGAGGTTCTGTCCCGTCTCCGTGTCAATCATCTCTATTGCAAATTAGAGAAATGCGTCTTTGAAGTCAAGTCCATTCCGTTTCTAGGGTACATTGTGTCCGGTTCCGGACTAGAGATGGATCCTGAGAAACTACAAGCAATCCAGAATTGGCCGGTACCCTTAACCCTCAAAGGGGTCCAGAGGTTCTTAGGGTTCGCCAATTATTACCGAAAGTTTATACGAGACTTTTCCACCATTGTGGCGCCTATTACTGCTTTCACCAAGAAGGGTGCTAACCCGTCCAAGTGGTCTGAAGAAGCCATGCAAGCTTTTCATCTTTTAAAACAGAGGTTCATCTCTGCGCCTGTCCTGAAACAGCCTGACATCGACTCTCCTTTCATCCTAGAGGTGGATGCCTCCTCCGTTGGAGTAGGAGCGGTGTTATCTCAGAGGGCTAAAGATGGCCATTTACATCCTTGCAGTTTCTTCTCACGGAAGTTCTCCCCAGCGGAGCGCAACTATGCCATTGGCGACCAGGAGTTGCTAGCCATCAAGCTCGCTCTAGAGGAGTGGAGATATCTGTTGGAGGGAGCTTCTCATTCAATCACCATCCTTATAGACCACAAGAACCTTCTATATCTGAAAGGCGCACAATGTCTCAACCCTCGTCAGGCCAGATGGGCACTTTTCTTTTCCAGGTTCGACTTTAAACTCCAGTTCTGTCCGGGCTCTCAGAATCGCAAGGCCGATGCCCTTTCCCGCTCATGGGAGCAAGAAAATGAGTCAGAGTCTTCAGACAAGCATCCTATTATAAATCCGTTGGCATTCTCCATGGTAGGGATGGACTCTACGCCCCCATCAGGGAAAAGTTTTGTGAAGCCGACACTAAGGAAGAAGCTCATGCATTGGGCCCATGCTTCCCGCTTTGCCGGACATACAGGTATCCAAAAAACCCGGGAGTTTATCTCTAGATCCTATTGGTGGCCAACTCTGAAAAAGGACGTTTTGGAGTTTATTGCATCTTGCCCAAAGTGTGCTCAACATAAAGTATCCAGCCAGTCGCCTGCGGGGCAACTGGTTCCACTATCTGTTCCCCGTCGACCATGGACCCATTTGTCGATGGATTTTATTACAGATTTGCCCATGTGCAACAAGTTTAATACCATCTGGGTGGTAGTTGACCGGTTCACCAAGATGGCACACTTCATTCCTCTCACCGGTCTTCCGTCAGCTTCCAAGTTGGCTCAAGTATTCATACAAGAGATCTTTCGACTCCACGGTCTTCCAGAAGAAATTATCTCAGATCGAGGAGTTCAATTCACAGCCAAATTCTGGCGAAGTTTATGTCAAGCCCTCCAAGTCAAGCTAAAGTTTTCCACGGCTTACCATCCTCAGACCAATGGTCAAACTGAGAGGGTGAATCAGGACTTGGAGTCCTTCCTCCGCATCTATGTGTCCTCCTCTCAAGATGACTGGGTTCAATTACTTCCCTGGGCCGAGTTCTGTCATAACAACCAGTATCATTCTTCATCTTCTTCAACACCATTCTTCACCAACTTTGGATTCCACCCTAAAGTCCCTGAGTTCCAACCGCTTCCAGCAACTTCTGTTCCCGCAGTGGATATCACCTTGCATCAGTTTGCCAATATCTGGAAGAGCGTACGATCAGCTCTGCTCAAGGCATCGTTCAGGTACAAGAAGTTTGCGGATAAGAAGCGTTGAGCAGTTCCTGCTCTCAAGGTGGGTGATCGGGTATGGTTATCCACGAAGAATTTGAGGTTAAGAGTTCCCAGTATGAAGTTTGCACCTCGCTACATCGGTCCTTTTAAAATTGATCAAGTCATCAATCCTGTTGCTTACAGACTCCAGTTGCCTCCCTTCTTAAAGATACCCAGGACATTCCATGTTTCCCTGTTGAAACCGCTAATCTTGAATCGGTTTCATTCCTCACTTCCTCCAACTCCGAAAGTCCAAACTCAACGAGGCGTTGAGTATGAAGTAGCCAAGATCCTGGACTCACGTCACCGTTACGGTCAACTTCAGTATCTTATTGACTGGAAGGGTTATGGCCCTGAGGAACGTTCATGGACCAATGCTTCTGATGTCCATGCTCCTGCCTTGGTCCGGAGATTCCATTCCAAGTTTCCTCAAAAGCCAAAGAAGTGTCCTGGGGCCACTCCTAAAGGGGGGGGTGCTGTCACGATCCGGGTATCTGGACGCCATTTCTTACCTATCAGATGCCTCCTAAGGCTGGCTCAGCGCTCCAGGACTGGATCCCATCTGTTATCCTGATGTGCACATTCCCGCATCCTCTCCTGTCTCTCTGGACGCAGTCACAGTAACGCCTTATACATCTGGCATGGCGTCTCCCGCGGCCTCCGCCGCCGTCCCTGAGCTTCTGCATTCAGAGTGGCGATTACGTCAGCCGCGGCCTCCGCTGTGTCCGCGTGGTCGGATGTGCATCTGTCAGCCTGGCGTCTCCTGTCTCCGGTGGCCGGCGCCGCCATTACTGTTTTCCCATCACATGGATTACAATCCAAACTTCCCTCCAAGTGTCTGCATGGGCGCAGCCATCTTGGATTCTGTCAGCTGATCATTCCTACCAATCCGTTGTCAGTATTATTAATTTGCATAATTGCCTAGCCAATGCCTTCCTTGCTGCAGGTATAAATAGGTTGTGCCTGAGCAAGGAAGGCGTCAGTGCTTTGGTTGTCAAACCTAGTTCCAGTTTGTCTCTCTTCTGTGAATGTCTTCCAGGTTCCAGCTCCTGTCTCCAGACTTCTGCTATAGAGACCCGCACCAGCATTCCATCTGCGGTGTAGCCTGACTCTCCGATCCATTCTGGACTCACCTGTTTCCAGCTACAACATCACCTGCTTCCAGCTCAGCTTCCAGCAGTGTACAGCTTCTCTTAAAGGGCCGGTGTCCTTTCTGCAGTTTACCACTCTCCACCGGTATTATTATTTCTCCGCTCTCAAATTCTACATTTCATCTACATTGCATCGCTCTCAAGCTTTATTTATTATTTAACTGGTTCCAGCCAGTATCCACTCCGTGCCAACACCTGTCTGGTTCTAACCAGTACCCACAGCAGCATTTTATCTACAGCAGTCCAGCTTTCCCTGGAACACCAGCTGGTACGACCCTGGGCTTTCCTCATTGCTACAGTTGAGCCTGGTAAGGACTTTCCAACTTGCAGATAATAAGAACTGTCTCATACCACCAGAGCTCTGTGGCCCCTGCCACCCTGTAGTACCCAGGAACTGTATTATTATTTCTCTGCTGATTTTTATGTTACTTTTTACTGCTACTGTGATGCATGGAGTTTGTCATAAATAAATATCATTGACTTTTACTCAAGTTGTCGTGGTCACGCCTTCGGGCAGTTTCTCTTCATGTTACTTACATGTCCAGGGGTCTGATACAACCTCCCAGGTTCCGGTACATCTCAGCCCCTACAACTGAGGCTGCCTTCCGTCAGCTCAGGCCCTCAGTTGTGACACGGACCAGATGTCAGTTTTCGCTCCTGACTGCCCTGCATCACCGCCAGTGGGTGGTTTTGGAATTGTGATCCTTTTCCTGGCAGCTCCAATGGCGAAAGAAAATGAAGGAGGAGCTGTTGGCGGGTCACGTTCCGCTTGACTTGACAAGTCTCTCACCAGCAGGTCTTTGAACATGTGCAGACTTGTGTCTGCCGGAAAGAGACATACAACGTAGGCTTTAAACCTAGGATTGAGCACGGTGGCCAAAATGTAGTGCTCTGATTTCAACAGATTGACCACCCATGAATCCTGGTTAAGCGAATGAAGGGCTCCATCCACAAGTCCCACATGCCTAGCGGAATCGCTCCATTTTAGCTCCTCCTTCAATCTCTCCAGCTGCTTCTGCAAAAGCCTGATGAGGGGAATGACCTGACTCAGGCTGGCAGTGTCTGAACTGACTTCACGTGTGGCAAGTTCAAAGGGTTGCAGAATCTTGCACAACGTTGAAATCATTCTCCACTGCGCTTGCGTCAGGTGCAGTCCCCCTCCTTTGCCTATATCGTAGGCAGATGTATAGGATTGATGGCCTTTTGCTGCTCCTCCATCCTCTGAAGCATATAGAGGGTTGAATTCCACCTCGTTACCACCTCTTGCTTCAGCTGATGGCGGGGCAGGTTCAGGAGTGTTTGCTGGTGCTCCAGTGTTCGGCACGCGGTGGCTGAATGACGAAAGTGGCCCGCAATTCTTCAGGCCACCGACAGCATCTCTTGCACGCCACTGTAATTTTTTTTTTTTATTCTGCACCACCAAATTCAATGTATGTGCAAAAGATGGGACGTGCTGGAATTTGCCCACATGTAATGCACACACAATATTGGTGGCGTTGTCTGATGTCACAAATCCCCAGGAGAGTCCAATTGAGGTAAGCCAATCTGCGATGATGTTCCTCAGTTTCCGTAAGAGGTTGTCAGCTGTGTGCCTCTTATGGAAAGTGGTGATACAAAGCGTAGCCTGCCTCGGAACGAGTTGGCGTTTGCGAGATGCTGCTACTGGTGCCGCCGCTGCTGTTGTTGCTGCGGGAGGCAATGGTGAAGCATTGGGAAAACTCACGGATCTTTCAACATATGTCAAATAAAAAAGGAATCCCCTCATGTAATGCGGTAGGTTGTCTTTTTTTTTTTAAATGGTACTGTGCTATTATACCCCACACATCCTGCTGATGAAATATACTGTAGGAAAGGCAGATTCATGCCAAAGCAGGAACCAAGAAGAATCTCTTATTTATTTTATTTTATTTACTTTATTGAGGCATTGCAATATAGTGCCGCAATCAATAATACAAAACATAAATATCAAATACACAAAATAATCCAGTAATTACAATTCTTGTCACATCTCAAACAGAAGATCATACTAAAATATATATTGTCAGTATCAATTAGCCATAAAAAGTGATAACCTAATTTATTTATTTATTTATTTATTTATTAACAGTTTCTTAAATAGCGCAGCAAATTCCGTTGCGCTTTACAATTGGATACATTAAAATATAAAGTGATTACAATTTACTTAGATTACCATATTACATTTTGTCGATATCAATTTACCATGAAAACAGTAGAAACTTTGTATACTTATGATGTAGTGATTACAATTACAAAGTGATTTCAATTATATCAGATAAAAACAGTGAAAACCTAACGTACATATAATATAGTGAGATGTAAAATAATTACAATTGACTCATATTACATTATCATATCTATAACTGTAAAATCAGTTCACACCTATCGTTCTTATAATAGTGTTAGATACGCAGTGATTATAATCTCAAATAACAATCTATATATTTGGTTATATAAACTCATGCCTATCTTATATAATAAAAGGCTAACTCTGCTCCTCACCTTTATGGAGGGAATTTGTGCACCAGTGGCCACTAGATGTTGCCTGACGGAGCAATTTAAGTGTTGCTGTTATGAGCCACGGCAGTGGCTCATTCCTGTTTGCATTTTGCTCATGTATTTTATATTATATTTTTGGTTGCATACCAGGATTTCTCATGTACTTGTTTAGAATACTGTTGTAGGCCGCCTGTGGTGAGTCTGTGTAATTGCAGCCTGTTTCCTATGTGTTCAGTCTCACCTGCCAGTAATTAGGCCATTACCTTGTGCCTGGCTTCCAGCTATCCTGATTGGGGCGTGCTTCCTTTATTACTCAGCTGGCCCTGCTTCCAGAGCTGGTGATAGAAGTAGATTATTGTACCTGTATGTTCCTGGTTAGCTGCCTGCAAACCTGTTCCTGTTACTGGTCCGTGTCCGATCAAGAGTCCTGTTTGGTTCCAGCTCTGTCGGCCAGTCCTTGGAACTCCCCTGTGACATTCCCTTGTGGTATCGTGAGTCTGCAGCCCTGCCGTGTTCTGCGTCAGAGGCCGCATCGTTCTTACTTTTCTGTTGTGCTGTGACCTGGAGACTTTGACTGTTTGATTTTTGACCAGATCTTGCCAGCCGGTGTTAAGGTTTTTGTGGAGTATCCATGCTAACAGTTCTATATTTATATCTTTAACATCCCCGAGCATTGTTGCTCTCACTGTTTATTTGTTTATAACATCTAAAACCATTGTTGGTCTCATTATCACTCGTGCATTGGTGTTGCAGGGTTAGTTAGGTTCCCCCTCACAGTCTCGGGTGGTGCCTTGTCACTTTATAAGACCGGGGGGCATCGGAGTTTGGGCGGACCTGATTCGCCCATTCAAACGCGGCTGCCGTGGGCACAAGAACTTTAGCACCGCAGGCACCATCCGACCATTAAGAGGGGTAACGGAGTCAGGGGTAGAGCACGAGTTGCTGCGGTCATTCATACTGGCCGCAGCTTCACTCATGAGTACTGGAACTCCCTAGCTGTCACATATTCAGCAGAGTTCCAGGTACTCAATCTGTAACATTGTACTCAGTCTGTAACAGTTGCTCCGTTCGGGTGTGCACGGCTGCCAGCACTGACATTACTATTATGTTCCGTCATTTTGATGGGCTGGTAACTACTAGTTGAATAATGAAATAGGTAGATCATGTGCAGCCATCCTAGTAGATTACTAATACCCAGGGGTTAAAGTGAGCCGGAACGGGGCGGAACTGCGTTCCGTCAGTTCCACTTGGAGAAAGAACGCAGTTCCGCCTCCTCCGGCTCATCTAACCCGATGTGTGCCGGGTGCCGCAGGGAGATGCCGGGCGCCCGCTGAGATTGTGTTACAAGCGGGCGCCTGGCTCTCTCTCCACAGCGGAAGCTGTTGGCAGGAGCTCACTATTGAGCTCTGGCTTCCGGCTCTGTCAGTGCGCGCTATGGGAGAGACATCATGACGTCTCTCCCATAGTGCCGAGGAGCGGACGCCAGGAAGACTGCAGCGGTTGAACGCGGGAGCGGGGCTTGGTGAGTATAGTGTTTTTGTTGTGTTTTTTTTTATTAATATGTGTGAGTGCTTCTACTGGGGGCATTACTACAAGGGGGCTAAACTACTGGGGGCATTACTACAAGGGGGCTAAACTACTGGGAGCATTACTACAAGGGGGCTAACTACTGGGGGCTAAACTACAAGGGGGCTAATCTACTGGGGGCATTACTACAAGGGGGCTAAACTACTGGGGGCTTTACTACAAGGGGGCTAATCTACTGGGGGCATTACTACAAGGGGGCTAAACTACTGGGGGCATTACTACAAGGGAGCTAATCTACTGGGGGCATTACTACAAGGGGGCTAAACTACTGGGGGCATTACTACAAGGGGGCTAATCTACTGGGGGCATTACTACAAGGGGGCTAAACTACTGGGGGCCTTACTACAAGGGGGCTAAACTACTGGGGGCATTACTACAAGGGGGCTAAACTACTGGGGGCATTACTACAAGGGGGCTATACTACTGGGGGCATTACTACAAGGGGGCTAAACTACTAGGGGCATTACTACAAGAGAGCTAAACTACTGGGGGCATTACTACAAGGGGGCTAAACTACTGGGGACTAAACTACAATGGGGCTAAACTACTGGGGGCATTACTACATAGGGGCATTACCATTATGGGCATTACTAATGGCGGCACTACTAATTAGGGCATTGTAAAGGGGGCACTTCATAAATGGGCATCACTCCTGGGGACATAAGGGGCACTACTACTGGAAGCATTGCATAAGGGGCACCACTACTATGGGCTCTATATAAGGGGCACTACCAGTACAGTGGACATTGCATAAGGAGCACTACTACTGTGGGATTGTGGGCATTGTATAAGGGGCGCTACTGCTGTGGGCATGATGTGTATTACAGGGTGCTACTACTGTGGGCATGATGTGTATTACAGGGTGCTACTACTGTGGGCATTATTACTATTGTGTGACCACGCCCCTTTTCGAGACCAGACCCCCTTTTTGGTGTGCGCGCCTGTGGCATGCACAATACCTTTATTACATGGGCGCCGGGGAAGGGGGGGATGAGTTCCACCACCTCTCTAGGACCACTTTAAGCACTGATAATACCCCTTTCAGACTAGCAAAAATTGTGCTTAGTCTGAAAGGGTCCTAATGCAATATCCTGGGTTGAGTGTCCCCGCATTTCATCCCAGAACACGACCTGGGTTGAAGCCGGAATCGACCTGGGATGCGGTGCAGTGTGAACGGTAAGCCGGGTCAAGGCGACCCGTCACCCGTTCTCTGCATAGGAGGAGATGGTGCTTGGAGATGATCACCTCCAAGCGCCATCTCCTGTAACGTCGGCGGTGACGTCACCAACCTGGCAATATGCTGGGTCGGTCCAGAAGTCTGAAAGAGGTCGCACCCAGGAAGCACCCGTGTAAAAATTCTCATGTGCGACACGGCTCTGCCATTCTGAAAGGGGTATAGGTGGTACTAAGAAAGCTGTAATAAATTTGCTCTCTAGATGAAAGGGCTTCTATATAGGATTCCTATACTGTAAAAAAAAAAAGTTCTGCCTGTGGGATATAATTGGTGTTGGAATGCCGGCGGTCAGACGACACCTGTCAGAATGCCGATGACGGAATCCGGAAAGTAAGTATGCCGGGGTGGAAGGTGGTGAGCAGACGGGATAGGGATATGCTCGGGAAGGGAGGGTTAGCTTAGCTGCTAACCACTGGTATATTTATAATGGGTTGAGTGTGTGTGGTACGCACGGGCCCCCAGGATACAGGGGGCCCACACCGCACCCCCCCGCACCCATTATTTTTAATACTTACCCTCCAGAGTCCCACAGCGCTGCAGAAATCACAGAGAAAATGGTATGGCACCATTTTCTGGTGTTTAAAGCATGCGCAATCGGAAAATCATTGCGAAAATGGCCGCTGCTTAATTTTTACGGAGATCTGCACATACGCTCTAGGCTCTGAGACAGTGCTTGGGTTCCCTAGGGACCCTAGTGCCCAGAGCTACTGCACTGCCGGCTGGAGAGGAGGGGGCCCAGACAGAGCCTGCACACGGGCCTCTTCCTCTCTAGATATGCCCTTGTTGCTCACAATTTTGGAATGCCGATGTCGATAATCAGACCGCCGGCATCCTCATTGCCGGTATCCCATACCCAACCCCTGCCTTTTTCTCCTTATTCACCCTATTCAATAGCATTTTCACCCAATCATTCTGAATATATAATTGGATTTATTCATAAAGAATCTTTTTGATGTTTTGAAACATAAATCATATTTACTGTTCTCGCACTTTCTTGAAATTTCAATACAAAACAAAACAATTAAAAAAAAAAACACTTTTTTTGCCCAGTTTGGTTAAGTTATATTTGATGAATTAGATGGAGCAAAAAGACTAATGCAATTTACTATAAATGCATTGAGGGCTAAAAAAATGCAAGGTATAATTTGTGGAGGTAGCGCATATCAAAATTAACTACCGGTATATTGATGTTGGAATGTGAAGAGCGCAAATGTTGAAAAACCCTCAGATGCAACGGGGTTACAAAATATATTGTAAAGTAAAAAAATAATAATAATTTTATATATATATATATATATATATATATATATATATGAAAACGATGGATAAGATCTGAGCGACCAATGGTGGCAGTAAATTAAAAGGACTGCTTATTTTCTTAAAAGAAGGGGGTTTATTAAGGAACAAAAAGATTTTTTTATATATAAAAACATACAACTGGCCAATCGGGGTTGCAACATCCACAGGTGCTAAATATTAGCACGATGGAACCCTAGGCACATATAAATGAAAAACATCAAAATTATTCTAGAAAGAAAACAATTTAAAACTTATGCGGAGCACGTAAAAAGTTTCAGAACAAATTGGAAAGCATGGGGTTATTAAAAAATACAATTCATATGTTAAAAAATCTAAAATCTAAAAACACATGGAATTGATGAGGGATACATGAAAATTAGAATGCAATTAAAATAATGGAGATGGATATGAGTAGCTTAACTGAGGATTCAGTAGTAGTAGTATCAGGATTCACTCAACGCGTTTCGTCTGGTCTGACTTTATCAAGTTTACAGGAACTTAGAGAATTTCTTGAGGTAGAATTTCTTGAGGTTTCTGTGACAGCCCACTGGGTAGACTTGTCAGAAAACACGTGGATCGGCGGAATAGCCGCCGATCCGCGTGCTTCTGTTGGAAATGGGGCCAAATCAGACAGGTTTGGCCCCCTTTCCAACAAACTCAATCCGACTTGAAAACAAGTCTGATTGAGGTGAGGAGACGGGGAGCGAAGCTGCGGGCGGCTGGGGGAGTTGAGATCGTTGGCCGGCGGGAGGAGCTGGCTGCGGGGGACATGTCTGCGGCGGCGGGGGAGGCGCTGCAGGGAGAGAGGTGCCTGGCCGTCCCCCGGTGAGGCACCTCTCTCCCTGCAGCGCCTCCCCTCGCCGCCGCCGCAGACATGTCCCCCCCCGCAGACAGCTCCTCTCGCCGGCCGCCGATCTCTGTTTCCCCCGCTGCCGTCCCGCTCATGCCCGCCGCCGTTAATCCCCCCGCCGGCCGCCGCCATCTGCACACCTGGCCGCTGCTGTCAGCGCATCCACAGCCGCTGACATCAACGGCAGCACAGGACCCTGTGTACGGCCAAATCCGACAGTTGGATTTGGCCATCCATTGAATAGGGGTTGTCGGATCCATTCCAACAATTGCATGTCGGAACGGATCCGACTCTTGTTGAATATACCCCTAGATCTGCCATTAAAAAAAAAATAGTTTTTTTTGTGTGAAAACACACAGTTTCAGTGTAACCTGTGTGTTTTCACCATCGAGGACCCAAAAAGCTGGCGCATATCAGCTATTTTGTTTCACCTGCCTGAGGCAGGTGAAACAAAATCCTGGTAAGCCGCGACGACCTGTCAGTGTCCCATGCCCGAAGCAGCAGCATGCTGGGATTGCAGTAAAGGGCTTCCAGGAGCCGGTGCTCAGCGATGTGACCCTATGGCAGGGAAGCCGGAATAGTGCCGTGACCTGCATCCCCCCTCTTCTACCGTCCCCGGCTGCGGTCACATGACGGGGCAGCGGTCATGTGACTGGGGAACTCAAGGTGCAGCGATACCCTGGTTACACCGGGAGCTGTCAGGAGCTGGTATCCAGTGTAGTAACACAAAAACCCAGATAAGCCGCAGCTCGTGACATCAAGCAGCGACATCAGTGACATCAAGCAGCGGCCGGGCTGTGCAGGCAGCGCATCATTCGTCGTTGCTGGCATACACACTTGCCCAGGGCCGTCTTAACAGCAGTGTAGGCCCCTGGGCACAGCAGTCCACTGGGCCCCCTACCTATCCTCCAGTGGTAGGGGTGGGGTGGAAGCTATCAGCGGCAGCGTTGATGTCCCGCGGGTGGTAGGGGGTGTTCTATCTTTTGCTCAGCATGTAGTTCCTGAGTAATTTCTGCTAATTACTCCTTCACTACACTGAAGGGGCGAGAGGGATAACACTAATCTGTAGAAGGGGGCACTGGGCTGAATGAAGTGGCCCTGATACATGACTTCCAGGGTGGTAGGGGATGTTTAATACATAGGGGAGGTGTGAATAGTGGAGTGGGCTTAATATTCAGCATTTGCTGGTGGGAGGGCAGCTTGCTTGACTGCAGATATCTCCAGTTCCTGGAACTAGATTTCTTAGCTTTGAACAGGATAAAAAACTAGAGAGTCCCACCTTTCAGGAGGGACTGGGGACTTGGAAATCAGAGTTCAGGAGCCAGAACAATCCACCAACGAAAATATAAAACTGAATACCAGGCGTGTGGAGCTGGAGCAGGGACCAGCTGCTGGAAGTCTGATATCTCTGTAGAGACAAGCTGCCAGTGTCCACTGCAAGGGGAGACTCACAGCTTTTGGAGTTTACCTTCCAAAAATTTTAAAGTCAGACAGAACCCGAGATATCTGTCTGACAGAAGTCAGACAGATATCAGACAGAACCCGAGATATACTAAGCTTCTATTCAAGCAGATGAAGACATAAATACATTGCCTGATTTGGCATTCTGTGAAGGGCCCATGCCAGAGCTGTCAGCTCTGGAGCCAGGAAAGCTGTTTCTGTCTGTAAACCCTCTTCATTTTTATACACACATGGACAATGAGACAAGGGAAACATTCCCAGTATGCCAATATTACTGGATGGTAATGGCCAGCACTTGTTGAGCTTTTATGTTCACCCATAGCTTCTGTAATGAGAAGGGAGAGCTTTGGGGGCAGTAAAAAGTATGTAGATTATTTGTTCCATGCATATTTCAATATTTTAATATTTATTAGTAAAATGATTGTAATTCAGATATATGTACATGGCAGAACTACAGTCAGAGCAGTGTGCATGTCAGCTATGGGGTCCAGAGGTTAGAGGATCCCGACAATCCCTGTTTACCCTTGATCCCTCACACCTTACCAGAAGTCCCTTCAATCCTTCTGATGCCCCCACTCTGCTCTGAAAAGAACAGAGCGGTAGTGTTTCAGAGTGAGTGGCTCAGAAAGCAAGCAACCCAAGTTTTGTTCTGGGCTATGGCAGGAGTGGATTTAGGGATCAGGCTGCCCTAGGCCAGTGGTTCTCAAACTGTGTGCCGTGGCACCCTGGGGTGCCTCAGGACACTTGCAGGGGTGCCCTGAGTTGGTTGTCCAGGACCCAATTAGAATTATTTATGGTCAATGCAAGAGGCAAAACCAGTGCTCGCAGCTTCCTATCATACAACATGTGGACACACAGAAGCAAATCCTGTCCCTCACCACACAATTAAACCTAAGGGTGACATACAGACTATAAACACAATTTAGTTAATTTAATATTTCGTTCTACATTTTTCAATAAGAAACATTTGGCCTAGGAGTGCCATGAAAAAATTTCTGTTACTCTAGGGCAGGCATTACCAACCACGGTCCTCAAGGCACACCAACAGTGCAGGTTTTAGTGATATCCAGGCTGCAGCACAGATAGTTAAATCAAAATAACTGAGCTACTAATTAAGTCACCTGTGCTGAAGCCTGGATATCACTAAAACCTGCACTGTTAGTGTGCCTTGAGGACCATGGTTGGGAATGCCTGCTCTAGGGTGTTGTGATTCTAAAAAAGTTTGAGAACCACTGCCCTAGGCACATTATTTCCCCCCTCCCCCATCACATTGAGAATCCCAAATCAGGCCCAACCTCCCCCTACTACCAGACCCCAAATGTGCTGCCCATTTTACCACTCCCATCAGCTACAAAATATTCAAAAAATAAGTTGTAAAAAAAAATTACCTGGCCTTATCAGCCTGCTGTGCCTCCCCCTACAGTAGCAAGTGCCACCTCTAGGGATGTGCCTCACGGGCCTAGTGGGAAATCCACCACTGATCCATGGCCTTTTCATGTATTCAACCTCCACCCTGTGTTATTTGCTGATATCAGCAGTTTTGATACCTTACATTCTAATGGGGAGGGGAGACTGGACCAACAAGAGTGGTGTAAGGTGGGAGAATGAGGCCTTGATTAAGCAATGGCTTTTTAAAGAGCTTATAAAGTTCTGGAGAAAGGGGGAGATTCTGTTTGTCTGGGGTTGAGGGGTTGCCTTTCAAATATGGGTTTTGTTAAAAAAAATATATTAGAAAATAAGATCAAAATTAATGTGAACATAATTTTTAGGCAAGCATAATTTGAAATGAATAACTATAAATGGGTGGTCCTAAAGTAACTGTAGGCAGAACCTTTTAAGCAATGCTTTTCCATGTGACAGCATTTGCATTACTATCTGGGCCCATAATGGTCAAGCAGAGTATTTGCAAATCTGTACTTTGGAAACTGAGAAGTGGGCATACACCCATGTATCACAAGTTAGACAAATAGGGCCTGATTCAGATGCGGATGCAATCTGAATGTGTCTTTATGCTTATGCCACGGCAGATGGTCTTTCTACTGTGACACCCACGGCCGTCTTAACTGCATTGAAGGCAAAGCAATGCACTGGGTCCCCTAACGGGATGCAGTTAGGTTGCCGGCAGTCCCGACTGCTGACAATGCCGCCAGCCGAAATCCTGTCCACGATATCCATAGAGTGGGAATAGAACCTGTGGCGAGCGCAGCAAGCCACTGAGCACGCAAGGGGACTCTTTGCGCTCGCCATGCTGCCGGCATACTGGCGGCCAGGATGCCATTGTCGGTATACTGACGGCCGGCATCCCGGCCGCCGGTATATCATACTGAACCCCCCCTAATCACCCAATACGGGAACCAATTTAAAAAAATCAGAACTTGCCCCTCCTGCAGTCCTGCGCCATCTCTCCACATACATCCATACAGGGAATAGCTGTCAGGATGGAGATGACTTTATCCATCCACCAATCAGCATGCTGACAGCTATTCACTGTCTGGCTGCATGCTGGGAGGCGGTAGAGAATGCTACACTCTGACATGCATAGATTAGCATGCTGACAGCCAGATACTGTCTGTCTGCATCTATGTGGAGTAACCATCAGGATGCATGCGCATCAGCCGCCAACATGGCCACTACGTCCACCTCTGAATCAGACCCATAGGGTGCATTGTTTGCATAACGTTACACAATTGTCCCTTAGTAAATTCACTTTAAAGGTAGTGTATTTTTAGAGTCCAGCAGACTGAATGGTTCTTTCATCAGAGAAATACTAAATATAAATCCAGTTATACTTTTCCTTTTAGTCCTGGATATGTCGTCTTATCTATGAGCTAGCTTTTCCACTAAGTAATCAGTAACCTGATTATGTTAAATTAGAAGCGCGGATTGCTAAATCACATTGATGACCCAGTTATTGGTTTTTGTAAAGTGCTTTTTGAAATCCATGAAGAATCATTGGTAGAAGTGGGCTTATTAAACTGAAACATATTGCAGAGCGGCATAATGTTTTCTGAACATGTCTTTATGAAAAGGCTTTACCGATTCGTGTGGTGCAGCTCTCTAATCAATGAATCTCTTAAAGGTGTGTTATGATACTCGGACAGAGAGATGTCCTGTATGCTAAAGATCAAACGCGGCACAGCCTCCTCACAAACCATTACTCCAGGCAACAGCGTTCATTATATGATAAGAGGTTATTGTATTGCTCTTTATGGAATCAAATGCTACAGTCATTAGATGTCGTGACAGTGCAAGATGCATAGCCCGTGTTCTCTACTTTAATGATGTGCATTAATGCCGCTTGTGTTGCATTGTTATCCGCCCAGTGGCATGCGCTTTCTGAAAATGTTCTCCTCTTTGTTGTTCCATTCAAAGAGATACAATTATACAGTGATAAATGGAGAATACAGCTGCAGAGAGGAGATATACGGTAAGACATACTAACGCAAACTTCACACACTGTGCTGTTTGCTTTTCTACGGCAGGAGGAGGTGTGTGAGAAACAAGGGCTGAATAGACACTTTTAGTACAGTATATCTAGCTGTTTAATAGCCATTAAAAGGATGCATGCACGGTGCCACTCTAATTCAAGCAACAAAAAAACACTGTACCCCAGGTAAAAAAACTAGTGATGAGCGGGTTCGGTTCCTCGGAAACCGAATCCCCCCGAACTTCACCCATTTTACACGGGTCCGAGGCATACTCGGATTCTCCCGTATGGCTCGGTTAATCAGAGCGCGCCCGAACGTCATCATCCCGCTGTCGGATTCTCGCGAGATTCGGATTCTATATAAGCAGCCGCGCGTCGCCGCCATTTTCACTCGTGCATTGGAAATGTTAGGGAGAGGACGTGGCTGGCGTCCTCTCCGTTTATTAATAATATTTGTGCTTTTTATTGCTTAATTGTGGGGACTGGGGAGCAGCTGTATTATATAGGAGGAGTACAGTGCAGAGTTTTGCTGACCAGTGACCACCAGTATACGTTGTCTGCCTGAAAAACACTCCATATCTGTGCTCAGTGTGCTGCATATATCTGTGCTCATACTGCTTAATTGTGGGGACTAGGAAGCAGCTGTATTATATAGGAGGAGTACAGAGCAGAGTTTTGCTGACAGTGACCACCAGTATACGTTGTCTGCCTGTAAAACACTCCATATCTGTGCTCAGTGTGCTGCATATATCTGTGCTCACGCTGCTTTATTGTGGGCACTGGGGACCACCAGTATATTATATAGGAGGAGTACAGTGCAGAGTTTTGCTGACAGTGATCACCAGTATACGTTGTCTGCCTGAAAAACACTCCATATCTGTGCTCAGTGTGCTGCATATATCTGTGCTCACACTGCTTTATTGTGGGGACTGGGGACCACCAGTATATTATATAGGAGGAGTACAGTGCAGAGTTTTGCTAACCAGTGACCACCAGTATATATAGCAGTACGGTACGGAAGGCCACTGCTCTACCTACCTCTGTGTCTTCAAGTATACTATCCATCTAGATTCTATACCTGTGGTGCATTTTAGTTTTGCAGTTTGCTGACAGTGACCACCAGTATATATAGCAGTACGGTACGGAAGGCCACTGCTCTACCTACCTCTGTGTCGTCAAGTATACTATCCATCTAGATTCTATACCTGTGGTGCATTTTAGTTTTGCAGTTTGCTGACAGTGACCACCAGTATATATAGCAGTACGGTACGGAAGGCCACTGCTCTACCTACCTCTGTGTCGTCAAGTATACTATCCATCTAGATTCTATACCTGTGGTGCATTTTAGTTTTGCAGTTTGCTGACAGTGACCACCAGTATATATAGCAGTACGGTACGGAAGGCCACTGCTCTAAAATGGAGGGTAAAATAGGGAAAGATCAAGATCCACTTCCACCTCGTGCTGAAGCTGCTGCCACTAGTCATGGCCGAGATGATGAAATGCCATCAACGTCGTCTGCCAAGGCCGATGCCCAATGTCATAGTAGAGAGCATGTAAAATCCAAAAAACAAAAGTTCAGTAAAATGACCCAAAAATCAAAATTAAAAGCGTCTGAGGAGAAGCGTAAACTTGCCAATATGCCATTTACGACACGGAGTGGCAAGGAACGGCTGAGGCCCTGGCCTATGTTCATGGCTAGTGGTTCAGCTTCACATGAGGATGGAAGCACTCATCCTCTCGCTAGAAAACTGCAGTGCCACTCCTAGATGGGCCAGGTGTTTGTGTCGGCCACTTGTGTCGCTTAGCTTAGTCACACAGCGACCTTGGTGCGCCTCTTTTTTTCTTTACATCATCATTTGCTGTTTGGGGACTATTTTTTTGAAGTGCCATCCTGTCTGACACTGCAGTGCCACTCCTAGATGTGCCAGGTGTTTGTGTCGGCCACTTGGGTCTTTGTGTCGGCCACTTGGGTCGCTTAGCTTAGTCACACAGCTACCTCATTGCGCCTCTTTTTTTCTTTGCATCATGTGCTGTTTGGGGACTATTTTTTTGAAGTGCCATCCTGCCTGACACTGCAGTGCCACTCCTAGATGGGCCAGGTGTTTGTGTCGGCCACTTGGGTCGCTTAGCTTAGTCACACAGCGACCTTGGTGCGCCTCTTTTTTTCTTTGCATCATGTGCTGTTTGGGGGGGAAAAAATTTAAGTGCCATCCTGCCTGACACTGCAGTGCCACTCCTAGATGGGCCAGGTGTTTGTGTCGGCCACTTGTGTCGCTTAGCTTAGCCATCCAGCGACCTCGGTGCAAATTTTAGGACTAAAAATAATATTGTGAGGTGTGAGGTGTTCAGAATAGACTGAAAATGAGTGGAAATTATGGTTATTGAGGTTAATAATACTATGGGATTAAAATTACCCCCAAATTCTATGATTTAAGCTGTTTTTGAGGGTTTTATGTAAAAAACACCCGAATCCAAAACACACCCGAATCCGACAAAAAATTTTCAGGGAGGTTTTGCCAAAACGCGTCCGAATCCAAAACACGGCCGCGGAACCGAATCCAAAACCAAAACACAAAACCCGAAAAATTTCCGGTGCACATCACTAAAAAACACACACACTGTCCTTCACAGGAAAAAAATAAAAACACATTTCCTCAGACAGCAAAAAAGTAATACATGTTGGTCCCCACAAGTAAAAAAAAAAGCACATTGGCCTCCACAGGAGAAAAATCATATTGATCCCCACATGAAAAAAATAAAACACATTGGCCCGAGCAGAAAAAAATAAAACACAAATGGTCTACGATGAATAAACACATACTTTGTCCGTCACAGAAAAAAAAACCACATTGGCCCCCAACACAAAAAAATAAAACTTGGCATGTCAAGCAGACACACATGAGAGCCAGCATCAGAATCAGGACTGAATTAAGGTTTGTGGGGGCCCAGGGCAACACCTTCCCAGGTTACCTGGGAGTCATTGAGTGCTACTTGTTCTAGAAGGAGACTTACAGCAGGATAATACTCAGATCCTGTACTAATAAGCAGGATACCTTCCAGGGGCGGATTGGGATGGAAATCCAGTCCGGGGCCGACCTATGCTGGGCGGCCCCCAGCATGTGAGGAGATGGGCGCAGATCTTGCTGCGTATGCAGCGATCTGCGTCCCTCTCTGAATAAGGTCCTCAGGGGCAGATGTATTAAGCCTGGAGAATTGATAAAGTGGAAGCTGACAACGCACCAGCCAGTCAGCTCCTAGCTGCCATGTTACAGGCCGGGTTTGAAAAATGACAGGAGCTGACTAGCCTGTGCTTTATCACCTTCCACTTTATCACTTCTCCAGCCGTCAGGGGTGTATCTAGCGGTCCGAGTGCCCTTGGCAAAGTAAAGGGCTGACGCCTCTGCCCCCTCACCCCCTACACACATTTGAAATAAGGTGTGAGTATTGGAAATGGTGCATGGTCTTGTGGGGGAAGGGCGTTGACACTATAGTACTTCCAATTCAAATTATGCCAAACAGTAGTGTCCCGTATTCACGTTACACCATCTCTCCACCCTAACCCTAATCCACCTTTCCCACAGCCTGACACTAACCCGCCCCCCCAGCCTCTTCAGTAGTGCCTAACCCTAACCAACCCTTCTTAATCTCCCTCCCTGCATCCTAACCCTCCCACCCTCGCAGCCTAACCCTAACGCTCCCACACGACTTGCCATTGGAGACTTTGGCACCAACTCGATCCGGATTTTGGCATTCTGCATTGCTATCTATGTTGGGATGCCAGCATCAGCATTCCGAGCAGTTATGGGATGCTGGTGTCAGCTTCCCGACCACCGGGATGCCAAACGCCGGCATCTTGACTGCATCCCGAAATAAATGCTAATGAGATGCTGTGAGATGAGCCTTAAATGGACCCAGCCATTAACCAAACACCATTAGTTGGATGGTAGAAGTGCTTCCTGTTAGAAAAAACATCAGGGTGCCATCACTTCCAAGATAAAATGATCAATTATACAATTAACTGATGTACATTTCCTTTAAACTGGCCTTGAAATAGGTAAGATATGTATTATCTTTATTACACTCAACAAGTTAAAGTTTTCGCTTACTTACTACTTACTGACATCTAACATGCATGTAAATCATGTAGTTTTCCAGGTACTACAGTCCCTTCTCCCAAACACTGACACTTTTTTATTCTCTTCAACAACTATTACCTCTTTTACACTCGCAGTGAAGTTCATTCCCGGGTATGTGTCCCGGTATATTTGCCGGGACACATTCCCGGGAATGACCCTTTCACATTAGCGGGCTGACCCGGCATATTGCCGGGTCAGTGACGTCACCGCTGAGTCTCCCAGATGCGGTGCTTGAAGATAATCTTCTCCAAGCACCGCCTCCTCCTATGAAGAGAACGGGTGCCGGGTCGCCTTGACCCGGTATACCCGTTTACACTGCCAGCTTCCCGGGACGGTCCCGGGTTCAACCCTGGTCGAGACCTGGGATGAAATCCCGGGTTGCTCGTCCCGGGAAATGGACCCTGTACCCATTCACACTGAGAAAAATCCCGGGATGATGCGCGTTCACGTGCAATATCCCGGGATTTTTCTGCGAGTGTAAAAGGGTTATAATTGATCTATAGCACTGTGCTATATAACAATTGCTGTGTACCTGGTGAGAGCCTGTCACTGCCTGCGCGGCGCAGGTGTCCGTCAGCACCGCACTGCACTAGTGATCAGACTAGTGTCTGCAGCACCGCACTGCACTAGTCATCAGACTAGTGTCCGTCAGCACCGAACTGCACTAGTGATCAGACTAGTGTCCGTCAGCACCGCACTTGTAATCAGACTCAAAATAAACTACAGTTCCCAGCAGCCCTTGCTGCCGGGCAGAGGCGTAACTAGGGTTTTTGGAGCCCAGGGCAAGATCAATAAATCCCCCCCAAGAATTTTTTTTTTTTTTTTTAATAAAAATAATAAATTAATAAAATGATAATAAAAAAAAAAATACAAAAGGAAAGTATGTGCAGACGCCACCGGTGTCACTGCATATAAAGATGTCAGGGTGTGTATGTATGTGTATGTAGGTGCAGTGGTCGAAGTTGAATTTTTGAAGGTGGAATGAAAGAGTGCAGATAGCAATTATGCGCGCGCCTCCGGAAAAGGGGCGTGGTCACTCAAAATGGGCGTGTCCTTCAGTGTAGTAGGACCCCTTATACTATCTAGTACTGGTGCCCCTTTGACATTATAGCACACAGTATGAGCCGAAATTCACATTATAGCACACAGTATGAGCCGAAATTCACATTGCCCCACACGGCATGAGCTGAAATTCACATTATAGCACACAGTATGAGCCGAAATTCACATTGCCCCACACGGCATGAGCCGAAATTCACATTATAGCACACAGTATGAGCCGAAATTCACATTACCCCACATGGTATGAGCCAAAATTCACATTATAGCACACGGTATGAGCCGAAATTCACATTAGAGCACACGGTATGAGCCAAAATTCACATTACTCCACATGGTATGAGCCAAAATTCACATTACCCCACATGGTATGAGACGAAATTCACATTACAGCACACGGTATGAGCCGAAATTCACATTACAGCACACGGAATGAGTCAAAATTCACATTACCCCACATAGTATGAGCCGAAATTCACATTATAGCACACGGTATGAGCCAAAATTCACGTTACAGCACATGATATGAGCCAAAATTCCCATTATAGAGTTAGGGGATCCTACCCCCAGAATTAACATGGCCTGTGGGGCACTATGATGAGGGGAGCCCACCCCCTTAATAGACTAATTGCAGAGTTTAGCAGCGGAAGGGCTGCAGCGGTTTCTCACCCCAAGCTGTGGCGCTTCTGCCACCTCCGACACTCCACATCTTCGGCACCACCCGGGATGCAGAGCACCGCACCGGGTATGCACCCTTTTCAGTGTGGTCTGCTGCGCTCCGAAGGGGTTCTTGTTTCATGCTGCAGGATCCCGATGTGCGCCTTCCTCCCCGCTGTTACTGTCATGGTAAGCATTAGTATCGTTTACCGCAGAGGCCATTTTCTGAGGCATACGTGTTAAACCTCAGGAACTGAGATGCCCTTCTCACCATATAGCTGTGTGGCCGAGCCGGGCGGGGGGACAGCCAGCAGCAGCATGCCGGATATCAGCAGCAGAGGGTGCGGGCTGTACATACTTGAGGCAGCTGGATATTCAACAGTGCTGAAAGCCTCCGGAGCCCGCACCCCCAGAGCTGCAGTACACCGGCAGAGGACACCCATCCCCCGAACCCTGCGTAGCCCAAAGCCGGAGATCAGCAGCATGCTGAACGCGGAAGCAGAAGCTGCTTATTGCCGGTCAGCATGCTGCTGATCTCCGGCTTTGGGCTCCGCACGTGCATTACAGCCCCCACCCTCGGCTGCTGATATCCGGCATGCTGCCCCTGCTGCTGGCTTTCCACCCGCCCGGCTCGCCCACCCAGCTGGATGGTGAGTGAGAAGGGCATCTCAGTGCCCGTGGTTTAATACATATCTGTCTTCGGTAAATGGCCATTAGTACATCCCACACACACTGATTACACACACACAGACTTGCCACCCCCAAATCCTACACACACCCACTCAGACTACACACACACATTCTCATACTTTCCTCTCCCCCACACACACACTGGACTGCAAAAATTTACACACACTGACACTGTTCCACACACACACAATTAACACACACGCACACTGTCCCACACACCAGTGGCATGCGGTGAGGTCAGTGGCGTGCGGTGAGGCACTACAGCCATAATGTCCGCCGAATCCTGCCGATGACCCCTACCGCCACTGAGCCAATGCCCGCCACTGCCTCTGAGCCGATGCCCGCTGCCACTACCAATGGCTTACAAACTCGCCCACCATCAACTGACCCAGCCCTCCGCCACTAATTTGCAACTCAGTCCAAAGCCGCCAATGCCCGCTGCATGCCTGCTCATCATACTTGTGATATATTGTACATTTTTATAGAAAAAATTAATAATTAGTGTTTGGGACTGGGAAGGGAGTGGGAGGAGGACATGAATGCAATTTTGTTGTCCAGGGTTTGCATTAACTTAATGGAGAAGGGTCTGAATGGGTTAAAAATGTAAAAAAAAAACTGCGTGAGGTCCCCCTCCTAAGTATAACCAGCCTCGGGCTCTTTGAGCCGGTCCTGGTTGTTTAAATACTGGGAAAAAATTGGACAGGGGTTCCCCGTATTTAGACAACCAGCATCGGGCTCTTAGTCCGGTCCTGGTTCCAAAAATACGGGGGACAAAAGATGTAGGGGTCCCCCCGTATTTTTAAAACCAGCACCGGGCTCCACTAGCCAGGGACATAATGCCACAGCCGGGGGACACATTTATGTAGGTCCCTGCGGCCGTGGCATTACCCCCCCAACTAGTCACCACTGGCCGGGGTTCCCTGGAGGAGTGGGGACCCCTTAAATCAAGGGGTCACCCCCCCTCCAGGCACCCAAGGGCCAGGGGTGAAGCCCGAGGCTGTCCCCCCCATCCGTGGGCTGTGGATGGGAGGCTGATAACCATGTAAGTAAAAAAAGAATATTGTTTTTTGTTGTGGAACTACAAGGCCCAGAAAGCCTCCCCCGCTTGCTGGTACTTGGAGAACCTCAAGTACCAACATGCAGGGAAATAACGGGCCCGCCGGTACCTGTAGTTCTACAACAGAAAAAATACCCAAATAAAAACACAACTCACACACCGTGACAGTAAAAATGTATTAAAGCACACTGACCCACTCACACATACTTACCTATATCCCACGCCGGTCACGTCCACTTGTCCAGTAGAATCCAATAGGGGTAGCTGTAAAAATGAGAGACACATTATTTACCTACATCCCACGCCGGTCACGTCCACTTGTCCAGTAGAATCCAGTAGGGGAATCTGTAAAAATGAGAGACAGATTACTTACCTACATCCCACGCTGGTCACGTCCACTTGTCCAGTAGAATCCAATAGGGGTACCTGTAAAAATGAGAGACAGATTACTTACCTACATCCCACGCCGGTCACGTCCACTTGTCCAGTAGAATCCAATAGGGGTACCTGTAAAAATGAGAGACAGATTACTTACCTACATCCCACGCCGATCACGTCCACTTGTCCAGTAGAATCCAATAGGGGTACCTGTAAAAATGAAAATGATACTTAGAAAACTTCAATCCACAGGAGGAGAGAGAGAGAGAGAGAGAGAGAGAGAGAGAGAGAGAGAGAGAGGGGGGGGAGGAGGAGGAGTGGGGGGGGAGAGAGAGAATAACCTGCTGCTGCTGCTGGGGAGACCGGCACACACTGCAGGGCCACGACGGGAGGACGGAGCCGGCGGAGGAGGGGGAGAGCCGCACACCGCCGCTCCTGTCAGCGGCAGCGGAGGACGGGGCGCACACTACAGACGCCAATAACCGCCGGGACAATTAACACACACACACACACAATTAACACACGCACACTGTCCCACACACACACACAATTAACACACACGCACGCACACTGTCCCACACACACAAATAACACACACGCACACTGTCCCACACACACAATTAACAAACACGCACTGTCCCACACACACACACACAATTAACACACTCACACTGTCCCACACACAATTAACACACGCACACTGTCCCACACACACACAATTAACACGCACGCACACTGTCCCACACACACACAATACACACGCACACTGTCCCACACACACACAATTAACACACACTCAAACTGTCCCACACACACACACAATTAACACACACTCAAACTGTCCCACACACACACACACACACACACACACACACACAAACACACACACAATTAATACACTCACACTGTCCCACACACACACACACAATTAACACACACGCACAATTAACACGCACTCAAAACTGTCCCACACACACAATTAACACACTCACACTGTCCCACACACACACACAATTAACAAACACGCAAAACTGTCCCACACACACAATTAACACACTCACACTGTCCCCCCCCCCCACACACACACACACACACACAATTAACACACACACACTGTCCCACACACACACAATTAACACACGCACACTGTCCCACACACACACACAATTAATACACACTCACACTGTCCCACAAGATTACCCCGCTGAGCGCTCACCTGCACTCACTGCTGTTCAGGGGCCGCGCGCCCCCCCGAGGTCGCGCACGCGCATGCGCGCACCTCCGCGGTCGCGATCGCGTACACTTTGCAGGGGGGAGTAGGGGGAGGCTCCTGGCTGCTGCTGCCTGTCTATTGTGACAGGCACAGCAGCCGGGGAGACAGGGAAACCGCCGCGGGTAGCGCCGGCGGAATCCCTGACGCATGGGGCGAGTGGGCCGTGCCGGTGGCGCCCCCCTCTGTTGGGGCTGCCATGGCGCCCAGGGCACGTGCCCTGCTCGCCCCGTGCTAGATACGCCTCTGCTGCCGGGAGCTCCCAGCAACAGGGGCTGCTGGGAGCTGCAGTTTATTTTGAGTCTGATTACAAGTGCGGTGCTGCCGGACACCGGCGCCGCTCCAGCAGTAACAGACTCTCACCAGGTACAGTCTGACAGGTGGCGCCCCCTCCTTGCCTGGCGCCCCTGGCGAGTGCCAACCTGGCCAATGGGTAGATACACCCCTGCCAGGTGTAATACATCTACCCCTCCGTTTCTTTATTCATTAGCAAATAATGGATCAGTAGATTTTAGTGTAATCTCTGTTTAATGCACAGTCATTGCACTGATGACATACATTTTATCATTGGAATATACAGTATATCTCTACTGAGATGGAATATTGTAAGCTTTATCTGGCTCTGTCATATGATGATCTATCACTGTTAAAACTAAAAAACATAAAATATAAAAATTAAGGAAAAAAACAGTATAATACCACTAAACACATCAGATCATGGGTCATTATGCACAGATATATGAGTTACATATGAAAAATCACGGGGAAATTTATTGGGTGACCTTTTAGGACATAAAGGTTTAATATTCATTTAGTCAAACATAATTGCACTGATCCTGTCAACAACAAACTATAAACACCATCATATATAATAATAACAACACAGGGCCGAAAGTAGGATTTTCGTCACCCGGGGCAAGGCAGTAATTTGGCGCCCCCCCCCCAAAAGGAAAAAACACAACAAAACAAACTGGCAGACTAAAATGATCAGATTATAAAAATTTTGAAAAAAGGGGATACTATTGAACAATGGGGGTCATTCCGAGTTGATCGCTAGCTGAAAATGTTCGCTGCGCAGCGATGAGGCAAAAAAATGGCATTTATGCGCATGCGTATGCGGCGCAATGCGCACGCATGATGTACTTTCACAAAGGCCGATGTGTTTTTACACAAGGTCTAGCGAAGCTTTTCAGTCGCACTGCTGGCCGTAGAGTGATTGACAGGAAGTGGGCGTTTCTGGGTGGCAACTGACCATTTTCAGGGAGTGTTCGAAAAAATGCAGTCGTGCCAGGAAAAATGCAGGCGTGGCTGGGAGAACGCAGGGCATGTTCGTGACGTCAAACCCGGAACTGAATAGTCTGAAGTGATCGCAAGCTATGAGTAGGTTTGGAGCTACTCAGAAACTGCACCATTTTTTTGTAGTCGCTCTGCGATCCTTTCGTTCGCACTTCTGCTAAGCTAAGATACACTCCCAGAGGGCGGCGGCTTAGCATTTGCATGGCTGCTAAAAACTGCTAGCGAGCAATCAACTCGGAATGACCCCCAATATTCCCCTATGTGCTTCAAATGCCCTATGCGTCACATGCCCCACCAGCATGTTCAGCTACATGCTCCTCTGTGTGTCCCCATACATTGCCCCTGGGAGGCAAAGCAGAGGTTGATACTGATAACCGAGAGCACAGTGCACTTCTATAGCTTGTACAGTGCACCACACGCTAGTCACAGCACTGCATGGCAAAGAAGAGAGTTTAAGACAGTAGCTGGCACAAGAGAGATCACAGGTACTGGAGCACACCCGCACAACATCGGAGCCAGCTGCGGGCAGACAGGTGGGTCAGAGATATTCCCGGGGGAGCCGTCTGCTGTCTCACTGGAGTAGCACAGCACTGCCGGTAAAAAAAATAAAAATATATATATAAAAACCTGCTCCTCTAAAACTCCTTGGCGCCCCCTCAAATCCTGCACCCGGGGCACATGCCCCCTTAGCCCCCCCCCCTAGTTACGGCCCTGAACAACACATTAATTATGAATCTTTGTAGAGCTCACTAGCTGGCCACAGGATGGCTACTGTCTGGCAATAACACGAGCGAGCAAGCAAGGGGCACAAGGGTTATGATTTTCTGCTAACACAGAACTCTGCTGACTTAAAAATTGCACCTGCACCAAGTTTCACAAAGCCTCAAGTGTAACATAACAGAGCTTTCACTTTCTTCCCACTTGGAAATCACTGCAGGTGCTGTAGATCCTCATTAGTCAGCTATCAAACTCGACTTTAGCTTTCTTGAAATAAAGCAGCATTTATCATTGGATATGCAAATGTCTCAACACTCGAGTATAACAAGTGAGGCTGCACACCAGACGCATTTATAGGGATGTGCAATCATGTACACGAGGCCTGACTCAGAGATGTACACTATGCCTTCGCAGCTGTCTATTTGTATGCAGCTAATGTGTGAAAATATTCTAATGCTGCAGCCGCCTGGAAATGTAAAATCTCAGCATCTGCGTATTAAGAAGCAGCATCCGCTGCAGATCATTAACTAGCCCTGTGGTCGCGCAGCATGGCCACAGGAAGAAAGACGCTGGAGCCCTTTCTACTGAGGATCACAGTACATGCTGAAAGAATGCCCCAATTCAGCTGCGACACGCCTGTGTGTAAGTCACCGTAGCAGTCCACAAACAGTCCCTCCCTGTCAATCACTTTGCAACTCATACCGCTTTCAGAACGCTAATGCTGGGTCATACCTGGGAATTGGAATCAGGTCCTTCCCGGGTGCGACCCGACATTGGACCCTGAGAACTTGCATATTGCCGGGTCGGGTTGCCCTCGGAGGCAGGGACCACAGCATCATCGGGGGCGGGGGCGGAGGCGACGCTAGAAGAAGAGATCATCTCTGCGCCACCTCTCCCTATGCTGTGAACGGGTACAGGGTCGCATCGGAAACCGGTTCACACTGCATCTGACCCGGTAGTAGCCCGGGAAAAACCCTTCTTTGGTCCTGGATTGAATTACTGAGTCAGGTGACCCGGGAATTCGGGACTGACCCTTTCACACCGCACAGCGATCCGCCAATATACCAGGTTGATACCGGGTTATTTGTGCAGTGTGAAAGGGGTATAAATCCTCTCTGCAACCACCATTACATAGTGGCACTTACACCATAGTGGCACATTTGCAGTGTGACTTAGATTCATGCTGATAATTACTCGACTGCGGATAAATCAGCATCGCGTTCAACTCTGAATCAGACCCTGAGTGCAATACAATGATCTGAAGTACTGATAAGAAAAGTGTGTTATAATTGCTTGTGTTTATTTATAAGGCGCCACACAGGCTGCCGGTCTGCTGTATCCCGCCACAAAGTCTTGACAGCCTTTACTATTAGTTGCAGCCAGTGCAGCACTTGTCTTGCGTTGGTGGTGGGTGTGTCTGTACCAAATGGGCAATTTACGGTCAACTGCGCAAAACTGCGGCCGCAATATACAGGCGCAGACTTTTACTATGCGATTGCATCCCGGAAGGTGTTCGACAGACAGCGGGTGGTCAGGGTCACCGCCGCAGCGTTGGGGGTGGGACAGTGTCGCGGGAAACGCAGGCATGTCATGGCCGATTTTGGGGCCAGTCGATGACATTGCCTGCATTTCCTGTGATTGGAAACATGGCAGTGGTGCGCCTGCCTACACAGCCATGGTGTGTAGGCAGGGGTCAACCTCTATTTCAGTTTTTTGCAATGCGATTGCAATTGAATTACGATTGCATTGCAGGGTGGCACCACACATGCTGGGCGGAACTCAGCAAGTGAGTTCAGTGGTTGGAGAATTTTATAAAATAGACCAACTCTGAATAAGCCCCAAAGTCCGATATCCTCCCTCTGCAACCTGTAACCAACCCAGCTGCAAAGTGTTCTTATATGTTAAGATGGCCCTGACTATAACTAATCGTTACGTAAGTCAGAGTGGGATGCTAAGTGGCTGTATTTGCGGGATGCCGCCGTAACCAGATTTACTACCTTATGTTAATGTGAGTATCTGTATGGCTTCAAATGGGAAGCCACACCGCCCACTGCTTTTCTGTATGCAACCGCCATCATTAGTATTGGCGCCTGACCCATCATGTTGGGTCCAAAAGCTCCATCAGAAATAGGCTTCCCTTCAGTGTATATACAACCCAGAATAGCATAGAAATCCATGTCCATGACACTCCTACAAGATAGCTTGTGGTATTCCCCTGGGTGGTCTTCAGTTTGCCGCCTGCCGGGTTCCCGGCGACCAGCATATCGGCGCTGGGATCCCGACCGCCAGCATGCCGACACATATTCTCCCTCTTGGGGGTCCACGACCCCCCTGGAGGGAGAATAAATAGCGTGGCGCGTGTAGCGCACCAGCGTGGCGAGCGCAGTGAGCCCGCAAGGTGCTCATTAGCACTCGTCCAGCTGTCGGTATACCGGCGGTCGGGATCCCGCCGGCATTCCACCGGCCACTCATACTACACCCATTCCCCCAGTTATGAGGCACAACAGTAACAGCTTATTACCACTGTGGATTCTCTCTCAATAAGAACATTGATCTACTAAGGTTAAAATAACCTACCACTGCTTTTGGACTCCAAGATCTGTGCCCTGAAAATTGTGACTCTTTTCTTACTTTATGCCCCCTCCTCTGCCCTTCACCCACTTTTCTCCATCCATTGACTTTTTTCCTTTGCCAGATCAGCTCAAAATCAAAATAATGTAAAAAGCCATCTCCTTCCCCCAGCCACCTCCTATCACACAGTTTTTCCCCCACCACCAGAGACTAAGGCCACATCCTCTTATTTTCATCTCTTTCCTATTGTTACTGGGTATACAATATGAATATAATGAATGGCAGCTACCAATTGTTAATTAATAGATACAAAAAATATGTTGAACGATTTATACTCACACACGAAATGATACTTTTACTATGTAGCAAATGTTTCAATTTTACTAGAAATCCCTTGAAAATAGATTAAGTTATGTGGGCCATACATGATTCCCCAATCCAATCCACTCTCTGGCTGCAGGTTGTGAGGCAGGTAGAGAATGCTGACTGGCCGCTCTGATTGTGTGACCACCACCCACCCCTGCTCAAAGGCCCCTAGAATTGTGGGGCCCTTGGCAGCTGACCAGTGTGCCTATATAATAAGATGGCCCTGGCAGCATTGCTCATGGTACCAATGATTGGAATTTAATTTAAAAGTACCAAAGGTGAACTTAATAAATGACATACAGTATGCTGCCTTAAACCAGACATTAACCTGTGGTTCTGAAAGTCTTTGAACCATGCCTTGCTAGGCCAATATATTGATCCATTTCAGGAGTAACAACTTAAGATTCATGAGCTAGTAATTCCATGAATGTTCAGCATCACTTGATCTCTGCAATGCAGGAGGTTAATTCTTCAATCACAGCAAGTATTAATCAATTAGTAATTGCACAGATTGGTCAGAAAGAAAGCGGCTAGTCAGCATGTGGTCAGTTGGCCATACATTGCTGAATCAGAGGAGAAGGTGAAAATGCAGGCAGTGGGGCTGGGATTTACAGAGACTGGCAATACACTGTGAAGGACGTGGGGTATAAGGTGGATTGTCAGTGTACTGCTGCCAACTTGTCCTTTAATAGGGATGTAGGTACACAACACCCATAGAGTGGGAATAGAACCTGTGGCAAGCACAGCGATCCACTGAGCCAGCAAGGTGCTTTGTTGCGCTCGACTCCCCACCGGCATTCTAGTGTCTGGGATCCCGGCGTTGCTATGCTGACCACCGGGATCCCGGACGCCAGCATCCCATACCCAATGCCTTTAATACACCTGGTGTCTCAAAATGGGAAGAGAGGGTCAGATGAAGTAACCCATAGTGATCAGACAATTGTTCTATCTGTTCAGTTTTCTCTCCATTATTATTGGTTTAGTTTATTGAATATTTTCATCTATCCACTTTGGTTATCCTTATTTTGTGTAATATCTAATTAGCAGGACCAAGGGTAACAACATACTGGCTAGTGAGTTGGATGCACCATTGCTTCTGTCCTCATATGGTTGAAGTATGTATAATAAACGTAACCAATATTACACAGGGTAGTCCACCAGAGGGAGTAAAGGGTTAGCAGCAGGAATCTATGTGGGGAAGTCCGAGTTTGCGTTACTGAATGCACTGTTGGAGACTGGAGGAGCAGCATGAGTGTAGAAGAACCTAGGGTTGTTGTGTGTGCTGAGCGGGAATCCAAAGAGGTTCCAGGACAAGATCATATAGGAGAGCCTACCACAGCGTTCGGAGAGTTCAGGACAGTTCAGTTCATGACAATCCATTTCTGTTCAGTCCGCTTATTGAGTAAAGGGGTGCCCACTGCCCACGCTGTGTACCCTATGATATGTGTATGCCAGTGACGTGCGGTGGGGTGAGGCAGGGGAGGCAGAGCTTTTCCTGTCATACTTACGTTTAAACCAGAGTTTTGACTGAATAAAGTATATGAAAAATACTAATAATTTGTTTGAAATATCTTTTTTGCATTATTCTAATAATTTTTATAGCCCAAACTCTGGAGTAAAAAGTCTATGGCTGCCTCACCTGCTGACCTTTTCTGCACATCTTTGATCTAAACTCACCAAATTTCCACGAGTTTATAATGCTGCACCGGTGTATAATGCCCAGATGTACCCTTTGGCTCATATATTGCATGGAATTCTGTCTCTGAGGTTAGTCAGTGCCTCCTGAGCTATTTAGCTCACTGCACGTCCCTGGTGTATGCACAGTAGACTCTAACACAGTGATGGAAGACTAGATACATCATCGCTTGGAGAGTGATAAAATGAAGAAAGAAATAGTACCAACCTATCAGCTTTTAAATGCCATGTCACAAGCCCTATTTGAAAAATGACAGGATCTAGTTGGCTGGTAGTTTATCACTTTCCATTTATTCACTCTGCAAGCGATGATGCATCTAGTCCAGAGTCTTTGCGGCACATGTACCAGCATGAGGGGGCGGACTGCATGGAGATTGCCCACAGGCCCACTCATTGAGTAGAATTCTTCAGAGTGTGTTAAACTAACAGATTCAGTACAATCTACATACTGGGGGCCTGATTCTGATTCAGGTGCGCTGCTGCTGTCTGGTGCAATTGAGCAATGTTTTCTATGGCCTATTTCTCTAAGTCGCACTGCGTATAGGTCCAAAGCTTGTACTCAGAGTCGCAGTTGGAATTGAGATGCACGGTCTCAGAGATGTCAGGAGAAAATGCACTGGGTGTTCATGTAAGTGGTGAATGGAAGGTGAGAGGGAGGTTGCCAAGCAGACACAATGGCCCTCATTCCGAGTTGTTCGCTCGCTAGCTGCTTTTAGCAGCATTGCACACGCTAAGCCGCCGCCCTCTGGGAGTGTATTTTAGCTTAGCAGAATTGCGAACGAAAGATTAGCAGAATTGCGAATAGAAATTTCTTACAGTTTCTGAGTAGCTCCAGACTTACTCTGCCATTGCGATCAGTTCAGTCAGTTTCGTTCCTGGTTTGACGTCACAAACACACCCAGCATTCGCCCAGACACTCCCCCGTTTCTTCAGACACTCCCGCGTTTTTTCCCAGAAACACCAGCGTTTTTTCGCACACTCCCATAAAACAGCCAGTTTCCGCCCAGAAACACCCACTTCCTGTCAATCACACTACGATCACCAGAACGATGAAAAATCCTCGTTATGCCGTGAGTAAAATACCTAACTTTTGAGTAAAATAACTAAGCGCATGCGCAGTAAGCGACTAATCGCAATATAGCAAAACTCGGCAACGAGCGAACAACTCGGAATGAGGGCCAATGGTAGGTCTTATGGGAGTACTATGGGAGTGTTGAAGGCGTGCTTCTGAATTGGTTATGAATTCAGACACTTCATCGTTCACATTGAAGGCCCACAGCATGGACCTGGATTTGTCAGACCTCTGTGGGTTTGAGTATGGGATGCAAAGTTTGGGAGTGGATTAGAATGGAATGACAGAGGGCATTCCAATATTTAAATATGATCTAGTCTTTTATGCTTTTTGTTCACTAGCTCCCAGAGGACATGTTATCAGTATAATTATCATCAGTTATGTAAATTAGGATAGGTAGTAAGGCTGGGTACACAACATGCAATATTTTAAACGCTATCGCTCATTTTCACCCTTTGAGCAACATCATTTGTAATAACGTCCAGTGTGTACAGATAACGAGGTACGCTCCCGCTGGTCGTTAACGATATAGTTGTCTTCTGAGCATGCAGCTCAATTTTGACTATGTTGGCCAAAACGGCATGTTCGGGCTGGCGATAGGGTGACATCACTGTATGATATCGTTAGCAATACCGTTCAGTGTGTACGTACTATGGGGGTCATTCCGAGTTGATCGCTCGCTAGCAGTTTTTAGCAGTCGTGCAAACGCTAAGCCGCCGCCCTCTGGGAGTGTATCTTAGCTTAGCAGAAGTGCAAACGAAAGGATCGCAGAGTGGCTACAAAAAAAAATTGTGCAGTTTTAGAGTAGTTCCAGACCTACTCAGCGCTTGCGATCACTTCAGGCCATTCAGTTCCGGATTTGACGTCACAAACACGCCCTGCGTTTGGCCAGCCACGCCTGCGTTTTTCTTGGCATGCCTGCGTTTTTTCGAGCACTCCCTGAAAACGGTCAGTTGACACCCAAAAACGCCCATTTCATGTCAATCACTCTACGGCCAGCAGTGCGACTGAAAAGCTTAGCTAGACCTTGTGTAAAAATACATCGGCCATTGTGAAAGTAAGTCGCGCGTGCGCACTGCGCCACATATGCATGCGCAGAAGTGCCGGATTTTTACTTAATCGCAGCGCAGCGAACATTTTCAGTTAGCGATCAACTCGGAATGACCCCCTATGGTCCTAATTCAAATCTGATCGCTCCTCTGCAAATTTGCAGAGGGCTATGATCAGATAGTCGCCGCCCATAGAGAGTGAAAACCCGCCCAGTACAAGTGTGAATGCATGCGTACACTGTGCGAAAACTTTGCCAGACAACGGACAGCTGCAAATCCGTTCGCAGCTCACTCACCAGCAAATTATTTTTCCAGTCTGTGCAGTCTGTGCGCAGCCCAGGACTTACTCCTACAGTGCAATAGAATCAGGCTGTTCAGGGCTGTAGCTGACGTCGGACACCCTCCCAGAAAAAGTTTGGGAACGCCTGCGTTTTTCCTGACACTCCCAGCAAACGGCCAGTTACCACCCACAAACATCCGCTTCCTGTCAATCACCTTGCATAGTGATCTAAATTTTCTCACCATTCTGTCACTGTTTGGCGATACGCATTGCTGTGCGATTTCGCATAACATCGATCAGGTCTGAATTAGGCCGCACATTGGCCCGCCCGGGAGGGTATAGAAAACAGTAGGCGATATTGGTCATGGAGTGTATCACCTATTATGTACCCAGCTTAAGAGTAAAGTATGCTGTACAGTATTTCAGACAATAAATTGCTACTATATAAATAATGTTCTATAACTTGCTGAAGCCATTCAGAATATCCTTATTTATATGTTAAGTATATTTTACACAACATACTGCCAGTGTATTTTAGATACTACAATGTCACAGATCAAATGTATTAATGGATTTTTTTTCTTAGTCAATGAAATAAAAGAAATAGCTGCTAAGAATGTAAGATTGCTTAGCTAGGATGTTTAAAGCCAACAATTACACAAATATAGCATTTCTGCTGCCTGCCAAGTGCAATTTCATTACATTCTCCAGAAACATTGATTTGGTGTTATTCATTGCTATCGCTTCCTCTTATTCCCAGCTTTGGCTTTTCAGAGCTATGAACACAAGAGAGAATTGATACTTTACCAGGGCCCAAAAACATACTTTTGTAAAAATAACTACAGAACAATTTGCAAAATGTTCCTTTTCTGTATTGTCCAAAGATGGATGTTTATTTGTTCAAAGAGTACAAGGCATTTACTGGTCTTGTTGCAGGGAAACTACTGGGAACATAACGGCATCATTTAAAGATTTGCACTGCTCCTTAAAAAAAACTTAGCTGTTACTATAGTTCAGTCATGTCTATCACTCACGAAATTGACATCCATATTCTTCATCAGAAGAACTGAGAGCTACTGTATTAATCTTAACAGATTAATTGCTTAAAAACATAGTGGACATCTTGAAAGATACTGTAACTCATCCCATTGAATTTTCTGGAGGTGATTATGGGCCTGTGATTCTGAGTCGCACACAAACGAGAATATAGCAGCGCTATTGACTGTCGCTACAAATTGCTTAACGTGTGCACATATATGTTCACCAGACTGTAAGTTGTGACACCTACTCTTAGTGCCTGTGTATGCTGTAATACTAATGGTGTATATAGGCCACGATCAGTCACACTATCGAAACTTGCACCAGTACTATGGTAGGTGCAGTTTCTCCATCTGACAACAATGGCATCTAATGCTAGCAGCTGTGTGTCTGAGAGCGTAGCTGTTTGCATTGACAAACCCATGATTCTCCCATTCAGGCCCATTTCTTGGGGCAGGCGAGCAGTGCAACCGCACTGGGCGCCCGCCGCGGCACTAACTGTGGCTCCCTGCTTCCCCCTCCTATTTCACCCCGAGTAACCCGCTCGGGGGGGCGGAGTTTCACGGAATGATGCGGTTGCGTCGTTACGTCACGACGCAACCCCGTCACTCCGTGAAACTCCCCCCCACCCCGAGCGGAGTACAGAGGGGGATCCAAGTTAGGAAGAGGGAAAGGCCGGCGCGAGGAGCGACTGGTGAGGCGGGCCGAAGAGCGGTAATCGCCTCTGTAAGTATTCTCTCTCTCTCAATGTGTAAAATGGGGACACCTGCCGTAATGTGTGAAATGGGAACTCTTGCCTGCCGTAGTGTGGGGATTTAATGTATCAAGGGCATTGCGGTGTGTGGCATAATATGGTGCAGGGGGCATTACTGTGTGGGGCTTAATATGGTAGAATTTTTTTTCCCTGTAGTGGTCGTGATCTGTTGGAGCAGGGTCAAAAACTGTATTGTGAGGTAGTCCTTTCAGACGAGGCCATGGCCATTTAAATGAGGCCACACCCATTTAGATGAGGCCACGCCCCCTTGCCGTGTGCACGCACATGTTTTTTTTTCTAGGTGTGTGTGTGTGTGGGGGGGGGGGCACATTTTTTAATGTCATGGGGGGGGGGCGCATTTTTAAATCTCGCACTGGGAGCCAAATTGGCTAGAAACAGCCCTGCTCCCATTACTCGCCCAATGAAAGGACAATTTCTGCATGCACTACTAACCACCAGGCCAGTCACTGCCTAGGAATGCCCATCACTTTTCTGCCACACTTCTGGTACCATCTGTCACAATAGCAACAGTACCTTTTACCCCTTTCACACTGAACTGAGAACCTGGGCTATTGCCAGGACAAGCCGGTGCGAACTGGGTTCCAGCTCTGTGTGAAAGGTCATGACCAGGATTGCTGATTGGCGGGCTCAGGAGCGCTTTGAGATGACACCATCTCCAGTTGCCCTGTGTGAACAGTGATGACCCGGGAATAACCTGTGCCTCTGAAGCGGTGTGAAAGGGTAAGTACATCCAAAGCCTGACTCCGACCCGTGTTCACTATCCAGAATGGGACACAGGTCAGAGCCGGGGCTTTTGTCTGAAAGGGGCATTTGTGTACACTCTGGGTAACGCATACACTGTAGAAGATTTATTAATGTTTCAAACATTAAAGGGGTTTCCAATTAGGTGTGATGAAACATCGTGAGCGGAAAACGTGTTTTTGCCTGATGTTTCACCGATATTTTTTACAGGGCATCCAATTAGATCTCCCTGGAAGACTGCAGTATGCGAAGTGGCGCACTCCTCTTTCAACACTTTTCTCTACCTTGTGTTATTTTAGCACTGGTCACATTTCAGTATTGATATTAGTAATTGTGTCTCGAAATTCCTTACTTTGCATAATCCTTGAGCCTACCAGTTCTGTGTACAACAGCTCTTAACATGGCTTTGGCGTGCTCAATGCTGACTCTGAGGTCTGGCACAAATTCTCCTCCGCTTTAGGTGTGACCGTATGGTCACACCTAAAAAACACACAGGTTCAGTGAAAACTGTGTGTCTTCACCGCCACAGCCTTGAAAAGTTTGTGCTTATTGGAAATTTTGTTTCGCCTGCCCCCACGGCAAAAATCCCCGACAAGCCGCGGCTCGTGCAGGCTTATTGGGGCTAAAAGGATAGCCCCCAGCACAGCAAGTACCCACGATCAATGACCGTGAGTAATTGGATACTGCCCTAGCAGTTGCAAATAATCACTCAACAATATTAAAATCTGCTTTACATATGGATTGTGTGTAGCTCAGACCCTAAATGCTCATGCAGGAAATCTAGGCAAGTTTAGGTAGAACATGCTAATTGATATAGAGAACACAAGATGGTGTTTACTGTGCTTTTTTGTTTCCATTGAGGGAATCTACATATACAGTGTCTGTCTATCTATGTGAAAATATGCATGTATATATATTTATTCGTCATAGGCTCCTACATGGCTTGATGGGTCCGGACCAAACTTGGGCCTGATTCAGAACTGATCGATGCTGTGTATTTTTGCACAGCGAGCCATCTTGCCTAGGCAGGGGCATATCTAGAGAGGAGGGGACCCGTGTGCAGTCTCCGGGTGTGGGACCCCTCCTCTCCTGTCCCGTAGCCGGCAGCAGCGCTGTTAGCGATCTCTCTGAGGGTTAGAGACTCTGGTACAGTGCCAGAGTCTACAGCACATGCGCAAGTCTCTGGAAAAATGTAGCGGTGGCCATTTTTTCGGAGACCTGCGCATGCGCTGTAGAATCTGACACTGTGCCACAATGTCTCTAGTGCTCAGACAGAACACTAACAGCGCTGCTGCGGCTGCCGGCAATGGGAGTCGGGAGAAGAAGGGACCCACACCCGGACACCTGAAAGGTAAGAATTTAGAAGAAATGGGTGCAGTGTGGACCCAGGGGCCCATGTGCACTGCACACACTGCACCCATTATAGATACGCCAGTGTGCCTAGGCCAAATTACTACCTTGACCTGGGTGACAGAAATCCTAGTTTCAGCCCTGCCAACAGACACCTGGCTACACCTCCCTGGAATCCCAGGCCCCTACAGACAACTGGCTACACCTCCCTGCAATCCCAGGCCCCTGGGTCTCTGTACAATTACTAGCTGCTCTCCCCCACTCAATGCCCTGGTATAGTAGCAATCATCAGGTGATGTCAGCAAGGTCTGGTACTCTTGAGGTGCCATACGGTCACACCTAAAGCGGAGGAGAATTTGTGCCAGACCTCAGAGTCAGCATTGAGCACGCCAAAGCCATGTTAAGAGCTGTTGTACACAGAACTGGTAGGCTCAAGGATTATGCAAAGTAAGGAATTTCGAGACACAATTACTAATATCAATACTGAAATGTGACCAGTGCTAAAATAACACAAGGTAGAGAAAAGTGTTGAAAGAGGAGTGCGCCACTTCGCATACTGCAGTCTTCCAGTTCTCAAGGGAGGCTTCATGCCCTATGTCAAGATGGACACCCAGATCTCTGCTGAGCATGTGCTGATCCATCTTGGGAGTTTTTGAGGCTGTGTAGAGTGACATAGTGGGAGACAGAGTATCCTACTTAGCTCTTATGAGAGAACTTATTAATGTTTGCTATAAAGCTGTTCTAGCATCCCTGCACTGCTACGCATTTGCAGTATACAAGCTCCTCTCTTCAGTGGGTACAGCTATACTTGCCATCTATCAATAACCCATCACCACTGGCTAGGTAACTGGGCTGTTCATAGTTTGAGTCATCCGCTGGTGTGTGCCTATATAACTCTGCAGTATCAACACCTGCACACATCATTCCTAACATAAAAGCCAAAGTGGAAAATTAATTAATATGCAAACTTTCAGGAGCCATATATCCATATATGGTCATTTGCATATACCATAAATTCTATTGCATAATCTCCAAATAACAGCTGCAAAGATTGTAAAGATTTGTTCTTATAGATAATCTGAAGGTTTATTCCTGCTAGCTATTGTATCTTCACCTTTCACACGGAATTTTTGTAATGACAGTTGCTAAAAGTAGAAAACGACTAAGGGCCTAATTCAGACTTGATCGCTAGGCTGCGTTTTCGTACACTGGGCGATCATGTCTAAACTGTGCATGCGTATGCGCCGCAAGGCGCAGGCACGTTGCACGGGTACAAAGCGGATCGCTGCTCAGCGATGGGTTTGTGCGAAGGATCCATTCGAATGGGTGTTCTCAAAGAGATTAACAGGGAGAAGGCGTTCGTGGGTGGCAACTGACCGTTTTCTAAGAATGTTTGGAAAAAAGCAGGCGTGCCCAAGTGTTTGCAGGGGGGTATCTGACGTCAATTCCTGTCCTGAACAGGCTGATGTGATCACAGCAGCTGAGTAAGTCCTGGGCTGCGCAGAGACTGCACAAAATCTGTACAGCTCTGCTACACATGCGTTCGCACACTTGCAAAGCGAAAATACACTCCCCTATGGGCGGCGACTATGCGAAACAGGACTGCAAAAAAACCCTAGCGACCGAACAGGTCTGAATTAGGCCTAAGAGAGCACAGTTCAAACTCCAAGGCGAGACAAAGGTTAGGTTTAATAGATAGTTTGCAGATACTCTCTGCTAGCTACAATGCTGGAGTTCTCAATCACAGGACTGCACCTTACGGAACAGAAAATTGGAAGTAAGGGTAGTACCTTGCGGCTGAACAGGTGATATTGCTATCAGTATTTAACAGACAAGAACTCTCAGGTAGACAGAGGTTTGGTTTCCTGATGGAATTAGACAGTCGAACGGAACACGTGTAATGGTAGTCAGAAAGAAAACAGAGGTCAGTAACATTAGAGTAGGATTATCAGTATAACAAACCCAAAAAGAGGTACATAGGAAATCACATAAAAGGACACTTGAATAACAAAAAAAAGGGCTTAAAATTCTGGCAACTGTGTACAGGAAGAATAGATGGATAGTGCAAGTTCCTCCCGGTAGACTCTTGCTTTAGAAAACCTTTTCTCATTCAAAACATACTTTCTATCATCAGACTCTGACAGTTCCTGTGAAGGATTCTCATTTGGAGGCATGCTCTGCATTTTACCCAGATAAGTGTTATTCTTATCGCAGCAGGAAAAAAAAAATATTTATCTGTAAGGGATGATGTGGTAACCCTAGCTCCGATAGGAGGCTGTCTCTGCAAAGGCTTATGCTTATGTGATTACTTTTCTTCTGAGTTCGGACCCGGCAGATCTAGTGCACATGTGAAAACATCTGTCCACACACGTGGAAGTGGTCATTAGCCGAGAGGAGTCTGATATTGTAGCCACTAGGCTTCAAAGATGGTATTATAAATATGGAGCGAAGCTCTGAAAAATCAAAGTTTTCCAGAGCGCTATACAGTTGCAGATCCTATAGAAACTTAGGGGTATATTTACTAAAGGTCAATTTTCATTGATTTTAAATTGCCCCAGAAATCCAAAATTGATGAACAATCTGTGATTCCTGCATATGAGATATAGATGTACATGCCAATCCTCCAATCTTAAAAATGGGCATCCCAACTTGTGATATTCAAAGATGTCAGACATCAAATGTATCAGGTATGCTTTCAAAGAATAGTCAGGCTCAAAACCAGACCTGACCCAATGCGATCTGTCTCCAACATCTAGTTAGTGTTGTTATGACTTCATCAGGAGCACCTAGGACAGCACACTCCTCCACAGAGGCGTAACTAAGGCAGGGCGAGTGGGGCACGTGCCCTGGGCGCCTTGGCAGGCCCAGCAGTGGGGGGCGCCGCCGGCGGCCAGGGCATCATGCCCACCTGCCCCCGCTATTGCTCTGCCCCCGTCCCGCTGCAATGTGAGGGGAGGAGAGCGCAGCGTCTCTCCTGCCCCTCAATGTGCTCACTGCTCTCAGTGTGACTCTGTCTGGTCTCTGGCGGTGACCGGACTTCATGGAGCGTTGAGGGGCAGGAGAGAAGCTGCGCTGCACTCTCCTCCCCTCACATAGCAGAGGCCAGCGGCAGCAGTGACAGGGGATCTGATTCCTGCCTGAAGTAAGCAGCAGCCAGCGGGAGGGGGGGGGGGGGGGGTCTTGTATCTGGCACTGTCTGCAATATGTATCTGGCACTGTGGGGCACTGTGTATCTGGCACTGTGGGGCACTGTGTATCTGGCACTGTGGGGCACTGTATCTCGCACTGTGGGGCACTGTATCTGGCACTGTGGATCTGACACTGTGGGGCACTGTATCTGGCACTGTGGGGCAATATGTATCTGGCACTGTGGGGCACTGTATCTGGCACTGTGGGGCACTGTGTATCTGGCACTGTGGGGCACTGTATCTGGCACTGTGGGGCAATATGTATCTGGCACTGTGGGGCACTGTATCTGTCACTGTGGATCTGACACTGTGGGGAAATATGTATCTGGCACTGTGGGGCACTGTATCTGTCACTGTGGATCTGGCACTGTGGGGCAATATGTATCTGACACTGTGGGGCAATGTGTATCTGGCACTGTGGGGCACTGTGTATCTGGCACTGTGGGGCAATTGTGTATTTGGCACTGTGTAAAAAGGGGACTCTGCATGCGTACTGTGCAAAAATGGAATGAAGGTGTGCTGAGAGACGACACAAGGGGTAGGTTATAGTGTGCTGAGAGGCGACACAGGGGGTAGGTGATAGTCATGTTGACACGCCCCATTTTCAGTGGCCACACCCCCTTCTGGTGCATGGCCACGCCCATTTTTTTGCACGCGTCTTAGGCGCGCGCGCACATACTTCTTTTTGTGTGTGTTTTTTTATGGGGGGGGGGGGGGGGGTGCGCCACTCTTCATCTTGCCCTGGGCTCCGAAAACCCTAGTTACGCCTCTGCTTCTCCATACTGAGGCTAATGCAGCACTGTTTGGAATCTATCTATCTATCTATCTATCTATCTATCTATCTATCTATCTATCTATCTATCTATCAATCAAGAAAGATTACTTTACACAGTGAGTAAACATATCATCAGTTAAGTTGATTACTGACAATAGCAAGTCACATGAACAGCCTATTTAGGTTATAAATTACATCCTAGCTGCATTTCACCACATCTACTGTATCTATCTACATATCTATCTTTATTTTTATATAGTTAGGTAAAATAGGCATATCTTACATTGTGAGATGTCATATCCACAGATATAGCTAATATCTGACAGTTCTCTACACAGAGGTGACCTTCTTCCAATGCTGAGTGACATCATAAAGGCTTTTTATGATGTAAGCAAGTCACACGGTCAGCATGCTAAGGCGAAAATCACAACCTGCATGCATTTTGACAAATCTCTCTCTCTCTCTCTCTCTCTCTCTCTCTACCCAGGGCGGGATTAAGGGAGGGGCGACAGGGGGACAGGGGCAGCCGTCCCTGGGCCCCCACACACTGCTTTTTCAATCAGAGCAGTCTCCCTCTGGCGGCTCAGCTGATCATTAATGGCAGCTCCTCCGTGTACAGTCAGTCTAGTGGGATAGTGAACGGAAATCCTGCAAGACACTGACTGTGAACTGCCGACGTCTGCTGCTCCAGGACTTTCAGGTATAGAGAGAGAGAGCGAGAGCATGTGTGTGTGTGTCGCGGGTACAGGGGAGTGGCTTTGGCAGAAATTTTAGTAGTGGGGGCCCCCACACCTTTGTTGCCTTGGGCCCTCACCAGCCTTAAACCGGTTATCTATCTATCTATCTATCTATCTATCTATCTATCTATCTATCGATCTATCTATCTATCTATCGATCTATCGATCTATCTATCGATCTATCTATCGATCTATCTATCGATCTGTCTTTCAGTTTTAACCAAGCTTACATTACAGGTCAGTAGACATATTAGAATATATAGTTGATTACTGACAGTTCAATATAAAGTAACATGATCAGCAGATTGAGGTTTCAAATAACATCCTACCACCATTGCTATCTATCTATCTATCTATCTATCTATCTATCTATCTATCTATCTATCTATCTATCTATCATTTTAATATACTTAGGTTAAAATAGGCATACCTTACATTGTATGATGTCAAATCAGCAGATACAGTACAGCTGATATCTGACAGTTAACTACACAGAGGTAACCTTCTACCAAAGCTGAGTGACATCACAAAGTCTGTTTATGATGTAAGTGTTAGGGTCTCCTGCTCTGTGCTGCCACGTCGTCATGGCAACCGGGAGACAAGTGCTAGCGGAGTAACCTGAGCGTAGCTGATTCTCCGGTTCGGGTCTTTTGCTGTGCAGTGGTTACTGGCTCTGTGCACGACAGGGGATCCGGTGCTGGTTTTTGTGCTCACAGTCTGTGAGGTCTGAGTGGGGCGTGGACAGCACCTGCTATATAAAACCTCTTCTCAGGTTAGGCAGATGCTGCTGAATCTTTGTTGGTTAGTCAGTTCCTGAAAGCTAGCTAGTACTGTGTAAACTTTGTATTTGTTTGTTGCTTACTGCAAATAGGCCTTGGGATTTGGTATTACACTCTGCCAATCCAGACCTAGCAGTAAGACTGGAGTCAGTCGTTTAACCTGCTGGAGTTCTTTTGCTACTCTGTGAACCTAGCAAGTTTGCGGCTGTATTCTCAGACTTGCCTGCCAAAATCCTTTCTCACTGTGCAAGGTGTTCAGGTGTCAGTTTAGTGGCAGTAAACTGAACCAGTGCACTGCAAGTGAGGACTAGGATTGTGGAGACTCTCCTTGTGTCTATTATTCCATCTCTGACCAAGGAGTTTACTGCCACACCCGTTGGTAACCCTTTAGGGTTTTGCTGTTGCCCTTAGCAACAGCATTTCGGGTTCTCTACGTATTAAATCACAACATCTCGCTTCTTTCCATCTGAGCATTCCTAATACTAGGGAGACACCCAGTTTCTTAGCCTTTGGGCTTCTCTGTTCACTTTGTGTTTATTTTGTTACTCTATCACCTTCTGTGTATGTAATGTCATATTCCCCAGTCTGTCTGTGAGTTCATTTGTTTTGCATCCCTCTCCGTTCAGGCACCAGTACATTCCTGCTGGTACTGGTGTGCATAACATATTCAGCAGCCTAATACTCCTGTTGAAATTTTGTGGGAATATGGAGCATACCCCTCAAAATACTTTGCAACAGGTGGTCGATCAGGTGCAGGTCCTGACTCGACAATTTAATGATTTGTCCATTAAAATGCACACCTCGCAGGCCGCTGGCAGAGCTCCCGCAGCAGCAGTACCTTCAGGGGTTAAGGAGCCGAAAGTAAATCTTCCGGATCGTTTTTCTGGAGATCGCTCGCAGTTCTTTTGTTTCAAGGAGAGCTGCAAGCTATATTTCCAGCTTAGGCCTCAGTCTTCTGGGTCGGAGATTCAGCGGGTGGGCATAGTGATTTCCTTGCTACAAGGAGACCCACAGGTCTGGGCATATGGGTTGCAGCCTGACTGTCTGTCGCTTAAAAGTGTTGATGCTTTTTTTACGGCACTGGGCATGTTGTATGATGACCCTGACAAGACGGCCTCAGCCGAGGCTCAGATTTCGATCCTTAAGCAAGGGCGAAGGCCAGTTGAGGTTTATTGTACGGAGTTTCGGAGGTTGGCCCATGATACCCAGTGGAATGACCCAGCCCTGAGACACCAGTACCGAAGAGGTCTTTCTAACCAGTTAAAAGACCAACTGGTACAATATCCCTTGCCTGATAGCTTGGATCAGCTCATGCAGTTATCCATTCGGGTGGATAGACGGCTGAGAGAGCGCAGGCTTGAAAGGGAGACCGAGGTTTCCTTCTTTCCCAAGGGAACCTCAGACTCTGAGGAATTTTCCGAGGAGCCTATGCAGATTGGGGCTACCCGCCTCTCCTCGCGTGAGAAGACGCGGAGGAGACAGCAGGGGTTATGTTTGTACTGTGGGAATAAAGGTCATGTGGTAGTATCATGCCCAGAAAAGCCGGAAAACTTCAGGGCCTGAGGGTGATGGGAAATATCCTGTCAGGCCAGAAGTCAGAATTCCCAAGAAGACTTTTATCATTCCGGTGACCTTGAAGATCCTCGGTCAAACTGTCAAGACTGAGGCCTTTGTGGACAGTGGGGCCGACGGGGTTTTTATGGACCGCCAATTTGCCCTGAAACACTCTGTTCCCTTAGTACCCTTGGCATCGGAAATTGAGATTTGTGGGTTAAACGGGGAACCATTATCCCAGGGTAAAATTATCTCTTGCACTAGCCAGATTTCTTTGTTTATTGGAGCCACACACTCTGAAAAATCGTCCTTTTATGTGACTGTCTGTTCTTTTGCCCCATTGGTGTTGGGGTTACCCTGGTTAAGGGCCCACAATCCTCAATTTGACTGGGTCTCTGGGGAGATTCTTAGTTGGGGTACTGATTGTTTCAGGAGTTGCTTGAGCCTTCCAGTCAGGCTTTCGCTGCTAAGTTTGCCAGGATTGCCAGGATGTTATGCAGATTTTGCGGAAGTGTTCTCCAAAAGAGTTGCAGAGGTACTACCTCCCCATCGCCCCTATGACTGTGCCATTAATTTGTTGCCGAATGCTAAGCTTCCCAAGAGCAGGTTGTACTCCCTGTCACGTCCTGAGACTCAGGCTATGGCAGAGTACATTCAGGAGAACTTGGCTAAGGGATTTATCAGACCTTCACAGTCTCCAGTTGGGTCGGGGTTCTTCTTCGTGGGTAAAAAGGATGGTTCGTTGCGACCCTGCATCGACTTCAGGGAATTGAACCATATCACGATTAAAAACTCATACCCACTGCCTCTCATTTCGGTCTTGTTTGACCAGCTTCGTACTGCCACCATTTTTTCTAAGATTGACCTACGCGGTGCGTACAATCTAATCCGAATAAGAGAGGGGGATGAATGGAAGACTGCCTTTAATACCCACTCAGGGCATTATGAATATTTGGTGATGCCTTTTGGGCTCTGTAATGCCCCGGCAGTCTTCCAGGACTTCATGAACGATGTGCTCAGGGAATATTTGGATAGATTCTTAGTTGTATACTTAGATTACATCCTAATCTTCTCCCATTCCCTGGAGGAACATCGGAAGCATGTACGCTTAGTCCTCCAGAAACTCAGAGACCACCGGCTTGGGGCGAAGCTGGAGAAGTGCGAATTTGAAGTTCAGCAAATCGCATTTCTAGGATATATTATCTCCCCAGAAGGTTTCCAAATGGAGGGTTCCAAGGTACAGGCAGTCCTGGATTGGGTGCAGCCCACTAGTTTGAAGGCGCTTCAGCGTTTTCTGGGCTTTGCGAATTTTTATAGACGATTTATCGCTGGATTTTCGTCTATAGTGGCGCCCTTGGTGGCACTCACTAAGAAAGGGCGGATGTTGCTCACTGGTCTTGTGAGGCCAAAGCGGCTTTTGCCCGTCTCAAAAGGGCATTTGTCTCGGCCAAGGTGCTGCGACACCCAGATCCAGAGCGTCCTTTTGTGGTGGAGGTGGATGCCTCTGAGATGGGTATTGGGGCAGTGCTCTCTCAGATGGGGGTGTCTGATAATCGCCTTCATCCCTGTGCTTACTTTTCCCGTAAATTTTCGCCTGCCGAGATGAATTATGACGTGGGTAACCGGGAATTGTTGGCTATTAAGGATGCACCCGAGGAGTGGAGACACTGGCTTGAGGGGGCTAAGTTTGTGGTCTCAATTCTCACCGACCATAAGAATTTGGCATATTTAGAGTCAGCGAAGCGCCTCAATGCCAGGCAGGCACGATGGGCTTTGTTTTTTGCTCGCTTTAATTTTTTGATAACATATCGCCCTGGGTCAAAAAACATCAAGGCTGATGCGCTCTCGCTGAGTTTTGCTCCAATCCAGGAGACCACCGAGGAGCCATTGCCCATTGTGTCCCCATCATGTATTAAAGTGGGCATTACCCAGGACCTCTTGTCATTAGTCCTTAGAGCACAGGAGCAGGCTCCTCCAGACCTTCCGGTAGGTCTTTTGTTTGTGCCTCCTAGGTTAAGACAGCGAGTGTTCCTGGAATTCCATGCCAAGAAGTCGGCAGGTCACCCGGGTATTGCCAGAACTCGGGAGTTGCTATCTAGGGCGGTGTGGTGGCCCTCGGTGGCTAGGGATGTGGATCAGTGGGTTCGGGCATGTGACATCTGTGCCCGAAATAAGACTCCTAGAGGGGTTCCTGTTGGCCCATTACATCCACTCTCTATTCCATCTAAGCCATGGACCCACATTTCAATGGATTTTGGGGTGGACTTGCCCAAATCCTCGGGGATGACAGCCATCTGGGTTGTCGTTGACAGGTTTTCGAAGATGGCGCACTTCGTTCCATTGGTTGGGCTGCCATCGGCCAGACGCCTGTCTGAATTATTTATGCTGCATGTTGTGCGCCTCCACGGGTTGCCACTTGATGTGGTCTCTGACCGCAGATCCCAGTTTGTGGCCAAATTCTGGAGGGCATTTTGTTCCGGTCTCCAGATTTCTGTCAGCTTGTCGTCAGGCTACCATCCGCAGTCTAATGGGCAGACTGAAAGGGTGAACCAGTCCTTGGAGCAGTTCCTCAGGTGTTATGTCCCCAAGTGCCAGACTGACTGAGTTGCTCATCTGTCCATGGCGGAGTTTGCCTATAACAACGCGGCTCACTCTGCTACAGGGATCTCTCCCTTCCTTTGTGTGTATGGGCATCATCCTAAGGCCAATTCTTTTGACCCCCTGGACTCCACGCCTGGTGGTTCCTCTGTGGCTTCGGTCCTTAGAGGTATTTGGAGGAAAGTGAAGAAAGCCCTTGTGTCTGTGTCATTAGTGACCAAAAGGGTTTTTGATAAGCTGAAAAGACCCTGCAGCTTCAAATTAGGAGACTTCGTCTGGTTGTCTACCAAGAATTTGAAGTTGAGACAGCCATCTCATAAGTTAGGCCCCCGGTTCATCGGTCCTTATAAGATCACTAGAGTTATCAATCCGGTGGCATTTCAGTTAGATCTACCCCGTTCTTTGGGTATCAATAAAACATTTCATTGTTCCCTTTTAAAACGGGTGATTAGTAATCCTTCTTCCAGTGGAAGACCTTCTCCTCTTCTGATACGGGATCAGAGGGAGTTTGTTGTTGAAAGGATTCTTGACTCTTGACTCCAAGATGGTTCGGGGTCGGCTGTCATTTTTGGTGCACTGGAAGGGGTATGGCCCGGAGGAGCGGTCGTGGGTGCGCAGTTGTGATCTTCATGCCCCCAGACTGTTACACTCTTTCTTCTCGCAGTTCCCCGATAAACCCGGTGGTAGGGGTTCTTTGACCCCTCGTCAGAGGGGGGGTACTGTTAGGGTCTCCTGCTCTGTGCTGCCACGTCGTCATGGCAACCGGGAGACAAGTGCTAGCGGAGTAACCTGAGCGTAGCTGATACTCCGGTTCGGGTCTTTTGCTGTGCAGTGGTTACAGGCTCTGTGCACGACAGGGGATCCGGTGCTGGTTTTTGTGCTCACAGTCTGTGAGGTCTGAGTGGGGCGTGGACAGCACCTGCTATATAAACCCTCTTCTCGGGTTAGGCAGATGCTGCTGAATCTTTGTTGGTTAGTCAGTTCCTGAAAGCTAGCTAGTACTGTGTAAACTTTGTATTTGTTTGTTGCTTACTGCAAATAGGCCTTGGGATTTGGTATTACACTCTGCCAATCCAGACCTAGCAGTAAGACTGGAGTCAGTCGTTTAACCTGCTGGAGTTCTTTTGCTACTCTGTGAACCTAGCAAGTTTGCGGCTGTATTCTCAGACTTGCCTGCCAAAATCCTTTCTCACTGTGCAAGGTGTTCAGGTGTCAGTTTAGTGGCAGTAAACTGAACCAGTGCACTGCAAGTGAGGACTAGGATTGTGGAGACTCTCCTTGTGTCTATTATTCCATCTCTGACCAAGGAGTTTACTGCCACACCCGTTGGTAACCCTTTAGGGTTTTGCTGTTGCCCTTAGCAACAGCATTTCGGGTTCTCTACGTATTAAATCACAACATCTCGCTTCTTTCCATCTGAGCATTCCTAATACTAGGGAGACACCCAGTTTCTTAGCCTTTGGGCTTCTCTGTTCACTTTGTGTTTATTTTGTTACTCTATCACCTTCTGTGTATGTAATGTCATATTCCCCAGTCTGTCTGTGAGTTCATTTGTTTTGCATCCCTCTCCGTTCAGGCACCAGTACATTCCTGCTGGTACTGGTGTGCATAACATATTCAGCAGCCTAATACTCCTGTTGAAATTTTGTGGGAATATGGAGCATACCCCTCAAAATACTTTGCAACAGGTGGTCGATCAGGTGCAGGTCCTGACTCGACAATTTAATGATTTGTCCATTAAAATGCACACCTCGCAGGCCGCTGGCAGAGCTCCCGCAGCAGCAGTACCTTCAGGGGTTAAGGAGCCGAAAGTAAATCTCCCGGATCATTTTTCTGGAGATCGCTCGCAGTTCTTTTGTTTCAAGGAGAGCTGCAAGCTATATTTCCAGCTTAGGCCTCAGTCTTCTGGGTCGGAGATTCAGCGGGTGGGCATAGTGATTTCCTTGCTACAAGGAGACCCACAGGTCTGGGCATATGGGTTGCAGCCTGACTGTCTGTCGCTTAAAAGTGTTGATGCTTTTTTTACGGCACTGGGCATGTTGTATGATGACCCTGACAAGACGGCCTCAGCCGAGGCTCAGATTTCGATCCTTAAGCAAGGGCGAAGGCCAGTTGAGGTTTATTGTACGGAGTTTCGGAGGTTGGCCCATGATACCCAGTGGAATGACCCAGCCCTGAGACACCAGTACCGAAGAGGTCTTTCTAACCAGTTAAAAGACCAACTGGTACAATATCCCTTGCCTGATAGCTTGGATCAGCTCATGCAGTTATCCATTCGGGTGGATAGACGGCTGAGAGAGCGCAGGCTTGAAAGGGAGACCGAGGTTTCCTTCTTTCCCAAGGGAACCTCAGACTCTGAGGAATTTTCCGAGGAGCCTATGCAGATTGGGGCTACCCGCCTCTCCTCGCGTGAGAAGACGCGGAGGAGACAGCAGGGGTTATGTTTGTACTGTGGGAATAAAGGTCATGTGGTAGTATCATGCCCAGAAAAGCCGGAAAACTTCAGGGCCTGAGGGTGATGGGAAATATCCTGTCAGGCCAGAAGTCAGAATTTCCCAAGAAGACTTTTATCATTCCGGTGACCTTGAAGATCCTCGGTCAAACTGTCAAGACTGAGGCCTTTGTGGACAGTGGGGCCAACGGGGTTTTTATGGACCGCCAATTCGCCCTGAAACACTCTGTTCCCTTAGTACCCTTGGCATCGGAAATTGAGATTTGTGGGTTAAACGGGGAACCATTATCCCAGGGTAAAATTATCTCTTGCACTAGCCAGATTTCTTTGTTTATTGGAGCCACACACTCTGAAAAATCGTCCTTTTATGTGACTGTCTGTTCTTTTGCCCCATTGGTGTTGGGGTTACCCTGGTTAAGGGCCCACAATCCTCAATTTGACTGGGTCTCTGGGGAGATTCTTAGTTGGGGTACTGATTGTTTCAGGAGTTGCTTGAGCCTTCCAGTCAGGCTTTCGCAGCTAAGTTTGCCAGGATTGCCAGGATGTTATGCAGATTTTGCGGAAGTGTTCTCCAAAAGAGTTGCAGAGGTACTACCTCCCCATCGCCCCTATGACTGTGCCATTAATTTGTTGCCGAATGCTAAGCTTCCCAAGAGCAGGTTGTACTCCCTGTCACGTCCTGAGACTCAGGCTATGGCAGAGTACATTCAGGAGAACTTGGCTAAGGGATTTATCAGACCTTCACAGTCTCCAGTTGGGTCGGGGTTCTTCTTCGTGGGTAAAAAGGATGGTTCGTTGCGACCCTGCATCGACTTCAGGGAATTGAACCATATCACGATTAAAAACTCATACCCACTGCCTCTCATTTCGGTCTTGTTTGACCAGCTTCGTACTGCCACCATTTTTTCTAAGATTGACCTACGCGGTGCGTACAATCTAATCCGAATAAGAGAGGGGGATGAATGGAAGACTGCCTTTAATACCCACTCAGGGCATTATGAATATTTGGTGATGCCTTTTGGGCTCTGTAATGCCCCGGCAGTCTTCCAGGACTTCATGAACGATGTGCTCAGGGAATATTTGGATAGATTCTTAGTTGTATACTTAGATTACATCCTAATCTTCTCCCATTCCCTGGAGGAACATCGGAAGCATGTACGCTTAGTCCTCCAGAAACTCAGAGACCACCAGCTTGGGGCGAAGCTGGAGAAGTGCGAATTTGAAGTTCAGCAAATCGCATTTCTAGGATATATTATCTCCCCAGAAGGTTTCCAAATGGAGGGTTCCAAGGTACAGGCAGTCCTGGATTGGGTGCAGCCCACTAGTTTGAAGGCGCTTCAGCGTTTTCTGGGCTTTGCGAATTTTTATAGACGATTTATCGCTGGATTTTCGTCTATAGTGGCGCCCTTGGTGGCACTCACTAAGAAAGGGGCGGATGTTGCTCACTGGTCTTGTGAGGCCAAAGCGGCTTTTGCCCGTCTCAAAAGGGCATTTGTCTCGGCCAAGGTGCTGCGACACCCAGATCCAGAGCGTCCTTTTGTGGTGGAGGTGGATGCCTCTGAGATGGGTATTGGGGCAGTGCTCTCTCAGATGGGGGTGTCTGATAATCGCCTTCATCCCTGTGCTTACTTTTCCCGTAAATTTTCGCCTGCCGAGATGAATTATGACGTGGGTAACCGGGAATTGTTGGCTATTAAGGATGCACCCGAGGAGTGGAGACACTGGCTTGAGGGGGCTAAGTTTGTGGTCTCAATTCTCACCGACCATAAGAATTTGGCATATTTAGAGTCAGCGAAGCGCCTCAATGCCAGGCAGGCACGATGGGCTTTGTTTTTTGCTCGCTTTAATTTTTTGATAACATATCGCCCTGGGTCAAAAAACATCAAGGCTGATGCGCTCTCGCTGAGTTTTGCTCCAATCCAGGAGACCACCGAGGAGCCATTGCCCATTGTGTCCCCATCATGTATTAAAGTGGGCATTACCCAGGACCTCTTGTCATTAGTCCTTAGAGCACAGGAGCAGGCTCCTCCAGACCTTCCGGTAGGTCTTTTGTTTGTGCCTCCTAGGTTAAGACAGCGAGTGTTCCTGGAATTCCATGCCAAGAAGTCGGCAGGTCACCCGGGTATTGCCAGAACTCGGGAGTTGCTATCTAGGGCGGTGTGGTGGCCCTCGGTGGCTAGGGATGTGGATCAGTGGGTTCGGGCATGTGACATCTGTGCCCGAAATAAGACTCCTAGAGGGGTTCCTGTTGGCCCATTACATCCACTCTCTATTCCATCTAAGCCATGGACCCACATTTCAATGGATTTTGGGGTGGACTTGCCCAAATCCTCGGGGATGACAGCCATCTGGGTTGTCGTTGACAGGTTTTCGAAGATGGCGCACTTCGTTCCATTGGTTGGGCTGCCATCGGCCAGACGCCTGTCTGAATTATTTATGCTGCATGTTGTGCGCCTCCACGGGTTGCCACTTGATGTGGTCTCTGACCGCAGATCCCAGTTTGTGGCCAAATTCTGGAGGGCATTTTGTTCCGGTCTCCAGATTTCTGTCAGCTTGTCGTCAGGCTACCATCCGCAGTCTAATGGGCAGACTGAAAGGGTGAACCAGTCCTTGGAGCAGTTCCTCAGGTGTTATGTCCCCAAGTGCCAGACTGACTGAGTTGCTCATCTGTCCATGGCGGAGTTTGCCTATAACAACGCGGCTCACTCTGCTACAGGGATCTCTCCCTTCCTTTGTGTGTATGGGCATCATCCTAAGGCCAATTCTTTTGACCCCCTGGACTCCACGCCTGGTGGTTCCTCTGTGGCTTCGGTCCTTAGAGGTATTTGGAGGAAAGTGAAGAAAGCCCTTGTGTCTGTGTCATTAGTGACCAAAAGGGTTTTTGATAAGCTGAAAAGACCCTGCAGCTTCAAATTAGGAGACTTCGTCTGGTTGTCTACCAAGAATTTGAAGTTGAGACAGCCATCTCATAAGTTAGGCCCCCGGTTCATCGGTCCTTATAAGATCACTAGAGTTATCAATCCGGTGGCATTTCAGTTAGATCTACCCCGTTCTTTGGGTATCAATAAAACATTTCATTGTTCCCTTTTAAAACGGGTGATTAGTAATCCTTCTTCCAGTGGAAGACCTTCTCCTCTTCTGATACGGGATCAGAGGGAGTTTGTTGTTGAAAGGATTCTTGACTCTTGACTCCAAGATGGTTCGGGGTCGGCTGTCATTTTTGGTGCACTGGAAGGGGTATGGCCCGGAGGAGCGGTCGTGGGTGCGCAGTTGTGATCTTCATGCCCCCAGACTGTTACACTCTTTCTTCTCGCAGTTCCCCGATAAACCCGGTGGTAGGGGTTCTTTGACCCCTCGTCAGAGGGGGGGTACTGTTAGGGTCTCCTGCTCTGTGCTGCCACGTCGTCATGGCAACCGGGAGACAAGTGCTAGCGGAGTAACCTGAGCGTAGCTGATACTCCGGTTCGGGTCTTTTGCTGTGCAGTGGTTACAGGCTCTGTGCACGACAGGGGATCCGGTGCTGGTTTTTGTGCTCACAGTCTGTGAGGTCTGAGTGGGGCGTGGACAGCACCTGCTATATAAACCCTCTTCTCGGGTTAGGCAGATGCTGCTGAATCTTTGTTGGTTAGTCAGTTCCTGAAAGCTAGCTAGTACTGTGTAAACTTTGTATTTGTTTGTTGCTTACTGCAAATAGGCCTTGGGATTTGGTATTACACTCTGCCAATCCAGACCTAGCAGTAAGACTGGAGTCAGTCGTTTAACCTGCTGGGGTTCTTTTGCTACTCTGTGAACCTAGCAAGTTTGCGGCTGTATTCTCAGACTTGCCTGCCAAAATCCTTTCTCACTGTGCAAGGTGTTCAGGTGTCAGTTTAGTGGCAGTAAGATGAACCAGTGCACTGCAAGTGAGGACTAGGATTGTGGAGACTCTCCTTGTGTCTATTATTCCATCTATGACCAAGGAGTTTACTGCCACACCCGTTGGTAACCCTTTAGGGTTTTGCTGTTGCCCTTAGCAACAGCATTTCGGGTTCTCTACGTATTAAATCACAACATCTCGCTTCTTTCCATCTGAGCATTCCTAATACTAGGGAGACACCCAGTTTCTTAGCCTTTGGGCTTCTCTGTTCACTTTGTGTTTATTTTGTTACTCTATCACCTTCTGTGTATGTAATGTCATATTCCCCAGTCTGTCTGTGAGTTCATTTGTTTTGCATCCCTCTCCGTTCAGACAATAGTACATTCCTGCTGGCACTGGTGTGCATAACAGTAAGCAAGTCACATGGTCAGTATGCTAAGGGGAAAAATCACATCCTGCATGCATTTTGCCAAATCTATCTATCTATCTATCTATCTATCTATCATTTTGGTTAAAATAAACTTATATTATTACACGTCCAGTGGTCAGATTCACACGGACACAGCTGATTACTGATTAATAGCAAGTTGCATGGTCAGCGATTTTAGGTTATAAATTACAGTCTACAGTACCTGCATTGTAAGATGTCATCTCAGCAGATACAGCTAATAATCTGACAGTTCTCTACACAGAGACGACCTTTTTCCAAAGCTGAGTGACATCATAAAGGCTGTTTATGATCTAAGCAAGTCACATTATATACATATAATAGTACCCCTTGTCTTTAAACTGAGAAAAATGTACATTAATAATTTTCAGTGCACATGCAAAGAACAAAATGTAAAAAAAAAAAAAAAAAAACACCAATGCACTACGAAATCCTGTATTCCAAAGAAAAAAAAATATAAGCCATCAAAGATTCTAAACAATTTAGAAAAATGAACAGTAGAAAACAGCAAAAGGTACAAAACAGTGTAAAAATAAAAAAAATAGAAAAAATAATTAAAAAAATCATGTATGTGCTTATTTCAGAGAATACTTCACATACAGCTATTTCAGCATATTTTTGTCATTTAGACCTCTAGGTGATACTGTGCCCAGAGGCAAAATGAGAAGTTCCTTTTTTCCATCCCCTCCTCGATGTTTCTCCAGTAGGTGGTCAATAATCATTTACTTATATTTTAAACTTCCCAAATTATGTCCACTGGTTTGAAGTGTTTGGTGACCGGTTGGTCATCCGATATGGTTCGCTATGGCTGAGTTGTAACGCCATCTGCTCCTTGAATTGCCTGAAAGTTTTCCCTACGTAATAAAGACCTCAATTACATATACTAATGTAGATCACATAACTTGCATGTGACTGCATGTCAAACTGGAATATATCTACCGCTATGTGGGTGACAAAATGATTTATCAGTATCCAGATACCTACAGGTTGTGCAGTTAACGCACCTGGTGCAGCCAGTTCTCCTAGTGGTAGTTCTTACTTTACAGAAGTAAAAATCCTCAATGTTTGTACGCACAATATAATCTCTGATGTTTCTACCATACTGACAGCATGCCATTGGGGTCTGATTTTGAAATCCACAAAGTTCTTTATCCGTACTAACAAGTGGCCACAGGGCTCTAGTAGTTTATGTAAAATCAGACTGCTATTGGTGTAGTTGCTGGCCCATATGATCTGGTTACCTTTGTTATTTTTCTTATTTCTTGATGTAAATTGCCGCTCCTGGGGTAGATTCAGTACTTTCTCTTTGTGCCTAATAATAAATCTTCTGGGTATCCCCTTGCAAAAAGTTCAGTGCCAAATAATTCAGTTGTGCCTCAAGCAGTTCAGGGTTACTATTGCTTTTGGCCACCATCAATATCTGTGAGTATAGTAAGCCCCGATTTCAGGGCTGGAGGGTGGAAGCTGGAAAACCTTCAAATTGTCTTCCGATCAGTGTTGGATGTCTGCAGCATGTTTTTGACACGTTTGATTTTTACATCTAAGTATTCAATTACATCATAGCTAGTTTGTACGTGAATTTAATCCATCCATCCATTTGGTTAATATTGTCAATGTACAGTATGTGCAGAATTAATTTTGGCTTCTGGTCCAAAATATTATCAGATCGTCAATGTAGTGCAAAGAAGTATGTGTTCGTGAACTTTAAATCTATTAAAAAGTAGATTTCATTCCTTAATGAATGCAAATATGTTAGCATATGTAGGTTCTACATTAGATCCCATTGTGCATCCAGAGCATTGAATATAATTACCATCAAACTGAAAGTAATTCCTGTGAAGCACCAAATACATCAATTTCAGAACAAAGTCCAGACTGGGACCATTATAATGCAGATTGTCATTTCCGAATTCCTTCGGAGCTTGCAGCCCCTCAACATGCGGTATAGAACAGTGACGTGCGGTGAGGTAGGGCAGAGCCTTTGCTGTCATACTCCAGTATACGCCAGTTTTTTTTACTATATAAAGTATACAAGTGATACAAAAATATGTATTATAATATCTTCTTTGTATTATTCTAATCATTTTTTATAGTCAACACTTTGGAGTAAAAAAATCGATGGCAGCCTCCCTTTTATGCACATCTCTGATCAAGACTCACCATATTCCAGCAGTATATACTGCTGCACCTGTATATAATGCCCACATGAACCTTTTGGCTCATATACTATGTGTAAATCTGGCTCTGGAACTAGCCAATGCCTCCTCAGCCATTTACCTCACTGCACGCATACCTTCCATCATTTAGATGGTAAAAATCGGGGGTGGGGACATGGCTGAAATGGGTGGGTCACGGATAAAAGGGGCGTGTCCACGGGTAGAGGGGGTGTGAGACGTGTCAGCAGTGACTCATCTATGGGACTGGCGGCTATTCCTAGGGGCTACTTGTGCTACCAGGGAAGGGTGGAAGGAGCTGCCTGACACTGAGCAGCACTGCAGGAGTCTGTGACCGTGTTCCCGCAGCACTGCGATACATACAGTACCTGGACACTCCAAAAACCGGTACAATCAGTACACCCCGTTTTAGCTGGTACAGATCTTAACAAAGGGTACTGTACCGGCTTAAATGGTACAGTTGGAGGGTATGTGCACGTCCCTGGTATAGATGTATATATGTATTTATTACGGGTTGTCATGACTGTTAGTTCTGTGACCCCGGCATATATGTGAAGTCTGTGCGGGTAACGGAGGTAAGGAGGAAAGGAACAATCCCTGATCGGGAGTCGTTCCTGGGGTTCGGCAGAGGAAGCCGTATCCTGACCAATGGAACACCAGGGACTTGGGGGTAAATTTACTAAAATGGGAGTTCTATTTAATATGGGATGTTGCCCATAGCAACCAATTAGATTCCAGGTATTATCTTCCTGAAGGTGCTAGATAAATGAGAAGTAGAATCTGATTGGTTGCTATGGGCAACATCCCATCTTATATAGAATGCCCATCTTAGTAAATTTACCCCCTGGTGTTGCTAACAGGATTAGTGAGAATGAGCTGGATCAATGATGAATGGGACTGGTGATATACTGCTGAACCGGACTGGCTACCGGCTGAGGATAAACTGGACTGGTTACTGGAGCACTATGGACCGGACTGGGTGCGACTGTAACTGGGAACTGGGCTGGTTACTGGAGCACTATGGACCGGGCTGGTTACCGGTGAGACTGATAACGCAGTGTAAACTGGGCTGGGTACCGGTATAACTGGTAATGCACTGTGAACCAGGCTGGGTACCTGTAAAACTGGTAATGCACTGTGAACCAGGCTGTGTACCAGTATAACTGGTAATGCACTGTAACCCAGGCTGGGTACTGGTATAACTGGTAACGCACTGTGAACCGGGCTGAGTAGCAACCGAACTGAATAGCAAAAGAGCAAAGACTTGCAGGTACTGAGGTAATAAACATTACCACTTGGGAGCTCAGCTACTAAGCTCGCACTGAGCTGTGTGACTCAAGGAACTGGCAGCTCCTGAAACTCTGGTGTCTCTACTTATACCTCTTGGTCCTTGGTGATTGGAGAATAGAGTCAGGTGATTCATGGAGTCTCAGGCTGGCACAGGATTGCATAGCTCATGGTCAGGTGATCAGACCCTGTATGATTGCAAATGCGAGAAGCCTAACAAGTAAAATGGGGGAATTAGAGGCAATTGCACTTATTGACCATCATGACATAATAGGCATTACTGAGACATGGTGGGACGATTCTCATGACTGGGTGGCAAACATTGAGGGATACACTCTCTTCAGGAGAGATAGGACTAATAAAAAGGGAGGGGTGTTTGTCTCTATGTTAAACCATTCTTAAAACCATATTTAAAGGAGGTAATTTACGAGTGGACTGGAGATAACGTAGAGTCATTATGGTTTGAGATTTCGAGTGGGGGTAAAGATACAAAAAACCTTTTAATAGGGACATGCTTTAAACCGCCAGATATTAGTGTGGCTGACGAATTACAACTCTTGCAGCAAATCGAAAAAGCTGCAGGTATGGGGGAGGTCATTATTGTTGGGGACTTTAATTACCTGGACATAAACTGGAACACCGAAACTGCAAATACAGCTAGGGTTAACAGGTTCTTAAACATGCTAAAAGATCATTACTTGTCCCAGGTAATTGAGGAACCAACTAGGCAAGGGGCTATACTGGACCTAGTACTAACTAATAATGAGGAAATAATAACAAATACTGAAGTAGGGGAGACCCTAGGAAATAGCGATCACAATATGATCACATTCGATATCAGCTTTCAAAAACAACAATATAAGGGTTTAACTAAGACTTTTAACTTTAGGAATGCTAATTTCACATTGCTGAGACAAGCAATGAAGGAGATCAATTGGGAAATTGTATTTCATGGTAAGAATACTGCTGAAATGTGGGACGTTTATATAACTGAGCTCAATAAGTACAGTAATTTATATATTCCCAAAGTCAACAAAAACAGAAGTAGGAAATTCAAACTGATGTGGCTTAATAAGAACATCACGGAACAAATTGATAAAAAGAGGCGTGCTTTCAAAGCATTTAAGTCTGTGGAATAATTCCAGTTCTACAAGGAATGTAACAAAAAATGCAAAAAAGCAATCAGAGCAGCTAAAATAGAAAACGAAAAACAAATAGCAAAGGAGAGTAAAACAAACCCCAAAAAGTTATTTTAAGTATATAAACGGTAAAAGATTGAAAAGGGAGAATATTGGGCCTTTAAAGGGCAAGTTGGATGTCTTGATTAATGATGATAGGAAAAAAGCGGATTTATTTAATAAATTCTTTTAATCAGTATTCACGAAAGAAGACAGGTTGACGAGAGTAGAGCATAATATAAACTATAATAACGACGCGTTGCTTGGTACTTAGCTGGACTACTCCCTCGTTTAACTAAGTAAAATTAAGATAAATAAATCTCCTGGGGCGGATGGACTTCACCCCAGGGTTCTTATGGAACTCAACGTAGAGATATCGAAGCCTCTATATTTGATCTTCAGCGAGTCAATTAGATCAGGAATGATACCAAAGGACTGGCGTATAGCAGAGGTAGTCCCAATATTTAAAAAGGGAACTATAGACCGGTAAGCTTGACATCTATAGTGGGGAAAATACTAGAAGGTATATTAAGGGAAGCATACTAGAGTACTTGGATACCTCCAAGGTTATTACTAGGAATCAGCATGGATTTGTGAAGGACAGGTCATGTCAAACTAACTTAATAAGCTTCTGCGAGAAAGTAAACAATAATATTGATCAGGGTCAAGCAGTGGATGTGATCTTTTTGGACTTCGCTAAGTCCTTTGACAAAATTCCACACAGGAGACTAATTCTCAAACTAAGAGAGCTTGGGGTAGGAGACACTATTTGTACTTGGGTGAGTAATTGGCTGTTTAATAGGGAACAGCGAGTGGGGATTAATGGGATGTACTCTGAATGGGCTTCAGTACTCAGTGGAATACCACAAGGCTCAGTACTCAGGCCATTGCTGTTTAACATATTCATTAATGACCTATAAGAGGGACTAGAAAGCACAGTGTCAATTTTCGCAAATGATACTAAACTATGTATGAATAATTAATTCAGACAAGGATGTTGAGTCTCTACAGAATGACTTATCTAGACTTGAGGTCTGGGAGGATAAATGGAGAATAAGGGTTCAATATAGACAAATATAAAGTTATGCACTTTGGGACTAAGAACAATCAGGCAGCATATAAACTAAATGGGGAAAATGTAGGGATAACGGTAGTTGAAAAAGATTTGGGAGTGCTCATCGATAATAAACTTGGTAGCAGTACGCAATGTCAAAATGCAGCAACAAAGGCTAAAAAGGTGTTAGCATGCATAAATCGGGGTATGGAGACAAGGGATGAGAGTGTAATCATGCCTCTGTATAAATCATTGGTGCGGCCACATTTGGCATATTGTGTACAGTTTTGGGCACCATACTATAGAAAATATATCTTGGAACTCGAAAGGGTTCAGAGGCGAGCCACTAAACTGGTTAAGGGGTTAGAGGCACTGGAATATGAGGAAAACTTAAAAGGCTTGATATGTTTACACTGGAAAAGAGGCGACTGAGAGGGGACATTATTAATATTTATAAATACATTAAGGGACAATACAAGGATTTATCAAACGATTTGTTTACCAAAAAAACACTACATAGGACACGAGGACACCCCCTGAGTTTAGAAGAAAACAAATTCCATACTCAACGGGGAAAAGGGTTCTTCACAGTAAGAGCAGTAAGGATTTGAAATTCTCTACCAGAGAAGGTAGTAATGGTGGACTCAATCAATACGTTTAAAAATAGATTAGATAAATTCCTAGTGGAAAAAAATATCCAGGGATACAGCATTTAATTAATATTTAAAAAAATGATAATAATAAAAAAAAAAAAGTAATATAGGTTGAACTCGATGGACATTTGTCTTTTTTCAACCTCAACAACTATTTATCTATGTAACATCAGTCCTCCAGGTTAGGCTCTGATTTGGAGTGAGGCCTAGCAGGTCGGAAAAACACTGAAGTCTAAACTCCTAAAAATGAGCAGAGGATGCTGGCTTTTAGGCCCAAACACCAGAGAACTGAGCACAGTGGAGAATCAAATGCCACACACAGGATCCTGCTAATTACTTACAGAGGAATTCCTACACAGGTGACTAATCTAGAGTAAGCAACGCAGATTGCAGTCTGCATGCTGAGCTGAAGCAGATGCAGGTTACAGGATATGCTGAGGTAAGCCACAGAACATGAGAAGTGCAGTCAGGATTGTGACACCAGTTATTTATATAGCGCACACATATTCCGCAGGGGTGGTCTTCAGTATGCCGGCGGTCAGGCTCCCGGCGACCAGCATACCGGCGCCGGGAGCCCGACAGCCGGCATACCGACACTTATTCACCCTCGTGGGGGTCTACGACCCCCCTGGAGGGAGAATAAAATAGTGTAGCGCGCCACCGCGTCCGTAGCGTGGCGAGCCCGCAAGGGGCTCATTTGCGCTCGCCACACTGTCGGTAAGCCGGCGGCCGGCCTCCCGGCGCCGGTATGCTGGTCGGCGGCAGATCGTAGTGAACCCATTCCGCAGCGCTTTACAGAGAATATTTTGGCCAGTGGAGCTTACAGTCTATATTCCCTACTAAATGCACACACTTACACACTAATGTTCATTTTTGTTGGGAGCCAATTAACCTATCAGTATATTTTTGGATTGTGGAAGGAAACAGAGGAACCAGGAGGAAATCCAGTACGGTGAAAATTTTCAAACTCCACACAGTGGTGGGAATTGAACCCATGACCTCAGTGCTGTGAGGCAGTAAAGCTAACCATTACAACATCCGTACTGTCCAGTTTATAAACTGTGCCAATCCAAGTGTTCTCAGGTAAAATGAATACAGACCCTCCAACATGACCCGCCCCACTAGGTACAAAATGCTCTGTGTCTGGACTTCCCTCTTAATTTATGATTTCCATCACCTGTGTTGAACTAGTTAAATGATAAGAAAGCCGTTTCTTCACAGGTGATAGCAATAATAAATTAAGAGGGAAGTCCAGAAACAGAGCATTTTGTACCTAGTGGGGGGGGGGGGGGGGGGGTCATATTGGAGGGTATGTGAATAGACGTTGCAGATGGAGTAAAAGTGAAGTGGTGTCCTTAAGATATGTGTTTTTTTTTTATGAACCACGCACAGGAATTTCAAATATTGTGATATGGACTGATAAAGAGAGCCTCTGGCTGCAACAATAGGGTGGCCTGATGTATGACTTAGGTTTTTATGAGTTTTCGGAACGATATATAATAAAGGACAAATAGGATTGTCCTGTGTAAGGGCAATGTCATGTGGATGTAATGATACCATCCAGGGCCGATGCAAGGTCTCTCTGCACCCTAGGCAAAGCTTCAGCCTAGCGCCCCCTAACCTGCAATCCCCTGCAAAATTTTTACTTTGTTCACAATATACTTTCACTTTAAGTCCTTAAATGCCATCTATTCTTTATTATTGTATAATACTGTGTATGAAGTCTGGTTGGCCGACAGCGGCATCCTGACCACCATAATACCGACATTTTGAATTAAATTAATTAATCATATCCCTTACCTTAACCCTCCTTCCCTGCAGCCTAACCTAAAACATCCCCAGCGTACTAATATTTAGGATGTCGCTGTCAGAATTTCGGCGTCAGCATTCTGATAGGTGTCGGGATTCTAGTGCCGATATTCTGCATGTCGGCATCCCAGTATACCAACTACATCTCTTTAATTGTATGTGTATACATACATATATATGCACAGACAGACATATATTTGTATGCTCCTTATTATGTTTCATCCCCCCATCTGTAAGTTCATTACTGACCTGTATACAGAGACATCCTTTAGTTTTTTGCTACATTAATTCTGTGGTGCCCTGCAGTGTGCGGCGCCCCTAGGCAGCCGCCTAAAGGAAGAGCCGGCCCTGATACCATCCTGTATTGCTCTTTTCAGAATGATATCTAATTCCACCTTTCATGGTAGAATCTCTGTGTAATTTATCATACACGCTGCTATCACTGAGCTGGTTCATGATTTCACTCCCATAGTCAGAGTATTTTGAAACAGGTTTGGGTTTGGTGCACACCCTGTGATGGACATGCTTGGCAAGATGGACCGCTGCTCATATTGAACGTCCTAAATAATCTCCTTCCAAACACATGTGCAAGCCATAAGATGATAAGAGGGACGAAACTTGTTGGAATGTTCCTGTTTGTTCCACTTAGGAGCGCTTCTCAAGCAGCATCAGTTACCGTGAATGGGAGCTGTGACTGTTATAGAACGAGACCCAATGCATTTCACACTAGTGTGAGCTGTACCATCGCAACACAAGCAAGGAGGATGCAAAAACACAGTGCTATTCCTGATGTGCTAAGCAGGAAGAGCAGGTCAAGGGATCTTCCTTCTAGTCATGTGGTTGGCGTTGACAATAAGACTGACAGATAGCCCGGCCATTAGAAGAGAGAGGCAGCTGGGGGTTCAGTGGGCGGTCCCTGGAGCTATTTACTCAGTGAAGGGCAGAAACAAAGGTTGTTGGGCTGTGTAATGGCAGCTGAGTACTGACTGAGGACACCTCCAAATAATGTGTCCTTTTATTTAAGCAGTAGCTAATACATTAATGATAGTGTTTTAGGCATGCACAGTGAGAGTGACATGGTGGCCCACAGGTGCACCATCCATATCCACTGATGAAAGTCCCCACTGCCAACTAATGATGGATAAAAGGTGCAATATCCACCACATTAACCCACTCTGGACTAGCTTTGGCAGTGTAGTCACTCACCTCCTCCAACTATCACAGAATTTGCCCATCACTACTGTTTGGCCAGTTCACAATGAAAGCTGAGGCTAGCGTGTGCACTTCCATGCTTATGCACACGGCACGTGTCTGCCATCATGAATAAGTAAATAAATAAATAAATAAATAAATAAATAAATAGGATAGCTCAAACAGAAAAATAGACCTAAAGGAGAGAGAGAGAGACTAATAGAGAGAAACGAAAAACGAAGTGATACTAAACAATAAATGCTTAAGGAGAGAGTAAAGAGATAGAGACAAAAAAAGAGAAGGGGAGAGATAAAAGAGGAGATAGTGAAAACGGGGGGAAAATAAAAGAGGGAAGGAAAAATAATGGTGGGAAAGAAAAGGGGTGTTTAGAGATGAGGCTGAAGTTAGCTTCTTATTCGGCCACCTTCTTATTCACTTCTTATTCGAGCTCCAGGTTCTTATTCAGAACATGGAGTTGGGATGGCCTTCGGTACCCCTGCTGTTGATGGTAATTTCAGTTTGATTGTTAGAAACCATGTGCTAGCCTTCCATCAATGGTTACTGTTATTGAACACCCATGCTGCCTCGCATGCGCAGAAACGGATTTGTTTCACTAAAGTCAGAAACTGAATCAGCGGGCAAAAGTTTCCTCTGCACGTGTGCCATCGTCCAGGTCCACCTGCGTTGCTGTGCTCAGTGATCTGATGTGATTCAGAGCTGAAAGTGGGGCTTGACCGCTGACTGACAGGTGAGCTGTAGCTGCTCATCTAGTCAATGAGTCAGGCCAGTCCACGCCCCACCTATCCCGGATCACATCACCACTGATGACACTAACTACAGATAATAACTGTCTTCATGTGTTGGCCTGCCATCGGTGCAGCCGCACAGGGCTTCTGGCTAACAGCCAGTAGCGTCAATGTGTGCACCTCAGTGCCAACATTACTCATGACTCATGAGTCATGGTAAAAAAACTGGCCCCGTGACTACCATCGATGGTGGGCCACCATCTACCTCTTAGTAAATCTGGGGTTTCTATACTTTGTACTTGCCAACTTTCTGGATGCCCCAAGGGAGGGGGCGAACACGTTGGCATAGAGATGGGGAGGAGATTGGTGATGCGTGTGGGGGTGTGGCGCAGCATAGGCAGACCCTGACCCAACCATACAAGGCAGAGACTACGGACATTAATAATAAAGCAATAAGCACTGTCTGTGGCTACGATGAAGCAAATCAGACCAGATCATCCACATTACTTGGGAAGTGGGCGGTACTGGGGAGATGTGATACAGGAAGACTAGAATGCTTGTCCAATTGGCCGGAAAGAGACATTTTGGGAGAGTAGTCAGGTGCTGACTTGTAATGGATAAAACATTGATGGTTATTCAATGTTCTACTCTATTCTAAAGTGTGGTTTCTCTGCAGTTTTGTGGCAGGTCGGAGCTTAGTAAATCTGCAGGATGCAGAAACTGCTAAGGTTTCAAACCCGCCTCTCAGTAAAATTACCCCTCCCCCCAAAAAAAATGTTTTTGCAAAGAGAGCTGCTTTTCTCTTAAAATTGTTGTTCTGCAGAGTTTGAGGAGATTTCAGTTAGCTAGGGATTCACATGGGGCTGTAGTCTGACAGTTGGACACAGGGCCGTAACTAGGGTGGTGCGGACAGTGCTCAGCACACAGCACAAATCCACCAGCAATGGTCTGTGTGCTGCTGCCACCTAGCACATCACTACATACATCGCCGCTGCTCTGCCAGGTGCACAGCTACATACAGTACATCACCGAGGCTCAGGCTGGGAGCTGCAGAGAGAGTTTGTCACCACCAGAGCAAGTGATATCCCAAGCTGTGACACCTCCCGCAGCAGAGAGCATGGGGAGTGTTGCTGAGATTGGGCCGGACCACTGCAGTGCTCAAGGAAACAGAACAGGAAGTTCCCCACACCAACAGGAACAACCTCAGTAGCATCCACAGCTCTTGGGCAACTTCAGCTATACGAGACTGATACACTGCATGGCTACTGGCACAATTGTAATGGTGCTTGAGACTAGCTTTAGCCAGTGCTGCCCCTTTAGCACATCACAGTTAATGCAGCTGCAAGGCTGCTAGAATCTGTGCAGCCACCGCTATTTCCGTGCATTATAAGAAGAACGGAGATCAGGGTGAGCTAGTATACCACCAGTTGCGGATAGCATCTAGGAGGTGCATCTAAAAAGTGAAAACTCAGCACTAGGCGCAGCCTTTAGAGGAGACCACACCAGATTACCACTGGGAAATACCACTGTGCCACTGGATACACCTTGGCAGTGGGATCACACTGTATACCAAGACAACTGTGGCTGATATTCTTTTTGATTTTGTTTTGGTTATTATTTTTTATTTTTTATTTTGGTTATTGTTTTTTTTTTTTTTTTTTAATATTGCATGCATCTCCCTGATTGGAACTCCTTTTCTACAACATTAGTTATATTCAGTCAGGCATGTACTACTTTATTGAACTGTCTTTTATATCTCAGTAATATTTATATTCTCAAATATATTGTGATACTGCAGGAGGACTGAAGATGAGGACATGGGGGAATGATGATGATGAATGAGGAGGAGGAGGAATGATTAATGTGGGGGAGGAATGAGGAGGAGGAGAAGTGGCTCTACTGTTGTGAATAAGAAGCTCTGGTATGTTTTGTAATGTGAATAATGGACACTACTGTGTGGTCAGGTGTAACGTGTCTAAGGGGCTCTACTGTGCGATGTAATGTGAAAAATGGACACTACTGTGCTGTATAATGTGAATTGGTACCATTCTGTGGCCACACTCCTTCTTCACGAAGTCACGGCCCTTTATTTTCGAATATGGGGGAAGGGGGGGGGGGTAGGAATACCAATTTTCTTTCTAGCACAGGGCACCAAAATGTCTAGTTACGGCACTGGTGGACAATTCCGCACCGAAACAATGCAACAAATGCAACTATTTTATTTGTTTGTTTAGGATTTTCATTTTATGGACCTTGTTTCCCTTTAAAAAGCCTATAGTTATGTTATTCCAAATTAGTGATGAGCCCGAACTTCACCCTTTTTACACGGGTCCGAGCCATACTCGGATTCTCCCGTATGGCTCGGTTAACCCGAGCGCGCCCGAACGTCGTCATCATCCCGCTGTCGGATTCTCGCGAGATTCGGATTCTATATAAGCAGCCGCGCGTCGCCGCCATTTTCACTTGTGCATTGAAAATCTCCATATCTGTGCTCAGTGTGCTGCATATATCTGTGCTCACACTGCTTAATTGTGGGGACTGGGGAGCAGCTGTATTATATAGCAGGAGTACAGTGCAGAGTTTTGCTGACAGTGACCACCAGTATACGTTGTCTGCCTGAAAAACACTCCATATCTGTGCTCAGTGTGCTGCTTTATTGTGGGGACTGGGGACCACCAGTATAATATTATATAGGAGGAGTACAGTGCAGAGTTTTGCTGACCAGTGACCACCAGTATATAATATATAGCATTACGGTACAGTAGGCCACTGCTGTACCACCTCTGTGTCGTCATTAAGTATACTATCCATCTAGATTCTATACCTGTGGTGCATTTCAGTTGTGCAGTTTGCTGACACAGTGACCACCAGTATATATAGCAGTACGGTACGGAAGGCCACTGCTGTACCTACCTCTGTGTCGTCATTAAGTATACTATCCATCTACATTCTATACCTGTGGTGCATTTTAGTTTTGCAGTTTGCTGACACAGTGACCACCAGTATACTATATATAGCAGTACGGTACGGAAGGCCACTGCTGTACCTACCTCTGTGTCGTCATTAAGTATACTATCCATCTACATTCTATACCTGTGGTGCATTTTAGTTTTGCAGTTTGCTGACACAGTGACCACCAGTATACTATATATAGCAGTACGGTACGGAAGGCCACTGCTGTACCTACCTTTGTGTCGTCATTAAGTATACTATCCATCTACATTCTATACCTGTGGTGCATTTTAGTTTTGCAGTTTGCTGACACAGTGACCACCAGTATACTATATATAGCAGTACGGTACGGAAGGCCACTGCTGTACCTACCTTTGTGTCGTCATTAAGTATACTATCCATCTACATTCTATACCTGTGGTGCATTTTAGTTTTGCAGTTTGCTGACACAGTGACCACCAGTATACTATATATAGCAGTACGGTACGGAAGGCCACTGCTGTACCTACCTCTGTGTCGTCATTAAGTATACTATCCATCTACATTCTATACCTGTGGTGCATTTTAGTTTTGCAGTTTGCTGACACAGTGACCACCAGTATATTATATATAGCAGTACGGTACGGAAGGCCACTGCTGTACCTACCTCTGTGTCGTCATTAAGTATACTATCCATCTACATTCTATACCTGTGGTGCATTTTAGTTTTGTAGTTTGCTGACACAGTGACCACCAGTATACTATATATAGCAGTACGGTACGGAAGGCCACTGCTGTACCTACCTCTGTGTCGTCATTAAGTATACTATCCATCTACATTCTATACCTGTGGTGCATTTTAGTTTTGCAGTTTGCTGACACAGTGACCACCAGTATACTATATATAGCAGTACGGTACGGAAGGCCACTGCTGTACCTACCTCTGTGTCGTCATTAAGTATACTATCCATCTGCATTCTATACCTGTGGTGCATTTTAGTTTTGCAGTTTGCTGACACAGTGACCACCAGTATACTATATATAGCAGTACGGTACGGAAGGCCACTGCTGTACCTACCTCTGTGTCGTCATTAAGTATACTATCCATCTACATTCTATACCTGTGGTGCATTTTAGTTTTGCAGTTTGCTGACACAGTGACCACCAGTATACTATATATAGCAGTACGGTATGGAAGTGCCATCCTTTCTGACACTGCAGTGCCACTCCTAGATGGGCCAGGTGTTTGTGTCGGCCACTTGTGTCGCTTAGCTTAATCACACAGCGACCTTGGTGCGCCTCTTTTTTTCTTTGCATCATGTGCTGCTTGGGGACAATTTTTTTGAAGTGCCATCCTTTCTGACACTGCAGTGCCACTCCTAGATGGGCCAGGTGTTTGTGTCGGCCACTTGTGTCGCTTATCTTAGTCACACAGCGACCTTGGTGCGCCTCTTTTTTTCTTTGCATCATGTGCTGTTTGGGGACAATTTTTTTGAAGTGCCATCCTGTCTGACACTGCAGTGCCACTCCTAGATGGGCCAGGTGTTTGTGTCAGCCACTTGTGTCGCTTATCTTAGTCACACAGCGACCTTGGTGCGCCTCTTTTTTTCTTTGCATCATGTGCTGTTTGGGGACTATTTTTTTGAAGTGCCATCCTGCCTGACACTGCAGTGCCACTCCTAGATGGGCCAGGTGTTTGTGTCGGCCACTTGTGTCGCTTAGCTTAGCCATCCAGCGACCTCGGTGCAAATTTTAGGACTAAAAATAATATTGTGAGGTGTGAGGTGTTCAGAATATACTGGAAATGAGTGGAAATTATGGTTATTGAGGTTAATAATACTATGGGATCAAAATGACCCCCAAATTCTATGATTTAAGCTGTTTTTTAGGGTTTTAAAAAAAAAACACCCGAATCCAAAACACACCCGAATCCGACAAAAAATTTTCAGGGAGGTTTTGCCCAAACGCGTCCGAATCCAAAACACGGCTGCGGAACCGAATCCAAAACCAAAACACAAAACCCGAAAAATGTCCGGTGCACATCACTATTCCAAATTGAGAACTAATGTAAGATGTTCTTTTTTTTCAGAAACAATTGTAATATGTGAAACCGTACATCTGATTGCATTTAATTTACAGCTATGCCTCCTTAATAAACTGAAAAATAAAGAGACAAATGACACACCAGGTCTATTGATAAAGGAATAGATTTTTGCTATGCTGCAGTGCGGAACTGATTGACGTTTGTCTCCCGTTGAGTATAAAATTCAGTATAATTTTAGAAAAGATAACTGAACACTGACAATTTCCTCTGACATTCTCCAGGGACAAAAGATGAGGCGTCTCCCCACATCGAACTCTTTGCCTGGAAATCTGCAGCTATTGTGCTGAATGTGTGCAGACGCCCTGGAGAAATCTGCAACACAAGTGAAAACTTGTAATTAATTTTTAGTAACTGTTGTTTGATTTAATAACATGAACAAGGCTTCCTCACACACTGGGCCTGATTTACATGTGGTTGGAGGTGCAAAGGCTGTTGCTTACGATAGCACTAATATGGTAATGCACCAGGAGGCATCTGATATAAATAGACGGATTCAGTATGGTTTACCGGCAGACGGGATGCTGGCTATCAATATCCCGACAGCAGTATTCCGCCCACCAGAATTCCGGCAGCGGGGCGAGCGCTAAGAGTCCCCTTGCGGGCTCGGTGGCTCGCCACAGGATCTATTCCCACTCTATGGGTGTCATGGACACCCACGAGTGGGAATAGCTCTGGTGAGCCGAGATTCCGGCTGGCGGCATTGTCGGCTGTCGAGATTCTGGCCTCTGTATCCTACCGCCGGGATCCCGACAGTCGGCAAATGAAACGCATCCCAAATAGACACCTCCTACTTGCATTAGTGATCTGAGCTGCATCTTAGGATACAACCAGTACCGGATCTTGCCACGGGCAAGCAGTACTTTTGCCCGGGGCGCCGCCTTCCGGAGGGCGCCAGCGCCCTCCGGAGGGCGCCGCACCATGGCAAGATCCGCCACTGTGCCCTCTGCAGTGCCCCCCGCTGTGCCCGCCGCTGGTCCCCCGCTTTGAAGGGAACCAGATGCTAAGCGTCTAGTTTCCCTTCATGGAGAGGACTGTGCTGTGCGGTGCGCGATGACGTCATCGCGCACCGCACAGCAAAGGTCCTCTCCATGAAGGGAAACTAGACGAAGCGTCTAGTTTCCCTTCATGGAGAGGACCTTTGCTATGCGGTGCGCGATGACGTCATCGCGCACCGCACAGCATAGTGGCAGAGACACTAGGGGTCATAATTGACCTCTAGTGTCTATGCTGTGCTATGGGAGAGACGTAATGACGTCTCTCCCATAGATCCGAGGACAGACACAACCATCCGAGTCCAGGAGAAGAGCGGCGCCGGCGGAGGAGGAGGTCTGGAATCAGGAGCGGGGATTGTAAGTATACTTTTATTTATTATTATTTTTTTTTTCAGCTGCGCTACAGGGGGCACAAATGGGGGCGTAACTGACCACGCCCCCATATGAAGCCACGCCCCCATTTTTGTCCGGGGCGCCACAAGGGCAAGATCCGGCCCTGGATACAACATCGAATCACATGGACACCATTGGATGGTTGCATGACACATGGTGTTACACAAGCCTGTCCCCACCGATCCAAGAGGAAATCTGTCTTCTGACTGAGATCCTGGCCTTGCCACTCCCCCAAAGCAGAATCGGCACTCTTCTGTTTATGGAAACGACGTCCATCACCGCCCCCTCCCCAAACAGCAGCAGACTGTCAATCACTGACAGTCTGCGTCGACCTGCATCTGACAGAGACCCGTAGTGCACATGTGCAGTATGGGTCCGTCGCATGCGCAATGTACAGAACATCATCACTTTGTGGCATGCACCGCAGATCCAACAGGACCTGAATCATGTGAACTGTGACGGACAGCAATGTACATCGATGAAACCCCTGGGCAAGAGATATTGTAGCTCTGATTCAAAGGTGTATGCACTGCCAATGTCGGTTGTAATGGAGCAATATTTTGCTATTGCACATGCATCTTAGTCACACTGCGCTTGCATCCCAGTTATCTCTGTGCAGAGTCGCAGTTGGTATTTTGAGTGCATGCAGAGAGAAGTGTATTGAAAATGTAGGCATTCCTGGGCGGTGGCTAGAAATGTAAGCAAAAATGGTCCACTTAATGGGTATGCTATGGGAGTGTCGCAGGTGTGTCAGTGAATGTGGCTGCGTACACAAACACAGAGCTGGCCCTAACCAATATGATGCTCTAGGCAAGTTTTTGGCTGGTGCCCTCTTGTACAGACGCTAGTTCCGCCTCCGACCCTGTACCCCTTTCCAGCACCATCACCCCTCATCCATAGCAGTTCTTATTTGGTGCTCCTACCCCCTATATTTTAAATAGGAACAGTGTGCACATTCAGTGCGCAGCCCAAAACGGTGTGTGTTCTTGTTGGGAAGGGGCATGGCAACACAATAATACCCCCAGTTGAAATTATGCCACACAGTACTGCAACTTTATTCACATTATATCATGCAATAGTGTCCCTAATTCACGTTACTCCTCAAGTAGTGCCCCTTATTCACATTACACCACTCCATATTGCTGTATGGGGGTAATTCAGACTGCATCACTGCAGATGCAGCCATCACAGTCTGAATTACTATGCACAGGGCACACTGCGAAAGCATCTCACTGGTGCGATTGCCCCTGCCTGATTGACAGGCAGAGGGCGGTTGCGGGGCGGGAGGGGACGTGGTCCGGACAACTGAGGCGTATCATTTTAATCAGCAGAAGCTGCTTGTGCCCCTAGGTATTCCAAATGCCCTAAGCATTTGCCTAGTTTGCCTATGCTTAGGGCCGGCTCTGCACAAACACACAGCCGCATACATCGGGGGCCATACACGGACAGCCATAGGGTTAAGTGAAGTTTTGAACGTGCAACCGATGGTGCCATCATATGCATGGGTGTACACAAGGGAAAGACTCTGTAGCGACATTCGCCAAATGTCTGCTGCCATTTGGGGGTGGGATAGGGACTACGAAAACCCGGTTTCCAAATACGGAGGTTTGCTACTGCCGTTGTTACATTCCTGGTGCTCAGTACAAGAGAGATGTTGCGTAGTGAGTCCAGAGCACCAGAACGTGACGCTGAAATAAGGTGTGGTATGGAAATAGCCCCTAGCAGCCTACCTCCATTGTTTTACCCGTGTGGTCAGTTCACACCTGCGTGACTATGGTTTCTTGGGCCCACGTCAGCCGCGTTTGAAGGGCAGATTAGGTCTGCCCAACTCCGATGCCCCCAGGTCTTAAAGTGAGACAAGGCGTGAACCGAGACAGGATAATAACAAGGGGACCTCTAACTAAAGCAAACAGAAGGCTAGGGGCTACTAACAACCCTAAAACTAAGTATATGTGCGGCACGCCGCCAAAGGAAAAGAACAACAAAGGAAATGCTGTCCACACGCCGACACAATACTGTTGTGTACCGGCGGTGACAGCATATGCAGAACCCTCTGCAAAACACCAGTATCAGATATAACCAAAGAATACAGCGGCCTAGGCCGACGGACGCGGCAAAGCCACTACTCACGAAACTGGTACATATACTGGCAAACGGACAAGAACCCCCAATGTAGCAGACACAGGCTCACAGAACCGGAGTACAGGCAGAATCCCAAACGACAGACCAGTGGACACCAAGAAGCCAGATACTCGATCAGGCACAGACAAAGCCACAGGACTTCTGGACTGGAACGCTTCACGGCAGGACACGGGATCAGACACTGGATCAGACACTGGAACAGACACTGGAACAGACACTGGAACAGACACTGGAACAGACACTGATCAAGGCTGGAAGCAGCTAGACAGAAGCTGCTAGACAGAAGCTCAGAAACTCAGGAACTGGCAGGAACTAGCTCAGAACTATCACCGGCATCTGTGTATTGCACTGAGCCAGCATATAACAGAGAGCCCTAATTAATTATGTCGTGCAGCTGCCCTGTTGCATGACTCCAAACTGACAAGATGCAATTAACAGACAGGTGAGGCCAAACACATGGAAACAGGCTGCAATTACACAGACTCACCACCGTCAGCAAACAAGAGTCTTCTAAACCAGAGCAAAGGGAAATCCTGGCCTGCAAGAGAACATAAAATACATAAACGGAAAACAAGAATGAACCACTACCTGTGGTTCATAACAGTACCCTCTCCTTAAGGGTGGGCTCCGAACACCCCATGACACCCACGGGGAACAGAAACAGAAGTATAACATAAAATACATAACCAAAATGCAAAACAGGAATGAGCCACAGCCGTGGCTCATAACAGCCGTTGGTGGGGAGTGATGAGGTCAGGATCACATCACATACCTCCCAACTTTATGGCTTTGGGGGTCGGAATGCTTGTGCGGCCCGATAAAGGGACATGGTCTCGTGTGGAGTGGGTGTGACCTTGCGGCACTGGCCCGTGGTCCGGCATTTTGGGGACCCCTGCTCACCTCCCAGCACTGAATAGCATGCGCACAGCATCTATTCAGAGATCATTCTCTGCTTTGCAGAGCAGTGCAGCGGGTGCTCAAAGCTTCCCCAACTGCCCCCCCCCCCGCCCGTGGACTCTACTGCCCGCGGGAGGGACAGCGGGATAGTGTCGGAACAGTGGGACTGTCCCGCTGGATTCAGGACAGTTGGGAGGTATGCCGTCGGAAGACTGAGATTTCCTGACCTATTTGTTGGATCTGCGGCGGACAACTTGCGTGGCCCCATGTGTGTCACAGCACGGATCACTTATACCCCTTTCACATCGCACTAAAAACCCGGTATCGACACGGCATATTGCTGTGTCGAAACGGGTCAGTGTGCGATGTTAAAGGTCCTTTGCAGAATTAGCGGGTCGCCTGACCCGGTAATTCAACCCGGTAAAAAAGAAGGGTTATTACCGGGTTGATTACCGGGTCAGGCGCAGTGTGAATGGGAGCCGTTCCGATGCGACACGGTTCCCATTCACAGCATAGGGAGAGGCTATGGCAACCGACCCGGTATATTGCCAGGTCGGAAAGCCAGCAGAGGAGCGCAAATGCCGGATCCCACCCGGTAAGGACACGTTTCTCTTACCGGGTAGGATCCGGCATTTGCGATCTGAATGCAGCATAGGGCGTCTACTTATATCAGACTCCTCCTGCTGGATTATCATGTTAGTCCTATCACTGCCTCCATGTAAGCAGCAGTAATAGCACCTAGGCTCCAACCACATCTGAGTCAGACCCTTGTGCCTGGAAAGATCAGGAACCAATTCAAATATTTCCCGGACAATGCACCGGGGAGGGATATATCATTGACAACCCGGCTCTGTTGCGGTGAACATGTGGTTTGCTGCCACAACAAATTGTTTAGTTGCCATGGTGACTGGTATTTGTCCAGTTCTGGCATAAAGTGATAGTAGAAATTAATTAAAACAAACAGGAATGATATTTTCTTATTGCAGGTCAGAAATGAATAGACTCTCTGGACCTTTTGGGCTGTAAGACCAGGGAGATATATGTATTTCTTTGTCATTAATGTCTGCATATGGAATTAAGATTTGTACACTGCAGCGTACGACACATGGGTTATGTCCTCGCTACCGTGGGAATGACTCTTCTAATTTATTGAAACACAAAGCAGAGTCTCCGGTGTTCAGTCATGATAATGCTCAGGATAGAAACAGCTGTCAGACTATCTCCTCTGTGACATGATAAACAGCTGACACAATAGAGAAAGGAGCTTAAACAGTTTTAATGGATGCAAACCTGGAGACATTAACGCATTCAAAGGAAAGTGACATGAAAAATTACTAATTTTTCAAAAAAATTAAATATGCTGGACAGTAGCAGATCTTGCCACGGGCAAGCAGGACTTTTGCCCGGGGCGCTGCCTTCCGGAGGGCGCCGCACCAGGGCAAGATCCGCTGCTGCTGTGCCCCCCGCTGCCCGCCTGCCCCCCGCTGCCGCTGTGAAGGGAAACTAGACGCGTACTCGTCTAGTTTCTCTTTGTGGAGAGGTCCTTTACTGTGCGGTGCGCGATGACGTCATTGCGCACCGCACAGCAAAGGTCCTCTCCACGAAGGGAACTAGACGCTACGCGTCTAGTTTCCCTTCGCGGAGAGGACCTTTGCTGTGCGGTGCGCGATGATGTCATCGCGCACCGCATATCATTTCAGTCTGTACAGGGGGCTTAAATGACCACGCCCCCTGTACAAAGCCACACACCCTATTGTCGCCCGGGGCGCACAGTGCCCAAGAACCGGCCCTGATGCTGGACATTATTTAAACAGGGCTGGGGTGTATAAAGAGAGGCGGGCCCCCATATGCAGTCTCCGTCTGGGCCCCCTTCTCTCTATTCGGCAACGCAGTCGATTGTCAGTACTAGGGTCACTAGGAGACCCCAGAACATGCTAGAGTCTAGTGCGCATGTGCAGCTCTCTTTGGAAATGGTGCTGCAGCCATTTTCCCAGTGTGAATCTCACTGTGCATGCGCAAAACGATGGGAAAATGGAGTAGCGGACATTTTTTCAGTGATTTGAGCAGCACTACTGCGGCCAACACGGGACTTCTGATAAGTAAGTAATCAAGTAATGGGTGCAGGGTGTTTCTGGGCCTCCATGGACCCAGGAGGGCTGTGTGCACTGTACACCTTGCACCTATTGTAGATACACCACTGAACCAGGGATACTAAGATTTACTTCATTCAATATGAATGTAATATGCATGGAAATGCTGCAACACATTGGGCCTGGTTCAGAGGTGTATGCAGCATCAATGGTGGATGCAAGTGGCTGATGTTTTAAGTCTGGGCAGGATACCGGTGGGCAGAGCCGGCCCTAACCAATATGATGCCCTAGGCAAGATTTTGGCTGGTGCCCCCTAGCCTCACCGCTGGTTCCGCCTCTGACCTTGCAACTCTTTCCCAGCACCATCACCCCTCACCCATAGCAGTCCTTATTTTAGTGTTTGTACTCCTTATATTTTAAATAGGAATAGTTCGCACATATGGCGCACAGCCCAAAAAGTGGGGTGTTTTTGCTGGCAAGGGTCATGGTCACACAATAGTAACCCCAATTCTAATTACACCACACAGTACTGCAACTTTATTCACATTTTATCATGCGATAGTGTCCATAATTCATAATACATCCCACAGTAGTATCACTTTACCTTATAAACGTTACTCCTCACAGTAGAGCCCCTACATCACACTGAATTGCTCCTTATTCACATTACACCACACCATATTGCTGTTTATTCACATTAGACCACACAGTATTGCCCTTTCTCTACGTTATGCCACACAGTAGAGCACCTTATACACATAATGCCACACATTAGTAATGCATTTATATACTTAATTCCACACAGTAATGCTCCTTACACATATAAGACACATTATTAATGTCCTTATAAACATAATGTGCTTTACACATTATCACAACCTTTATTAATGCCCTTTTACACATAATGTCCCTTACACATATGCCGCACATTATTAATGCCCTTATACACATAATGACACATAATGCCCCCTACACATTTGCTGAACATTATTAGTGCCCCTATACACATAATGACACACATAGAGTAGTACCCTGTTACACATATGCCGTGCATTATTAATGCCCTTATACACATAATGACACACATAGTGCCCCTTTACACATATGTTGCACATTATTAATGCATTTGTTACATGACACACATAATGCTCCTTACACATATTCCGAACACTACTGCACAACCAACCCACTCACATGCACACAGCACTCACACTGCCACTAACACTGTGACCTCTGCCTCTGCTTGGATACAGATGTGTCCTCATAAATCTTGCCTCAATGCTAATGTCAGGCACCTTTTTTTATGAAAATGCATCTTATTTGCATTGCTATGTGGCTAGGATCCACAAGCAGCTTCTGCTGATTAAAATGATATTCAGCATGCCTATATACAGTGTGAGACTGTGGCTGTATCTGCATATGAAATGCTACACACAGAATATAGGCATGCCGCATATCATTTTAATCAGCAGAAGCTGCTGATGCCCCTAGGCATACCAAATGCCCTAGGCAATTGCCTAGTTTGCCTATGCCTATGGCCGGCTCTGCCGGTGGGGGATGCAGTTGGAATTTGAAAGCAGAGAAAGTATTTCATTAGGGTGTTTCTGGGTGGTAACACGGGGGTGGCTAGCTAGACGCAAGAAACTTTTTTCTTTTAATGCAGTTGCAGTGGCACGAGTGGCCATATTCCAACGGACATACTGAGCAAACATAGGGCTGCTCTAGTATTATATTTATATATAATAGGGATCCGGTCCTGTGACTGGCGCTCGGGATCCCGGCAGTCACCATGCTGGATGCTCATCCCTTTGACTTCCCATTCGTGGACAGATAAGCCATGTTTTTACCTTTTATCTTGTACGTTTGATACTTGCATTTACGGATGAAATTTAATCCAAAAACTATATATGTGGACAGATAAGCCTGCTATACTTCTGAATATTGTACGATTAATACCTGCATTTTAGAATTGAAATCAGCTGCTATATATGTCCTTAAAACTTTTGTGCTGTTTTATCTATGTTTGTTAACCTGCATATATGGCAGGAGTGTGTTTATTAAACTATTGTTTTTAACTAACATAGTTTTATACTATAAATTTGGAACCTGCACAGTTCCTATAAACTGCTTTTTAAACACCTGTGGAAATTTAAAAACAGTACACACTATGTCAATTTTATCTCTCCTTTACATGTCCGGTTTCTAAGAGTCATCTACCAGAAATATCCGCAGCTAAGTTTTTATACTTTGTCTGTTTTATTATCACAATTTTTCACGAAGAGTGATTCACCAACACTATTAGGCGCTTTTTATACTTCATTTTTTTATATTTATCTTTATATTGTTTAAAAGCTGCCACTTACGTACCTGTGAGGAGTGTTAGGTCTGACTATATAGTCATTATATTCCTCTGCTTTAGGGGGTCTTACTGAATTTACCTAGGCGCTATCCTCTATTGTTCTACATATATATATATATATATATATATATATATATATATATGAAAAGGAAAAAGGTTCTAGTGGGAGCCAATACGCCTTTAGAATAACTATGTTTAAAAGCTTTTATTCATACACAAACAGACGACATTTACAACTTAAACATTCATTTTAGGTACAAATTACTAAAATTTCAGTAAAATTATGTAACAATCTTATATAAACACATATTTCAATTGATGTGAGGAGTTTACGATCAGGTGATCACAATCAGAAATTTAAAGAGATATATCTCCAACCAGATGCTTGTGGTGAAGGCTTTATGAATCCGAAATCGCAAAACCCAATGCGTTTCGTCCGTTAGGACTTCATCAGGGGTTAACAATCAGATTTTATAATAGATTGGATTACCACTGATTATGAATGGTTAGGGTTCTCAAAGTTACATCCAATCACAAATATGTTTTCAATTGATATGGTATCTAAATAGATTTCATCTTAACAGAAAATGACAATTTAGGTTGGAGTTAGATGATGTTATACTCCCTAATCTCATCAGGGATAATGGAACCCTATAGTCCACCTCGGCTTCAATTGGTATCACCAAAGAGGACTTTAATAAATTCCCAATCCTGAACAACACTGCTCCTTTTTACTGGGACATGCACCACCTCACAGGATCACAACCACACAGGACTGGACTATAGGGTTCCATTATCCCTGATGAGATTAGGGAGTATAACATCATCTAACTCCAACCTAAATTGTCATTTTCTGTTATGATGAAATCTATTTAGATACCATATCAATTGAAAACATACTTGTGATTGGATGTAACTTTGAGAACCGTAACCATTCATAATCAGTGGTAATCCAATCTATTATAAGATCTGATTGTTAACCCCTGATGAAGTCCTAACGGATGAAACGCGTTGGGTTTTGCGATTTCGGATTCATAAAGCCTTCACCACAAGCATCTGGTTGGAGATATATCTCTTTAAATTTCTGATTGTGATCACCTGATTGTAAACTCCTCACATCAATTGAAATATGTGTTTATATAAGATTGTTACATCATTTTACTGAAATTTTAGTAATTTGTACCTAAGACGAATGTTTAAGTTGTAAATGTCGTCTGTTTGTGTATGAATAAAAGCTTTTAAACATAGTTATTCTAAAGGCGTATTGGCTCCCACTAGAACCTTTTTCCTTTTCATATCTACTCTTCATACCCCGTCTGACAGAGGGTATTTCTTAGTGGTTTGAGACTAGTGGTATAGCGCAGATAAAAGGTTACTTTTTGTTTTAAAATAAATATATATATATATATATATATATACACTGCTCAAAAAAATAAACTGAACACTAAAATAACACATCCTAGATCTGAATGAATGAAATATTCTTATTAAATACTTTGTTCTTTACATAGTTGAATGTGCTGACACCAAAATCACACAAAAATTATCAATGGAAATCAAATTTATTAACCCATGGAGGTCTGGATTTGGAGTCACACTCAAAATTAAAGTGGAAAAACACACTACAGGCTGATCCAACTTTGATGTAATGTCCTTAAAACAAGTCAAAATGAGGCTCAGTAGTGTGTGTGGCCTCCACGTGCCTGTATGACCTTCCTGCAACGCCTGGGCATGCTCCTGATGAGGTGGCGGATGGTCTCCTGAGGGATCTCCTCCCAGACCTGGACTAAAGCATCCGCCAACTCCTGGACAGTCTGTGGTGCAACGTGGCATTGGTGGATGGAGCGAGACATGATGTCCCAGATGTGCTCAATTGGATTCAGGTCTGGGGAACGGGCGGGCCAGTCCATAGCATCAATGCCTTCATCTTGCAGGAACTGCTGACACACTCCAGCCACATGAGGTCTAGCATTGTCTTGCATTAGGAGGAACCCAGGGCCAAACCCACCAGCATATGGTCTCACAAGGGGTCTGAGGATCTCATCTCGGTACCTAATGGCAGTCAGGCTACCTCTGGCGACCACATGGAGGGCTGTGCGGCCCTCCAAAGAAATGCCACCCCACACCATTACTGACCCACTGCCAAACCGGTCATGCTGGAGGATGTTACAGGCAGCAGAAAATTCTCCTTGGCGTCTCCAGACTCTGTCACGTCTGTCACATGTGCTCAGTGAGAACCTGCTTTCATCTGTGAAGAGCACAGGGCGCCAGTGGCGAATTTGCCAATCTTGGTGTTCTCTGGCAAATGCCAAACGTCCTGCATGGTGTTGGGCTGTAAGCACAACCCCCACCTGTGGACATTGGGCCCTCATACCACCCTCATGGAGTCTGTTTCTGATCATTTGTGGCTTGCTGGAGGTCATTTTGCAGGGCTCTGGCAGTGCTCCTCCTGTTCCTCCTTGCGCAAAGGCGGAGGTAGCGGTCCTGCTGCTGGGTTGTTGCCCTCCTACGGCCTCCTCCACGTCTCCTGATGTACTGGCATGTCTCCTGGTAGCGCCTCCATGCTCTGGACACTACGCTGACAGACACAGCAAACCTTCTTGCCACAGCTCGCATTGATGTGCCATCCACTTGTGTGGGTTGTAGACTCCGTCTCATGCTACCACTAGAGTGAAAGCACCGCCAGCTTTCAAAAGTGACCAAAACATCAGCCAGAAAGCATAGGAGCTGAGAAGTGGTCTGTGGTCACCACCTGCAGAATAACTCTTTTATTGGGGGTGTCTTGCTAATTGCCTATAATTCCCACCTGTTGTTTATTCCATTTGCACAACAGCATGTGAAATTGATTGTCAATCAGTGTTGCTTCCTATGTGGACAGTTTGATTTCACAGAAGTGTGATTGACTTGGAGATACATTGTGTTGTTTAAGTGTTCCCTTTATTTTTTTGAGCAGTATATATATATATATATATATATATATACATACACAATCGAATCGGCACTCACTCCAATGTGAATATGTTGCCCTGGTGCCATCCGGAATAATCCTTTAGATATGTGGAGCCCAGCAGCGGCGGCACTCAAGGGTCTGGTTTCAGTCAATAAATTGCATAAATAAAGTGCATTTAATTCATCACTTACATTCCAACGTTTCGGGGCTACAACGCCCCTTTTTCAAGGTGATACATAACCAAATGTGAACACATCATACCTTATATACAGGAAAAGAAGACCCGCGAACGGGACGAGCTCCCGGCCCCCGGCGTGCGTCCCGCCCCTGGCCCGGCTCCACAGCGTTACGTGATGACGTGTATCCACCCCAACCACGTGGGTCCGTCGGCTTCCTGGATACCAGGATGGTTTACAGTCGCCTAGGCGACCAACGCTTCCTATGTAACCCAGTGCATGATGAACTCCGCGTACTCGTTTGGGCTAGCACGTCTGCATACAATAAAGTGATACATGCAATAATATCGTGATAAAAGACAACAACAATACAGTAAAATAATATAATACCTGCTGGATCAATTGAGACTTATAGGTCTTATATCTGTATGTATTTATATTATATAAGATCATTTACCGTATTAGATTATAATCCAGGAGGATACTACTATTAGCAGGAAACCGCGTGTAGGCCTTCTAACTCGTATTCTTATCCTATTTGTACCATAATTATTGGAATGAATTCCATGAGATCTTGTCATTAAGTCCTGCCAGCTTAATGGTGCCCAAAGTATATATCCATCTGGCCTCTTTTCTCAAAAGAACACTTCCCCGATCACCTCCTGATATTTTTATTTTGTGGACGGGGGGTCGCGACAAATTCAACACATTGGTGACCCAGATTAACAATAGGGCGTCACCCATTAGAATTACAGCCCAATGCGAGCCAGAATCCATCAATTACCTGGATGTGAAGGTATCCATAAGTAATGACAAGATCTGTACAGAGGTTTATTACAAACCCACTGATAAAAACACCCTTTTGAGATATAATAGCCATCACCCCAGGGCCCTCAAAAAAGGTTTGCCCCGATCACAGTTAATTAGAGTGGCTAGAATAACAAGTGATTACAACAAACTTGAGGAAGCACTCACCACAATGGTGGAACGCTTTGCCGCACAAGGATATGATCGCAATGAATTAATGCGCACTAAATCAGAAGTGATGGCCATCCCAAGATCCGAGTTACTGACACCCAAAAAGAAAACAGAACAACAAGTTCTACCTCTCCTTACTAAATACAATACCAGTAGCCCAGTAATCCCGAGGGCACTGAGAGCAGTGTGGCCAATAGTGTCCACAAATAAAAGCCTACCGGCATTTAAGCAAAAGCGACCACTTACATGTTTTTCAAGAGGAAAAAGCATTAGGGATCACGTGGTACATACAGATATCACGGGTTTCGGAATAACTCCGGCAGCCAATTTTTTATCTAAAGCACCGGGCTGCTACCGCTGCCTTGGATGCACAACATGTAATAATTTAATAACAGGACCCACTTTTATTTCAAGCGCCACAGGGAGATCTTATAGAATAAGACATGTCCTCACTTGCACTACAACTTATATTATATATATCATCACGTGCCCGTGTCATTTACAGTATGTGGGCAAAACTGTACGAACAGCAAGAGAGAGACAAGCGTTACACAGATCTGCAGTAAAAAGTGTACTACTAGGGAAAGTGTCTGACCAGCCGGTGGCCAGACATTATGCAGAAAAGAACCATAGCATAAGTGATCTTAAATTCCAGATAATCGATCATGTCCCGAAATCCCTGAGAGGGGGTGATCGGGGAAGTGTTCTTTTGAGAAAAGAGGCCAGATGGATATATACTTTGGGCACCATCATGTGCTCAGTGAGAACCTGCTTTCATCTGTGAAGAGCACAGGGCGCCAGTGGCGAATTTGCCAATCTTGGTGTTCTCTGGCAAATGCCAAACGTCCTGCATGGTGTTGGGCTGTAAGCACAACCCCCACCTGTGGACATTGGGCCCTCATACCACCCTCATGGAGTCTGTTTCTGATCATTTGTGGCTTGCTGGAGGTCATTTTGCAGGGCTCTGGCAGTGCTCCTCCTGTTCCTCCTTGCGCAAAGGCGGAGGTAGCGGTCCTGCTGCTGGGTTGTTGCCCTCCTACGGCCTCCTCCACGTCTCCTGATGTACTGGCATGTCTCCTGGTAGCGCCTCCATGCTCTGGACACTACGCTGACAGACACAGCAAACCTTCTTGCCACAGCTCGCATTGATGTGCCATCCACTTGTGTGGGTTGTAGACTCCGTCTCATGCTACCACTAGAGTGAAAGCACCGCCAGCTTTCAAAAGTGACCAAAACATCAGCCAGAAAGCATAGGAGCTGAGAAGTGGTCTGTGGTCACCACCTGCAGAATAACTCTTTTATTGGGGGTGTCTTGCTAATTGCCTATAATTCCCACCTGTTGTTTATTCCATTTGCACAACAGCATGTGAAATTGATTGTCAATCAGTGTTGCTTCCTATGTGGACAGTTTGATTTCACAGAAGTGTGATTGACTTGGAGATACATTGTGTTGTTTAAGTGTTCCCTTTATTTTTTTGAGCAGTATATATATATATATATATATACATACACAATCGAATCGGCACTCACTCCAATGTGAATATGTTGCCCTGGTGCCATCCGGAATAATCCTTTAGATATGTGGAGCCCAGCAGCGGCGGCACTCAAGGGTCTGGTTTCAGTCAATAAAGTGCATAAATAAAGTGCATTTAATTCATCACTTACATTCCAACGTTTCGGGGCTACAACGCCCCTTTTTCAAGGTGATACATAACCAAATGTGAACACATCATACCTTATATACAGGAAAAGAAGACCCGCGAACGGGACGAGCTCCCGGCCCCCGGCGTGCGTCACGCCCCTGGCCCGGCTCCACAGCGTTACGTGATGACGTGTATCCACCCCAACCACGTGGGTCCGTCGGCTTCCTGGATACCAGGATGGTTTACAGTCGCCTAGGCGACCAACGCTTCCTATGTAACCCAGTGCATGATGAACTCCGCGTACTCGTTTGGGCTAGCACGTCTGCATACAATAAAGTGATACATGCAATAATATCGTGATAAAAGACAACAACAATACAGTAAAATAATATAATACCTGCTGGATCAATTGAGACTTATAGGTCTTATATCTGTATGTATTTATATTATATAAGATCATTTACCGTATTAGATTATAATCCAGGAGGATACTACTATTAGCAGGAAACCGCGTGTAGGCCTTCTAACTCGTATTCTTATCCTATTTGTACCATAATTATTGGAATGAATTCCATGAGATCTTGTCATTAAGTCCTGCCAGCTTAATGGTGCCCAAAGTATATATCCATCTGGCCTCTTTTCTCAAAAGAACACTTCCCCGATCACCTCCTGATATTTTTATTTTGTGGACGGGGGGTCGCGACAAATTCAACACATTGGTGACCCAGATTAACAATAGGGCGTCACCCATTAGAATTACAGCCCAATGCGAGCCAGAATCCATCAATTACCTGGATGTGAAGGTATCCATAAGTAATGACAAGATCTGTACAGAGGTTTATTACAAACCCACTGATAAAAACACCCTTTTGAGATATAATAGCCATCACCCCAGGGCCCTCAAAAAAGGTTTGCCCCGATCACAGTTAATTAGAGTGGCTAGAATAACAAGTGATTACAACAAACTTGAGGAAGCACTCACCACAATGGTGGAACGCTTTGCCGCACAAGGATATGATCGCAATGAATTAATGCGCACTAAATCAGAAGTGATGGCCATCCCAAGATCCGAGTTACTGACACCCAAAAAGAAAACAGAACAACAAGTTCTACCTCTCCTTACTAAATACAATACCAGTAGCCCAGTAATCCCGAGGGCACTGAGAGCAGTGTGGCCAATAGTGTCCACAAATAAAAGCCTACCGGCATTTAAGCAAAAGCGACCACTTACATGTTTTTCAAGAGGAAAAAGCATTAGGGATCACGTGGTACATACAGATATCACGGGTTTCGGAATAACTCCGGCAGCCAATTTTTTATCTAAAGCACCGGGCTGCTACCGCTGCCTTGGATGCACAACATGTAATAATTTAATAACAGGACCCACTTTTATTTCAAGCGCCACAGGGAGATCTTATAGAATAAGACATGTCCTCACTTGCACTACAACTTATATTATATATATCATCACGTGCCCGTGTCATTTACAGTATGTGGGCAAAACTGTACGAACAGCAAGAGAGAGACAAGCGTTACACAGATCTGCAGTAAAAAGTGTACTACTAGGGAAAGTGTCTGACCAGCCGGTGGCCAGACATTATGCAGAAAAGAACCATAGCATAAGTGATCTTAAATTCCAGATAATCGATCATGTCCCGAAATCCCTGAGAGGGGGTGATCGGGGAAGTGTTCTTTTGAGAAAAGAGGCCAGATGGATATATACTTTGGGCACCATTAAGCCGGCAGGACTTAATGACAAGATCTCATGGAATTCATTCCAATAATTATGGTACAAATAGGATAAGAATACGAGTTAGAAGGCCTACACGCGGTTTCCTGCTAATAGTAGTATCCTCCTGGATTATAATCTAATACGGTAAATGATCTTATATAATATAAATACATACAGATATAAGACCTATAAGTCTCAATTGATCCAGCAGGTATTATATTATTTTACTGTATTGTTGTTGTCTTTTATCACGATATTATTGCATGTATCACTTTATTGTATGCAGACGTGCTAGCCCAAACGAGTACGCGGAGTTCATCATGCACTGGGTTACATAGAAAGCGTTGGTCGCCTAGGCGACTGTAAACCATCCTGGTATCCAGGAAGCCGACGGACCCACGTAGTCGGGGTGGATACACGTCATCACGTAACGCTGTGGAGCCGGGCCAGGGGCGTGACGTACGCCGGGGGCCGGGAGCTCGTCCCGTTCGCGGGTCTTCTTTTCCTGTATATAAGGTATGATGTGTTCACATTTGGTTATGTATCACCTTGAAAAAGGGGCGTTGTAGCCCCGAAACGTTGGAATGTAAGTGATGAATTAAATGCACTTTATTTATGCACTTTATTGACTGAAACCAGACCCTTGAGTGCCGCCGCTGCTGGGCTCCACATATCTATCTATATATATATATATATATATATATATACACACACACACACACACACACAGGTTGAGTATCCCCTCTCAAAAACTGAGATAGTGACATATATATTATATATTACGTATATATATAGATATATAATATAATATACACATATATTGGATAAGGGATACTCAACCTAGCTCTCACGAGCAGGGCCCTCTTCCCTCATGTGCTTATCCTTTTCTTACTTTAATAATCCTCAATTGCCCAAATCCCACAGTTTTTTGGCCACCTTGAAACTAATCTCTGTCGTCTTCTGGTGTAGTTATGCTGAGTTACCCTGTACTTGTCCTATATTGTCTTCACAACTGTAAGTCACTGTTTTCCTGTTTTGATAATGTGCATATGTACTCTTTAATTGGGCGCTGTGGAACCATTGTGGCACCATATAAATAAAGGATAATAATTATATAATAATATCATATGAGCGAGAGAGAGAACAGAAAGAATATCACTGCTCTCAATAGTTGCAGAAGAGACGCAGAATTAGCCTGATACAGAATTGCTTGCAAGTTGGATGGACATGCAGCTGCATTGCCTGCTCGGAAATAAGGGACCCGTTTTACAACAGTACTTATCAGCAGCATGTTTCATTTAATATTGCATTGATACTAACGAATATGCAGTTGGTATTTATCAATACCTTTGCAGCGAGGTCCAGCGACGTTCCTAAGCAACATCCCCACTCTGTTACTGGCAACCTATCGATGCCAGCAATGGTCTGTTGTGTCATGCGCATGCACGACGGCCAGTCTGCGAATGTGCATGACTATTTCACCTGGCGGAGACCTGACAGTGCCTGGAAGGCTTCGCTAAAGATGGAAAGGTTGTGCCATCTATAGGTGGTGCGAGCGATACAGTGGCAAACAGCGGTAATCTTAGTTTACCGCTGTTTGTTGAATACTGAAAAAGAGGACATTTAGTGAGTGCTAAAGGGGTTAAGTCCCATTTTTAAATGGGGCCCTAAATGTGGATCTGCAACCATATTCAGAGCTAGCTGCATATATGTATCCATTCATCCATCCTCCACTTGTTTAAGTATCTTTCATCACTATAATTGTCATATAATTGAGCGGGTATCACTGTGCATTTTCAACAGCCATATCCATGGTGCAAGATATCCACCCCACTGCTCTGCATACATATTGCTGGTTCAGAGGAGTTTGTCTTCTGTGCACCATTCAACAGTCATTAAGAATTTTGGAAGGGAGTAATATAATATGGGGGGTATTAATGTACTGTGGTGCCTACTAAGGGGGTATTCATTTTATGTTTAAGTTCTTTATTAAATATTGGGCTATTACTAGAAGGTGTGGTTGGTGGGGACTATCATATACAAGCTATCATATGCAAGGGTATTCGGTGCCCCCTGCAAACGTTACATTTGCACCCTCCCTCTCATATGTAATAAAGGTGCAGCCTTCTGTGCGCACTACAAAAAGGAGTGTGGTCTCATAAGGAAGGGAGTGGTCACACAATAGTACCCCCAATTCAAATTACGCCACACAGTAGCACAATCTTATTCACATTACACCACACATAGTGCCCTCATTCATATTACACCACATAGGGGTGTCCCTTATTCACATTACTCACAGTAGTACCCCTTGTACTCATCACGCTACACAGTAATACCCATAATACACAATGCCCACAGTAGTGTCCTTTATACACATGTTAGGGTACTTTGACCACTCTAGGTCTGGTCTATCAACTCTCTTCAGTCATCAGTCAGAACTCAGGGCCTAATTCTGAGTTGATGGCAGCAGCACTTTTTTTTAGCAGTTGGGCAAAACCATGTGCACTGCAGGAGGTGCAGATATAACATGTGCAGAGAGAGTTAGATTTGGGTGGGGTGTGTTCAAACTGAAATCTAAATTGCAGTGTAAAAATAAAGCAGCCAGTATTTACCCTGCACAAAAACAAAATAACCCACCCAAATCTAACTCTCTCTGCAAATGTTATATCTGCCACCCCTGCAGTACACATGGTTTTACCCAATTGCTAACAAACTTGCTACTGCGATCAACTCAGAATTACCCCCTCTGTTCTTTTAGCAACCGGTTGGAGGTCAGTAAATGAAAAGATCACACACAGGATTATGTGTAACCTAGACAGATCATGGCTGACCCGCCCAGGGCCCGCTACAGGTTTATTTTTATAGTCTGAGAACAAAGGAATAATGCTTGCCAATAAATTTAGCCAATCAGAATACACCATGTATGTCTTAGAACCTGAAATACATCAATTGTCATACAAGATTTTAATTAGCAATTAGAGCATCCTTGAATATGTTTTATTGCTTTGTAATTATCAGCCTCTCAGACATATACACAAAACATCCTTTCTGATGGTCAAAAGGGTCAGGGTCCCACTGTTCTCGATGTTCAGACATATTGGCGATCTGCCTGACTGGCCTTGGATACATCTGGTGTTGTATGTCTTTGAACAATTCATGCTTTGAATATAATATTCTGAGTATACAGTTTTCTGAATATCTGTGCAGTATTTAAGGATATATCAACACATTTGTGATTAACAGTAAATATCTCAATCAATGTGAAAAAGCTTGAATCAATATATATTTGCTATACTGTGGAAGCTCTTACACCATCATTTCCCCTCTTTTTGATTCCACTTTTTCTCCCTATTCTACCTACACTAGGCTACATTAGTAATCCCTGTCATGATTCCGGCACCTATGTCACCACACTGGGATGGGCAGCCTGCCATTAAATGCCCTCATGGCAAGAAAACTAATGCAATGAGTTCCCTATTCTTCAGAAGAACCTCTTGGGCATTTCTGATTGCGTCCATCTTGTTCACATGTTTCCTGAACCTGCAGGAAAAATAACAATTCCAAGCAACCAGCCCTATCAATACTATGACTATTGCCAGTAGTGGGTGTAGAACAGTTTTCATTAATCCTGTAGCTGATGGGGATTTTCCTGTGAAAATATTCCACCAGTGATGCTGTAAGTTATTTTTTAGCTGTGTGGCCATGTGTTTCAGTTCCCCGGCTTCTACTACTGTTTGCATCTGCGCTTGTCTTGTAGAGTAATTAACTTCCCTTAGATGCTCTTCCAATTTTTCTGTATTGTTGATTATATTAATGATGTCCTGTATGCTTACAGTTATGTTATGGGGGGGAAGAGTTAATGGCTTAAAAACCTGATCTAGGTAGTCAGTCTGATCCTTATAGAAAGCAATGGTCTGATTTTTCCATATTACATGAGTTACATTAAACAGGCATCCTGAAAAAGGGTTTGGTAACTGATATAGCTGACTGATCAGTTTGTCATAGGTAATCATACAGAATATTTGCCGTGCCACTTCTATGAAGATGTCATCTTTTGGGTCATGCAACTCCCAATTACAAACACTAGTAGGATTTTTAAGCTGACATGATTCTGGTATGTATGTAGTATGAGGACATGCCCATTATCAGTGCTAGTGCATAGGGATAGGTCATGAGTTTTGTTTTCTGGATCAATATACTGCCCTCTGAACTGTGGTGTCCATAAATCTGAGTTACCTGCTTTTGTGGTGAAGGGTACTGCTAAAATGAAGTATTTACACATGAGTTTAGGTTCTGTTATGTTGTAGGTTTCAATTTGCCCCCAACACCACCTGTTTGTGCTATAAACCTCATGTCCATATAGCCTGACCCATAACTCAGATGCTATATTAAAAAAATTCTGTAAACCTATATGTTCCCAGTCATTAACTGGGTCTGGGCCAGATTCTTCTGTTGTTCCTGATACACAGTTCTTATGGAGCATTCTGTCCACTTAAACAAACTAGAGATGTTTTTGGTCAGTTTTAACGTGTTCATAAAAGAACTATTGACAAAGGTTAAAAAAGAATGATCCCAATTAATGACCTTTAAAAACGGATTGAAGACAGTGGGCATCCATTTTGCCTGCATGTGAACCACTCTTTCCATATCACTGCCTGCATCACTCATTTTGTTAGTCAGTGTTTCTATGTCTATGGAATTTAGTGCTCCCATTGTTGCTCCTGCCCCTCCCAACAGGATATCATACCATTCTCTTTTTATCCGGTTACACTTAGGGCCTTTGGGAAATGAAATATTAAATTGATGTAGTGTCCTAAATTGTTTTATTCCCACCTTCTGACAGGTTGCTGGTATTTTGACCAAAGTATCATTCCTTATTTCTGGCTTATTTTGCAAAATATAAAATTTTGATCTGTGTCCTGTAGCATTACCAGGAAAACTGGATGTGTTAGTACACACAATTACTGTACTTGAGTAGTCCTGTGCGGACAATTCAGTATTAAAAGGTAGTTCCTTAGAGCCATTTATACATCTTGATATGGCCTGAATTACCCCCTTATTTCTTATTGGGTTTGTGAATGGCTCTACACAGCATTTCATTATTATTCTGGTACCACGGGACAATGTAAATGTGGTGCGGTTACTTGGCAATAGAAAAAGATGTATTTCTGCACCAATTCTTTTTTTATAAATTTTTCCTTCATTTATAATAATCTTAAGAGCTTTACATGCTCTCCACCGCTTTATAGCTTGCTCTGACATATTTTTTGGTGTCTCATTAGTGAGAACTCCCCCTTTTTTTATAAAAGTAAAAACAGGCAGAGGGTTGTGTGGTTAGATTATAGTAATTCCACCGTTGGTCATCAAAGCTCCACCAGCAGGAATCTGGTTTTCCCTTATTAACTGTCCCATCATTATGACACTCCCTTTCAGTAAACCAGTCCCCTGGATTTATAGCCCAAGCCATGGGGATTACCCCTAACAACAACCAAAGGAAAAGCAACTTAATTCTTCTGGTTGGAGAGTCACTGTCAACTTCTTCGAGTGGGAGGCGTGTACCCAAGTATCGCGACCTTTCACCTTAATCGAGGTAGGCGTGGTTAGCAGCACTTGATATGGACCATCATATCTTGGTTCAAAGGTCTTTCTCACATGTCTTTTTAAATAGACCCAATCTCCTGGATTTAGTTTATGCGTAGCTGATCCTTCTGGGTCTGGAATGGAAGAAAACACTCGGCAATGGAGGTTAGTCAACGTTTTACAGACCTCCTGTACATAACCTGTTAAATCACCATGATTATGTTGTAACTGTTGTGGATAATAACAACCTGTTCTTGGAGCTGATCCAAACAATATCTCATATGGAGTCAGCTTACTAGGTCTCATAGGTGTGGTCCTAATATTGAACAAGACTATAGGTAGGCATTCTGACCAAGTTCTTTTGGTTTCTGTCATCATTTTCTGGAATTTTAGCTTAAGGTCAAAGTTCAGACGTTCCACCCTCTCACTGGCCTGAGGCCTGTAAGGCACGTGGAAGGCCTGCTGTACCCCCAAATCTTTCATTATATGCTGCATGACTTCTCCTGTGAAATGTGTACCGCTATCTGATTCTATAACCTCAGGTACCCAAAATCTACATACTACTTCTGCTATCAGTTTCTTTGCAGTAGTTTTTGCTGTGGCTTTGCTCACTGGCCAGGCTTCGGCCCAGTGGCTAAACATGTCCGTTGCTACTAGTACAAATTCATATAGACCGCTTCGTGGCAACTGTATATAGTCAATTTGTAGTCTCTGAAATGGGTAAGAGGCTTTGGGTATAGTTCCTAGAGGTGTCTTGGTTCTTTGTCCTGGATTGCTGATTCCACAGATCCAGCATCCTGCTACAAAGTTTGTTGCAGCTTTGTTGAAGCCTGGAGCTATCCAATGCTCTTGTACTCTGTTCACAATGGCTTCCTTTGAATGATGCACTTGTCTATGAGCTACTTGTAACATAGGTGGAAATAGAGCTGCTGGTAGACAGTACTTCAATTCTCTTGACTTCTAAAGTCCATGTTCATCTTCTTCTGCTCCCAATCGTGTCCATTTCTCCTTTTCTCCTTGTGATGCTTGTTGTTGAATTTTGAGCAACTCCTCTTCACTGGGCATTTGCTTCACATCTTGAGCTGCTAAGACTTGCTCAGGTTTTTTTGATTGTAAAGCAATTCTCTTGGCTTCTGCATCTGCAAATGTATATCCTTTAGCTTCCATGGTTTGGCTCTTAGTATGTGTTTGTACCTTGATTATTCCAATCATTTTAGGTAGTTCCAATGCTCTGAAGAGTTCCATAGTCAAACCCGCATGTTTGAAGGGTTTTCCATTGGCACCTTTGAAGTCCCTACTTTTCCAAATAGCGCCGTAATCCTGGGACACTCACCAAGCATAGCGTGAATCCGTGTAGATGTTAGCTGTCATGTTTTCAGCATGTATGCAGGTTTTAGTCATTGCTATGAGTTCTGCTTCACGGTGGCAATGGTCCAGAATCTATGACTTCAGTTTCAGTTGTTACTGTATATCCTGTCCTTGGGGATCCATTATCATAATATCTTGATCCATCGATGAACAGGTTCATGTCTGGATTGTCCAGTAGTGTATCTTGGACATTAGGAAGAGGTAAAGTCTCTAAATCCATGAGGGCTAGGCAATCATGTGGAAAGTTTTGTGTTGTATTTTCTGCGTCTGTAGCAGCATTTTCCTCCTCATCTGACGATTCACCATCATCACCATTTCCCCCTCTCCTCCCCTCTTTTGAATCATTGATGGGAAGGAGTGTGGCTGGGTTTAGTACAGTGCATCTTGTGATGGTGACATGGAAGGCGCTGAATAGTGCTACTTCATATTTGGTAAGTCTGGCTGCAGAAAGATGCTTGGTTCTTGCTTGACTTAGTATTTCTGTTACAACGTGAGGTACTTGTATACACAGTGGATGATCAAGCACAATGTCTGCCACCTTCTCCTTGAGTATTGCTGCTGCTGCCACTGCTCGGACACAAGATAGTGCTCCTCTGATAATTGGATCCAGCTGGGCTGAATAGTATGCCACTGGTCTTTGTTTTGTTCCATGTCTCTGGGTGAGCACACCTAAAGAAAGCCCTTTGTCTTCATGGCAGAATAGGTTAAAAGGCTTTTTGTAATCAGGCAATCCCAATGCTGGGGCTGTTATTATGGCTTGCTTTAGTTTTTTTACTGCTTCTTCAATGGTGTCCCTGCTTTCTGCTGACACCTCCTTTTTTGTTAATTCATATAGAGGTTGCATCAGTAATGAGGCTGAGGGTATCCATTCTCTGCAGTATCCAATAAGGCCCAGGAAAGCTCTGATTTCTTTTACTGTTCTTGGTGTTTTTGCTTGAGTTATTGCTCTTGTCCTTTCATCAGTAAGGTGCCTTGTTCCTTGGGATATGCAATGTCCTAAAAAGACAACTTTTTTCTGTACTAGCTGTAGTTTGTCTTTTGACACTCTGCAATCTTCTTCTGCCAAAAAGATGAGTAGTGATACTGTTTCCTTTTTGCACTTTTCTTCTGTTTGTGCAGCAATAAGCAGATCATCGACATATTGAACCAACTGGGTGTCTGTAAAGTGCGGTCTCCATTTCTGCATGATTAATGCCATTGCTTCTGAGAAGTCTAATGGACTGGTTGCTCCCCCCTGGGGTAATCGTGTCCAACAGTATTGTTTACCTTCATGAGTGAATGTTAGGAACTTCTGGCTTTCTTCTGTAATTGGGACAGAAACAAACGCATTTGCGAGATCGATTACCGAAAACCATGCAGCTTCAGTTGGAATCTGATTGAGTAAAGTGTGAGGATTAGGTACTATTGGAGTATTGACAATCAGTCTTTTATTGATTTCTCTTAAATCATGCACAAGCCTGTATTGAACTTCATTTGTACTGGTTCGTTTTTTCACGGGAAACAGAGGAAAGTTAAAAGGGGATCTGCATTCTTTAATGACCCCCACCTTCCTGTATTGTTCCACTTGCTGGGTTATGGCCTTTGATTGTGCTTCTGTGAGAAGATATTGTCTGATTGATACTGGTTGCGTTCCTGGTTTCAGCTGTAACTGTACTGGCTGAACCCGCATGTGTCCAACATCAGTCTTTCCTTTGGACCAGAGTTTTTCTGGTACTGCCTTCAACCAGTCAGGTACATCAGCCAGATCTTGTTTTGGTGCTGGGTTGGAATCTTGTCTCATATGATATATCTGTATGGCTGCTTCCATCTGTTGATGAACCTTCTCTGGTAATTTACCGGAAAATGTAATTCCTTTTGGTGTGTACTGTATGCAGGCTTGAATCAACTTCAGAACATCTGCTCCTAATAAGTTTACTCGGCAAGTAGTAGAGGTAAGGAATTGGACCGGAATGGGAGTTTCAACGTCTTCAATGGTTAATACCATAGGTTTACTTTCCTTTAATTCCACTGTAGTTCCTTCTAAACTAGTTGCTGGAAGTGTCTCAGTGGTCATTAATTCACTTGGTACCTCCTGTTGCTGTAAAATTGTTCGGCTTGCTCCAGAGTCTATAATGCATTGATATTGGTGACCTGTTGGCAGTACAAGGGTCACTTGATCATTTTCTTGTTCAGATGGTGTTTTGGCAGGGAGGTACCTCGGGAAGCCACTTTTTCATGCTTTATGTTTTTCTTGCTGGTTTTCACACCATTCCTTGTATTTCCTGCAATTCTTTTTGAAATGTCCTTCTTGCTTGCAGAAATAAAATTTTCTGTCATCTTGCTTGGTTCCTTCTTTTGAGTTCCTTCCGGTGGCCCCATGTGTTGGGCTTCTGGTTTTCCACTTGCTTTGTTCCTGTACAACGTGTACTGTTACCTTTGGTATTACATTCTTTTCTTTAGCTTTTCTTGTTTTTTCATTCTCCCTTTCCTCCATTCCTTCTAGCACCTGAACTATTGCGTCAAGTTCCATATAAGAGGTTTCTGACCTGACCTGGAACAACTGAGTTCTGTAGGCTTCTGACAACCCATTTAGGAATTTAGTCTTTAACAGTCTTTTATGTTGAGGGTTATCCGTTGCATAACCTTCATCAGTGTGTCGTATAGTGACTTTATCATAGTAAGTTCTGATGGACTCAGTCTTCTCCTGTTTCAAATCTGGGGCTGCTGGTGCCCTGAGTTTCTGTTCATGACACCATCTTTTAAGCCTTGTCATGTACATCTTTCCACTCTCGAACGTTGTTCTATTTTCCTCTGCCGGGGCGGCCACTATGGCTGGGCAATCATCTGCTGCATCTGCTACTGCCACAGTGCTCACTGTTTGAGTGGTTCCTGGTCCTAGTATAGCCTCACACAACTGGTGGTAGTCGACCCATGCCAGTGTCCATATGGTTTGAATTCTTTCCATATAGGCATAAAATGCTGCTGGATTTTTCCTAGGATCTGGGGACTTGGCAACTATACTTGCGAGTTCGTTGCCATACCATGGTTTGTGGTGTTGGCTCTGTACGATATATGGATCGTTCACCCTGGCTCCATCATCTGGGTTGCGTATTCTCTGCACTTGTACATGGATACAGAGAAATAGGCAATGATGACCGTCTTTCAGCGTTTCTGGTGGCATAGATATTTTGACATGGTAGCTCATGGGATGAAACCCAGTTTCTACAATTTGGGCAGTGTTCATATCCTTCTGGAACACAAAACTGACATACCGGACACAATCTTTCTTGAAAATGTGTCCTTTCATTTTGTACATTATGTACCTGGGCATGAAAAGCTGTAGAGGCTGTGTCTTGATCCCTTGTTTCTCCTCTCCGTCTGAATTGCACCCTTTCGCTTATAGTTCCTGATTGTGGACTATTGTTTCCTGGACTCATAACTTGATTCCAGGTGTCCATCACTCGTCTAAACATAAGGGGAGCTTTAGGTGGCCAATTTCTTTGCTTTGATCTTGTTGGGGTTTCTTGTGATAAAGTGTCAGGACACTGGGGCATGCTCTGTACACATAGCTCAGGTAAATCATTCGGATTTTCAACCACAGATCCTTTCAAGATAGGGCTGACTATTCGCCACTCCTTTCCTGGCTCATCTCTTCTTAATTTCACTGTTAGTGAGCCTGTAGATGATTCCATTCTGTTCAGACTAGGGGTACCTGGGTGTGCATGCATGTCTGAGTATAGGGGTGGGGCATAGAATGGAGGTGCTGTTGCTGATGTTACAGGCAGTGAGTTTAACGCTGGTTGTGGTGCTATTGGGTACTCTGGTACATTGGGGAAATCATTTTCCTTATCTCTTCTTCTATTTTCTGCTTCTAATTCTTTTGCTACAGTGATCCAGATGGATACTTGATCTCTACAATTATGTTTAATTATCCAACTCTGGTTACAGGAGGCAAATTTTTCCCATTTCTCTAGGTCTAGTGTCCCCTCTGACGGAAAACCTGCTCTTTTGAAAATTTTATTTATTCCTTTCAGAGCTTTCCTCCCCTCCCTGTTACTAACAATATCCATGGGTTTGTCGGGCCCTGACATCTTTACAGACCGCGCTCCCATGCCTGGGTGTGTGTGCGCGGAACCCCTCCTGATGTGGTATTTTAGTAACCCAGTATGAGGGACTCAAAATCTCCTTGTGAGACGCTGACTCTGAAGAATTTCTTCTATCCTTGTACCTAAAGAGCTCCTTAAATCCATCTGTGGACAAATGACTGGGGTTGTAGTGTTACCCCTTCCTCCCTGTAATGGTGGAAAATCTATTAGTACTGCTCCCCAAGTGAGACCTGCATAATATTATTTCTTCTGGATCACTGAGGTGCATCCCTATAATTATAGTTAAGTCACTCCAAGGGTCTATCCCCCTGCCTATATAGACTCCTGCTTGTACCAGTACCCCTGTTGTCCCTTGTGTTCTTGTTAAACTCCCCACTATTCTTGGAATACGTTCCCCTTGTGTTTGGAAAATTATGTGTCCTGTGCACCTTGGGCAATCATACCTGAGTCTCCTTGCTATTGGGTCTACCATTAATTTTATCCCTTGTTTCCTTTCAGACAGTAACTGTTCTTTGTCACTGACCCAAATCTACCCCTTAACTGTCTTGCATAGGGACATACAATAGGAGAATGCAAATTATCTTGCCTCCCTTGTTCAACTGGGGTGCCAACATGCGTTCCCACTATAAGTGTAGGGTTTTCCCAAGGGTGGGTTTTTGATTTAAAATATGCACCGGGGACTGCTTGGATTGGTAGAATTCCTACCACCTTAGGTGCTCTTGATCCTACAGTTTGAATTAAAATATATGCAGTACAATGTGTGCAGGAGAACCTAGTTACTGGCACTGGTTCCATTGTCTAGCAGACACCTGACTCCCCCCACCTTTTCAAAAGCATATAGACAGAGTACATACAACAGTGCAAGGATCCCAAGACAAAGGGTGACAATAAGTACTATATCTGACAGACTCTCGACCATCTCTTATATCTGGTTTTCCTGTCTTCTGGATACCCTCTCACTGTTATGTCTGTTATCTGTGTACGCGGCAGCTGTTTGAGGCTGTATGGGCATATGGGTCTTAAACCTGGGATTATGTGGTTCCTAGGCCAATAGGTTATGATGTTAGACCAATCATTCTCAATGTAATGTTCCAACAATTGTTAGGCGCAGCGGTCCGTAGCCGGCCGCTGCACCTTCTCCCCTTTCTGCACGGCGCCTGGCAACGCTAGGGACGCCGTGCGCGCTGAGCCGCCGGGTCCCTAGCAACGCTAGGACGCCGTGCGCGCTGAGCCGCCGGGTCCCTAGCAATGCCAGGACGCGTGCGCGCCGAGCCGCCGGGTCCATAGCAACGGGGACACCACAGGCGGACCGCGTTCCCCGTTGCTGGTGTTTAATTAGTATGTACTCACACGTGTTCTCTGGTCGTGCAGCAAGGCAGCTGCACGACATTTTGGGTAATTAGGCTCTGGACTCTGATTGGAGGATTCTCTGTTTTAAGCCTCCTCAGTGCCTCACACAGACGCCGGTGATAGCTTCCTGCATGCTGCTCATGTTTGGTGAACGTCTGTTCCTGGTCTGGTGTGCCCGGTCTTTCCAGTTCCCTGTGTTCCTGAGTCTTGGAGTAGCCGTCTTATCCTAAGGAGTTCTTCTGGTCCTTATTTACCTGTGGCAGTCGATAGAGGATCTTGCTTGGTTTCGTGAGTGGCGGCCCTGCCGCGAGTTGCGGCCTAAGCCGCTTTATATTGTTTTCTGGTATTGGAGCATTTGCGGAGGTATCCGCTTCCACAGTCCTCTCCGGTACTCGGCGGTGCCGTGTAGGAGAGTTGACAAGTGGAGTATTTTGTTGTTCTTTTCCCTGGCGGAAATCCGCGCATACTTTAGTTTCAGCTTTGTTAGTAGCCCCTGGCCTTGTTGTTTAGTTAGAGGGCCCCTTGTTATCACCCTGTCTCGGTTCACTCTTTGTCTCTCATTAAGACCTGAGGGGGCATCGGAGTTGGGCAGACGTAATCCGCCCTTCAAACGCGGCTGCCATGGGCCCAAGCAACCATAGTCTCGCAAGAGTGTACTGACAGCACGGGCGAGACAACGGAGATAGGGTGCCAGGGGCTATTCCCTTTCCATTCCCCTTTCCCAGCATTACGTTCTGGTATTCAGGTCCTACCGTATAAGATCACCCCTGACCTGAGTATCAGAATTATAACATTATCACCGGCCCAAAACTTTAAAAAAAAGAAAGAAAAAAAAAGGGTTTTTATTTTTTCCCATTCTGTTTTGGTGAGAGTAAAATCCGGCTTCATGAATCCAGCAGGGTTAGGACCAAATCCCAGTCAACTTTTGGTTAACCAAATTCAAGAACTAACTCAGATGGTTCAGGACCTTTCTCTTCGAGTGAGGATCGCAGGAAGATCTTTTGCGAGCCTCCCCGAGTGTGGTCCCTGAACCAAAGATGCATTTACCAGACCGTTTTTCGGGTAACCGAAAATATTTTTTTAATTTTAAGGAAGCTTGTAAGCTTTATTTTCGTTTAAGGCCTAAGTCCTCTGGTACTGAGTCTCAGCGGGTTGGGATTGTTATGTCATTGCTCCAGGGTGATCCACAGACCTGGGCGTTTGGGTTAAGAACGGAAGATCCTGCTTTGTTATCAGTAGACGCCTTTTTTAAATCGTTAGGCCTGTTGTATGATGACCCTGATAGAGAGGCGTCAGCTGAGAGTCACCTGCGTGCTCTTAAACAAGGTAAAAATCCAGCATAGGTGTATTGTACCGAATTCCGCCGTTGGTTGAACGACTGTGGCTGGAATGACCCGGCCCTGCGCAGTCAGTTTCGCCTCGGTTTGTCAGAACTTATTAAAGACAGTCTCCTTCAGTACCCCGCTCCTGAGACTCTCGACAAACTCATGGAGCTTGCAATTAAAATAGATCGTCGTCTCCGAGAGCGGAGGGCTGAAAGAGGAACAACTTTTAGGCCTAGCCCTAGTGTTTATACCTTTCCTGAGGACATCGAGGAGCCCATGCAGATGGGTCTCTCCCGGCTGTCCCCAGAGGAAAGAACCAGAAGATTAAGTTCTGGTCTCTGTTTGTACTGTGGTGGTAAGGGACATATTGCTCGCAACTGCCCGAACAAGTCGGGAAACGCTCTGACCAAGTGAATTGTGAGGGGGTTCACTTGGGTCAGCAGCTTATCTCCTCAAATGACTCTCTATTAGTTCCTGTTAATATTTCCTTTGGCAGCCTCGATTCATTGGTGTCGGCCTTTGTCGACAGTGGAGCTGCAGGAAATTTTATGGACTTAGCTTGGGCTAAGGCCTTAGGCATTCCACAGATTCCGTTGGATAGACGTATCACCATGCACGGGTTAGATGGGGGTCCGCTTTCCAATGGGATAATTACTCACTGCACACCTCCAGTATTACTTACAGTAGGGGCCTTACATTCAGACGAATTAGAATTCTACCTTACACATTGTCCGGCAGTCCCTGTGGTTTTGGGTTACCCTTGGCTTGCCTTTCATAATCCCACCATTGATTGGCGGTCTGGGGAGATTTCCCAATGGGGTCCTTTTTGTGTTAAGGAATGTATTTCTCATCCAGTCCGGGTTGCGGCAGTCGTCCCAGAACTTATTCCTGTGGAATATCAGGATTTTGCCGATGTGTTCTCCAAAGGCAATGCGGACATTCTGCCTCCCCATCGGTCCTATGACTGTGCAATCGAGTTAGTACCAGGTGCCACTTTGCCTAAGGGGAGATTATATGCCCTGTCCGGGCCAGAAACCACGGCCATGAATAATTACATTCAGGAAAGCCTTAAGAAAGGCTTTATTAGGCCTTCAAAATCTCCGTTGAGTGCAGGGTTTTTCTTTGTTGAGAAAAAAGATGGGTCGCTTAGACCATGCATTGACTTTAGGGCTCTGAATAAAATCTCTGTGAAGAACACCTATCCGTTGCCATTGATTTCAGTGCTTTTTGATCAGTTACGCTCCGCCGTGATCTTTTCAAAAATCGATCTGAGGGGAGCTTACAACCTCATCCGAATAAAATCTGGGGATGAGTGGAAGACGGCTTTCAGCACACAGTCGGGTCACTATGAATACCTGGTGATGCCATTTGGCCTGTCAAATGCTCCGGCGGTTTTTCAAGACCTCATCAACGATGTTCTCCGTGACTTCCTTGGGAAGTTCGTGGTCGTTTATTTAGACGACATTTTGATATACTCTGAGTCTATAGAACAACATGTTACCCAGGTGCGTCTGGTTCTTCAAAAACTACGAGAGAATCATTTATATGCTAAGCTTGAGAAGTGTGATTTTCACATCACAGAAGTGTCTTTCTTGGGGTACGTTATTTCTCCCCAGGGATTTTGCATTGAACCGAAAAAACTCCAGGCCATTCTTAATTGGGCGCAACCCACTAATTTAAAAGCAATTCAGCGCTTTTTAGGGTTTGCAAATTATTATAGGCGGTTCATTCATACTTTTTCTGACCTGGTCGCTCCCATAGTAGCTTTGACTAAAAAAGGAGCGGATCCTTCCAATTGGTCGCCTGAAGCGGAGTCTGCCTTCCGGGCCTTGAAGCAGGCCTTTGTCTCGGCTCCTGTCCTCAGACATCCTAATCCGGAGCTTCCCTTTATTGTGGAGGTTGATGCCTCAGAGGTTGGAGTGGGGGCTATCCTTTCTCAGGAAGATCTGGACTCTCAGGAACTACATCCTTGTGCCTTCATGTCCAGGAAATTCTCCTCCGCAGAATCCAATTATGACGTTGGTAATCGGGAATTACTGGCAGTAAAATGGGCTTTCGAGGAGTGGAGGCATTGGCTGGAGGGAGCTAGGCATACTATTACTGTATTTACTGATCATAAGAACCTGCAATATATTGAGTCAGCTAAACGGCTTAATGCTCGGCAGGCACGTTGGGCATTGTTCTTTACTCGTTTCAGGTTTATTATCACCTTCAGGCCTGGTTCCAAGAATACGAAAGCTGATGCCCTGTCACGTTGCTTTCTTCCGGTTCACAATAGCAATCCTGTTACTACCCCCATAATTCCATCTTCAGTCATCCGGGCAGGCCTCACACAGGATGTATTTACTCAGTTAAACCAGCTTCAACACCAAGCTCCTAGGCTTACTCCTGCTGGTCGTCTTTTTGTCCCTGAATTTTTGAGAGGCACTGTTTTAACTGAGTTTCATGACAACAAAGTCTCGGGGCATCCAGGTATCACTAAGACTTTGGAGTTAGTCTCTCGCTCAGTGTGGTGGCCTAGTCTTTCTAAAGACGTTAAGGAATTCGTCCATTCCTGTCAGGTTTGTGCACAGCATAAGGTCCCTCGTTCGTTGCCTATCGGGCAACTCATGCCTTTAGCCGTTCCTCTCAGGCCATGGTCTCATATTTCCATGGATTTCGTGGTGGACCTTCCCCTTTCAGCCGGATTTCGAGTCATTTGGGTGGTGGTGGACCGTTTTAGTAAAATGGCTCATTTCATTGCTCTTCCCCGATTACCCTCTGCTCAAGGGTTGGCAGTTTTGTTCCTCCGCCATGTGTTCAGGCTCCATGGTTTGCCCACTGATATTGTCTCTGATCGGGGTCCGCAATTCATCGCACGATTCTGGAAATGTTTTTGTGCCTCATTGAAGATGAGACTGTCTTTAACATCTGGTTACCATCCACAGTCTAATGGGCAAACCGAACGAGTCAACCAGTCATTAAAACAATACTTACGCTTGTATTCGGCCAAACTCCAGAATGATTGGTCCGAGTTTCTTCCTTTGGCCGAATTTGCTTATAATAACTCTTGTCATTCCTCCACCAAGGAGTCCCCATTCTTTTCAGTCTTTGGTTTTCATCCTAGAGCCAACTTTTTTTCCCATCATTCTCCAGTTTCCTCGTTGACCTTAACCTCCCACCTCAGAGCAATTTGGAGAAAAGTGCACCTTGCCCTCAGAAAAGAAATTTTCTGATAGGCTCCGACGTCCTTGCACTTTTAAGGTGGGAGATAAGGTATGGTTGTCAACTCGCAACATCAAGCTCCGACAACCCTCGGCTAGACTGGGACCCAAATTTATTGGACCGTTTCTTATCATTAAGAAGGTCAACCCAGTTGCTTTTCGGCTACGCTTGCCAAGATCTCTCAGAATTGGAAATACTTTCCACTGTTCCCTGTTGAAGCAATATGTTTCTTCCAGGAGATTTCCTCGGAAGACCTCCCAGGGTAGATCTCCAGTGGATGTTCAGGGGCAACAGGAGTTCTTGGTTGAGAAGGTTTTAGATTCAAAAGTTTCCCGGGGCCGGCTTTATTTTTTGGTTCACTGGAAGGGCTATGGTCCGGAGGAAAGGTCTTGGGTCCTGGGGGGGGTACTGTTAGACGCAGCGGTCCTATTCCCTTTCCATTCCCCTTTCCCAGCATTACGTTCTGGTATTCAGGTCCTACCGTACAAGATCACCCCTGACCTGAGTATCAGAATCATAACATTATTCCCTTTTTAAATGGCAACCTATTGTACAATAAAATTCATCATCATTTTCCACATAACCAAATGAGACTTCAGTGCTTGTAATTGCCACCAATCTCGGTGCTACGGACCCTTTGTATTTTCTTAACACAACAACACAGGTACAAGATTTGCACACACCTCTTTGGTTATTTATCAATTCAAACTGTTTATCAGCATTAGAATATACCTTGGCCATATGCCACCTTGTTTTTTTAAACAGTTTTGTTCTCTTAATAAACCTGTATTACTATTATCAAAATGTAAAAGTTTCCTGGATATTTGATTATTACCCCCTGTGCACTTGTGACAAATTAGCTGAAGATATTTACCTGTATTACTATTATCAAAATGTAAAAGTTTCCTGGATATTTGATTAATACCCCCTGTGCACTTGTGACAAATTAGCTGAAGATACTTACCCACAATTCAACAATATGACATACATGTATGGTACCTTAAAAAAAATTACTTCTGACTGACACTGGGTTCTTTAAGATATTCTCTGATCTTCCCAACTGGACTTCCACAGATACATACAAGAAGAGTCAAGTGAGCAGGTAGAAATCTACACATTAAATCTCACTTACCGTTTTTTTTTATCAGCGGTTCCTCAGAGGATCAGAGGATTTGTTGCCAGTGGAGGAGATGCTGGAAGATCCCCGGACGATGCCCCCAGAAATGTTAGGGTACTTTGACCACTCTAGGTCTTTTCTATCAACTCTCTTCAGTCATCAGTCAGAACTCTGTTCTTTTAGCAACCGGTTGGAGGTCAGTAAATGAAAAGATCACACACAGGATTATGTGTAACCTAGACAGATCATGGCTGGCCCGCTACAGGTTTATTTTTATAGTCTGAGAACAAAGGAATAATGCTTGCCAATAAATGTAGCCAATCAGAGTACACCATGTATGTCTTAGAACCTGAAATACATCAATTGTCATACAAGATTTTAATTAGCAATTAGAGCATCCTTGAATATGTTTTATTGCTTTGTAATTATCAGCCTCTCGGACATATACACAAAACATCCTTTCTGATGGTCAAAAGGGTCAGGGTCCCACTGTTCTCGATGTTCAGACATATTGGCGATCTGCCTGACTGGCCTTGGATACATCTGGTGTTGTATGTCGTTGAACAATTCATGCTTTGAATATAATATTCTGAGTATACAGTTTTCTGAATATCTGTGCAGTATTTAAGGATATATCAACACATTTGTGATTAACAGTAAATATCTCAATCAATGCAAAAAAGCTTGAATCAATATATATTTGCTATACTGTGGAAGCTCTCTCACATAACATCCATAGTAGTAATGCCCCTTACACATAACACCCACAGTAATAGTGCCACACATAATGCCCACAGTAGTAGTACCCCTTACACTAAACACCCACAATAGTAGTGCCCCTTACACATAATGACCACATTAGTAGTACCCCTTACACATAATATGCACATTAGTAGTGGCCCTGACACATAACACCCACATTAGTAGTGCCCCTTACACTTAACGCCCACAGTGGTATTGGCCCTTACACTAACACCCACAGTAGTAGTGCCGCACATAATGCCACAGTAGTAGTGCACGTAGGTCCATATGAGGGGAGAGAGGGGGGAGTGCGGTGCCACTGCCACAACACAGGTACAGATAGCAGGGAGGAGGGGGAGGAGAAAGGAGGGAGGTAGCTGATGCTGGAAGGGCTGTATTTCACGTTGCAGGCAACGCTGCCTGTCATACAGTTTGACATGCACAGCAGCAACCAGCAGCAACAGTAGAGTAGCAAGGCGGAGAGAGCGCCTCTCCAGCCCAGCGCCTCCCTGCATTGCATACTCGGCTGAGCGGGTTGCGCTGGCTCTGATCATATATAGTACATAGCGCTGCCACATACATAGTGGTGCCTCTCAAATGTTTGGGGGCAAAACGCCTCCTTGCCTCCCCTGCCCCAACACTTATTAAAAGAGTAACCTACCTCCATGTAATAAAACATCCTGTAGCTCAAATGTAAAAAAAAAACATTCATTAAATCTTTCGGGGGATATAGGGCCTGATTCAGATCAGGTCACAATGCCGATGCAGTAGCGATCTTTTTTTAGTGACGGAACTGTCAGGCAAAGCAAGTTTAGCAACTGCCCCCAAATTAACAGAGATGCCCACCAAAGCTATCGCAACATGCTCAGCAGCTGCGCCCTCTGTCGTGCAGAACTGTTGCGGGAGCTGCGACACTGACACCATGGGGATATTCAGAGTTGATTGCAGCAGCAAATTTGTTAGCAGTTTGACAAAACCATGTGCACTGAAGGGGGGGGGGATGGGGCAGATATAACATGTGCAGAGAGAGTTAGGGTGTGTACACACGGTGAGATCTTTTCTTCCGATTCTGACTATATAGTCAGAATCGGAAGAAAAGATAGTGCAGATCGCAAGGTGACAGTCACCTTGCGATCCCGATTCGATGCCGATGCGCGGCCCCGCGCGGTCGGCATCGGCAGAAAAAATAGACTGTGCAGGCAAGTCAATCTTGACTATCTCTATAGAAGAGATAGTCAAGACTGACACTTAGCCAAATCGCACAGAACCAGGATCGCAAACACACTCATTATGTGCTTGCGATACTGGCTAAGTGCCGACCCGGCCCCTGTCGCACAGTGAGAATCGGTTAAGTCCGAATCTCACCGTGTGTACACACCCTTAGATTTTGGTGGGGTGTGTTCAAACTGAAATCTAAATTGCAGTGTAAAAATAAAGCAGCCAGTATTTACCCTGCACAGAAACAAAACATCCCACCCAAATCTAACTCTCTCTGCACATGTTATATCTGCCCCCCCCCCTCCAGTGCACATGGGAGGTCATTCCGAGTCGTTCGCTCGGAAAATTTCTTCGCATCGCAGCGTTTTTCCGCTTAGTGCGCATGCGCAATATCCGCACTGCGACTGCGCCAAGTAAATTTGCTATGAAGTTTGGATTTTTACTCACGGCTTTTTCTTCGCTCAGGCGATCGTAATGTGATTGACAGGAAATGGGTGTTACTGGGCGGAAACAGGCCGTTTTATGGGCGTGTGGGAAAAAACGCTACCGTTTCCGGAAAAAACGCAGGAGTGGCCGGAGAAACGGAGGAGTGTCTGGGCGAACGCTGGGTGTGTTTGTGACGTCAAACCAGGAACGACAAGCACTGAACTGATCGCAGATGCCGAGTAAGTCTGAAGCTACTCAGAAACTGCTACGAGGTGTGTAATCGCAATATTGCGATTACTTCGTTCGCAATTTTAAGATGCTAAGATTCACTCCCAGTAGGCGGCGGCTTAGCGTGTGTAACTCTGCTAAAATCGCCTTGCGAGCGAACAACTCGGAATGACCTCCATGGTTTTGCCCAACTGCTATCAAATTTGCTGCTGCGATCAACTCTGAACTAGGCCCCGTGTTTTATGCATACGAGATCGCAGTCACGACGGAAGACATTCCCCACAAATGGTCACAACTTGCAGGCATTCCGGCGTTACCTCCCCCAAACAGTGTCTTCCTGTCAGTCACTTTGCAACTGATTCCTCACTGTGAGCGGCATTGCAAAGATACCTTGGCGCGTGCACACTAGCACTGCGACACATTCTCAGTCAGCCGATAATTGCTCAATTGCGACACCATCGCTGTTGCGACCACATCTGAATCAGGCCCACTGTGCCACCTGGATATCCCGACGTAACATTGGGTGAAATTCAATAAGAGCAGACACAAACACACACACACACGCATATATACATACATACATATATATATATATATATATATATGTTTCTCGCTAGTTTAATCAACACATCTTTTGTCAGTTCACAGGAACAATAACAGTTCAGGGTGATGAAAACACCTTTCTGTTAAACTCTCTGCAGAAGAGAAAATGTACAAGAGGCATCTGTTTATTACATCCTATGACTATATCATGCATAATAAGGATATTTTTACTTTGATGTCCTCCCAACTACTTCACTTATATACAGTACAGAACTCTTGCCATCAATTGCAATTGAACTGGGGTGTCCCATTACTACTAGGCCAGTCCTGATTTTTTTTTATGGAGGATTTAATTATTTTTAAATATGGTTTTGTTAATTTATTTTGACCGCAGACAAGTTTGGCTCTTTTGATACAAGGTATACATGTTAGACTGTATTTGACATCTTTTGCGTGTGCCTGGAATCACTGGTCCGTAAATTTATTTATTTTTTCACGCAAAGAAATCAATGTTTCGAAATGAACATAAAAATAGGTTTTAATGCAGTTATTACAGTAGTTATCTTTTGTGCTAGGTTTTCTATTCTTTGTTACTGGTGCTGTTTATAACTTGCAGAAACAATACGACAAACTGTAGTCTCAACACGTGTGGGTTATATAAAAAAAAAAAGAAGAGGAAAACAAATATAGTGTACATTGGCCCTCATTCCGAGTTGTTCGCTCGGTATTTTTCATCGCATCGCAGTGAAAATCCGCTTAGTATGCATGCGCAATGTTCGCACTGCGACTGCGCCAAGTAACTTTACTATGAAGAAAGTATTTTTACTCACGGCTTTTTCTTCGCTCCGGCGATCGTAATGTGATTGACAGGAAATGGGTGTTACTGGGCGGAAACACGGCGTTTCAGGGGCGTGTGGCTGAAAACGCTACCGTTTCCGGAAAAAACGCAGGAGTGGCCGGAGAAACGGTGGGAGTGCCTGGGCGAACGCTGGGTGTGTTTGTGACGTCAACCAGGAACGACAAGCACTGAAATGATCGCACAGGCAGAGAAAGTCTGGAGCTACTCTGAAACTGCTAAGTAGTTAGTAATCGCATTATTGCGAATACATCGGTCGCAATTTTAAGATGCTAAGATTCACTCCCAGTAGGCGGCGGCTTAGCGTGTGTAACTCTGCTAAATTCGCCTTGCGACCGATCAACTCGGAATGAGGGCCATTGTGTACTATTCATGAAGCAGTGAAAAGTGTGGAGAAGTGAGCCAGTGGAGAAGTTGCCCATGGCAACCAATCAGCTGCTACGTATAATTTTATAGACTGCATTTTATAAATGTTACCTCAATACTGATTGGTTGTCATGGGCAACTTCACCACTAGCTCACTTCTCCACACTTTTCACTGCTTCTGTGTGAGTCTAAAAACCAACCCTCATTTTTCTATAATATTGCTCCGTTACTTGTCGGTGATTGCTGACTGCCCTGGTGCAGAGGCGGATTTAGACCTCATGGGGCCCTAAGCGAAATACCGATTTGGGGCCCCCCTACCTCAAACAATCCATAGCACTATATTTTTGTTCTGATTTATGCCCCCTTACATTACAGATGGAGTTCCGTCTGTGCCTGGGCCTATCACCGCCTCTGGGGCGCGCACGTGTCCGTGACACGCACACGCCCCATTCACTGGAATGAGAGCGTCTGTGTGTACTCCCGGCGGGGCTGAGCGGCGACCAATCAGACAGAGAGTGCCCCACAGAGGTACTGTGCCCCACGGCACGCGCGCGCCAAAAAATGTGTGTGGCCAATTAAAATGGGATGTGAAACACAGACATATGCCCCCAATAGCGCAGTGCCAGATCCACAATTGCCCCCACAGTGCCAGATCCACAATTGACCCCACAGTGCCAGGTATACAAATGAAAGATGCAATCACACTCTGATTGACAACAGCGGGCGCTGGGGGGGCAGCGTTTCGGTGTTACAGGGGGAGTGGTCCGGTCAACGCAGGCATGGCCGGACTGTTTTTTGGGAGACCGTGTGATGTCACACGCAGCCTAGCTTAATCTTCAGAGAGTTATCTTTAGTTTCTGTCTCAGTGATGCGATCGCAATTTTTTTGCAATCGCATCGCTGGCCGCCAATTAACATGCTGGGCGCCTTGCCCTGAGCTGGGTTGCCCCAGCGTGCTACAGAAACAGTTGCAGATTCTACTTTTCTGCAGTCCAACCTGAATAGGTTTGATAGAAGTCATCATCATTGACTACTTGTACTTGCCGAACACCAGGGGGTATATTTACTAAAATGCGTGTTCTCAAATGTGGAATTGTTGCCCATAGCAGCCAATCAGATTCTACTTAGGATTTATCTAGCACCATCTTGAAGATAATAGCTAGAATCTGATTGGCTACTACGGGCAACATCACTTTTGAAAACCTGCACTTTAGTAAATATACCCCTAGGAGTGAAAAGATAAATAACATATATCCTAAATAACATATATCCTAAATATATCCTAAATAACATATATCTCCTTATGACAGGGCTGCATTTGCATGAACACTACCTTAAAATCCCCCGTTCCACCTATGATTCGCAGCTATATGCCAGCACGAGGGATAATGACAGTAAGCACCTGAACCATACAATCAGCCCTCTTCCCCAGTGAATCGCTGAATCCCCCCTTTGGGAACACTCCTGAAGAAGGGAGAAATTAAAAGACGATAAATAGGGGCCTTAACCACAAACTCTGAGGCCTAACCTCAGGACATACTTGCTGTGCCTATACATTAGTAAGATATGGGGACAGAAAGCATATAATCAGAGCTTAAAGTGTGTCACGATCCGGGTATCTGGACGCCATTACTTACCCTTCAGATGCCTCCTAAGGCTGGCTCAGCGTTCCAGGACCGGATTCCATCTGTTATACTGATGTCCACATTCCTGCCTCCTCTCCTGTCACTCTGAGACGCGGTCACCGCAATGCCTGTTACATCCGGAATGGCGTCTCCCGCGGCCTCCGCCGCTGTTCCTGAGTTTCTACATGCAGAATGTCAGAGTGGTGATTACGTCAGCCGCGGCCTCCGCTGTGCCCGCGTGGTTAAATGTGCACTTATCAGTCTGGCGTCTCCTGTCTCCTGTGGCCGGCGCCGCCATTACTGTTTTAATTCCCACATGGATTACAAACCAAACTTCCCTCCAAGTGTCTGCATGGGCACAGCCATCTTGGATTCTGTCATCTGTTCATTTCCACCAATCTGTTGTTTGCAATGTTAATCTGCATAATTGCCTAGCCAATCCCTTCCTTGCTGCAGGTATAAGTAATCTGTGCCCGAGCAAGGAAGGCGTCAGTGCTTTGGTTGTCAAACCTAGTTCCAGTTTGTCTCTCTCCTGTGGTTGTTTTCCAGGTTCCAGCTCCTATCTCCACACTTCCACTAAAGAGACCCGCACCAGCATTTCCACCTGCGGTGTAGCCTGACTCTCCTATCCATTTGGATTCATCTGCTTCCAGCTACAGATCCACCTGCTTACAGCAATCAGCTTCCAGCAGAGATCAGCTCTTCTTAAAGTGCCGGTACCCTTTTCTGCAGATTACCATTTATCACCGGTATTATTATTTCACCGCTCTCAAGCTCCATATATCATTTCATATTTCATCGCTCTCAAGCTACATTTATTATTTAACTGGTTCCAGCCAGTATCCACTCCGTGCCAACATCAGTCTGGTTCCAGCCAGTATCCACAGCAGCCGTTTTATCCACAGCAGCCCAGCTTTTCCTGGAACACCAGCTGGTACGATCCTGGGCTATTTCCATTGCTACAGTCGGGTCTGGTAAGGACTTTCCAACTAGAAGATTATAAGAACTATCTCACACTACCAGAGCCCTGTGGCCCTTGCCACCCTGTAGTACCCAGGAACTGTATTTATCCTCTGCTGATTTTATGTTTTCTTTTACTGCTGCTGTGTTACGGAGTATGTCATAATAAACATCATTGACTTTTACTTTGGTTGTCGTGGTCACGCCTTCGGGCAATTCTTCTACATGTAACTTACATGTCTAGGGGTCTGATACAACCTCCCAGGTTCCTTTACACCTCAGCCCCTACAACTGAGGCTGCCTCCCGTCAGCTCAGGCCCTCAGTTGTGACAGTAAGCACTGACCATATGAATCCAGCCGGAGACCAGGTTCAAGCGGCCAGGCCGATGCAAGAACTGGCAGCCCGACTTGAACATCAGGAGGCTGCACAGGGCCACATCATCCGCTGTCTCCAGGATCTCTCTACTCGGCTGGATGGGATTCAGACAACCCTCCGTGGATCAGACGCGTCCGGTGCGTCAACCACAGTGACTCCAGCTATGATCCCACCCACCTTACCCATTTCTGCTCCACGTCTTCATCTTCCAACGCCAGCAAAATTTGACGGATCTCCAAGATTCTGCAGGGGATTTCTCAACCAGTGTGAGATTCAGTTTGAGCTACAACCTGGCAATTTTCCCAGTGACCGTACAAAAATTGCCTACATTATCTCTCTTCTCAGTGGCTCAGCCCTTGATTGGGCATTACCGTTATGGGAGAGGTCCGACACCCTGCTATCCTCCTACACTGCATTTGTGTCAACATTCAGGCGTATCTTCGACGAGCCCGGCCGGGTAATTTCAGCCTCATCTGAGATTCTCCGTTTACACCAGGGATCACATACTGTAGGACAATATCTTATACAGTTCCAGATCCTGGCATCCGAAATGGCATGGAACGACGAGGCCCTGTATGCTGCATTCTGGCATGGCTTATCTGAGCGTATTAAAGATGAGTTAGCTACCAGAGACTTACCTTCCAAGTTAGATGAGCTAATCTCACTCTGCACGAAAGTTGATTTACGTTTCAGAGAAAGAGCAACTGAGCGTGGAAGATCATCTGCTCCAAAATCTTCTGCTCCTCCTCCTCGCCAACTGTCACCATCTAAAGATGAGCCCATGCAACTTGGCCGTTCTTGTCTAACTCCTGCTGAGCGCCGAAGACGTCTCTCTGAGTCTCTTTGTCTTTATTGTGCAGCTCCGTCTCACACCATCAATGCCTGTCCCAACCGTCCGGGAAAACTCCAAATCCTAGCTCGCCAAGGAGAGGGCCGGCTAGGAGTAATGATCTCCTCTCCATCTCCTCACGATTGTAATCTCCCAGTCTCGCTTCAAGTTGCTCAATGTTATCGGAACGTCATTGCCCTCCTTGATTCCGGAGCAGCTGGGAACTTTATTACCGAAGCCTATGTTAAACGGTGGTCCCTACCCACCGAGAGACTTCCTTCGTCCATCTCCTTAACTGCCGTGGATGGCAGCAAGATTTTTGATGCAGTTATTTCTCTAAGGACTCTACCAGTTCGTCTGAGAGTGGGAGTTCTTCATTCCGAATTTATTTCTTTTTTAGTGATTCCAAGAGCCACACATCCTGTGGTCCTGGGCCTTCCATGGCTCCGTCTTCACAATCCATCTATTGATTGGACGACTACGCAGATTCTGGCATTGGGTCCCTCCTGTGCTGAGACATGTTTGTTTAAAGTATTGCCTGTCTGTTCTTCCTCCCCCAGGTCGTCTGATGTTCCACCTCCTCCATATCAAGATTTCACGGATGTGTTCAGTAAGGCTTCTGCTGATATCCTTCCTCCTCATAGAGAATGGGACTGCCCGATTGATCTCGTTCCAGGGAAGGTTCCACCTCGAGGCCGAACTTACCCGTTGTCTCTGCCTGAGACGCATTCTATGGGGGAATACATTAAAGAGAACCTAGCAAAAGGGTTCATTCGACCTTCCTCTTCTCCAGCCGGCGCAGGCTTCTTTTTCGTAAAGAAAAAAGATGGTGGTCTGCGGCCGTGCATCGACTACAGAGGTCTGAACGACATTACCATCAAGAACCGCTATCCACTACCCCTGATTACTGAGCTCTTTGATAGAGTTAGCGGAGCTACCATCTTCACAAAGCTGGACTTGAGAGGTGCATACAATCTCATCCGGATCCGTGAGGGTGACGAGTGGAAGACCGCCTTTAACACCCGTGACGGACATTATGAGTACCTCGTCATGCCCTTCGGATTGAGCAATGCTCCAGCTGTCTTCCAGCATTTTGTCAATGAGATCTTCAGAGACATTTTATACCGTCATGTCGTGGTCTATCTAGATGATATCCTCATTTTTGCCAACAATTTAGAGGAACATCGTTTTTGGGTAAAAGAGGTTCTGTCCCGTCTCCGTGTCAATCATCTCTATTGCAAATTAGAGAAATGCGTCTTTGAAGTCAAGTCCATTCCGTTTCTAGGTTACATTGTGTCCGGTTCCGGACTAGAGATGGATCCTGAGAAACTACAAGCAATCCAGAATTGGCCGATACCCTTAACCCTCAAAGGGGTCCAGAGGTTCTTAGGGTTTGCCAATTATTACAGAAAGTTTATACGAGACTTTTCCACCATTGTGGCGCCTATTACTGCTTTAACTAAGAAGGGTGCTAACCCGTCCAAGTGGTCTGAAGAAGCTACGCAAGCTTTTCATCTCTTAAAACAACGGTTCATCTCTGCACCAGTTCTGAAACAGCCCGACATCGACTCTCCTTTCATCTTAGAGGTGGATGCCTCCTCCGTTGGAGTAGGAGCGGTGTTATCTCAGAGGGCTAAAGATGGCCATTTACATCCTTGCAGTTTCTTCTCCCGGAAGTTCTCCCCAGCGGAGCGCAACTATGCCATTGGCGACCAGGAGTTGCTAGCCATCAAGCTCGCTCTAGAGGAGTGGAGATATCTGTTGGAGGGAGCTTCTCATTCAATCACCATACTTACAGACCACAAGAACCTTTTATATCTGAAAGGCGCACAATGTCTCAACCCTCGTCAGGCCAGATGGGCACTTTTCTTTTCCAGGTTCGACTTTAAACTCCAGTTCTGTCCGGGCTCTCAGAATCGCAAGGCCGATGCCCTTTCCCGCTCATGGGAGCAAGAAAATGAGTCAGAGTCTTCAGACAAGCATCCTATTATCAATCCATTGGCATTCTCCATGGTAGGGATGGACTCTACGCCCCCACTAGGGAAAAGTTTTGTGAAGCCGGTACTGAGGAAGAAGCTCATGCATTGGGCCCATGCTTCCCGTTTTGCCGGACATACAGGTATCCAAAAAACCCTGGAGTTTATCTCTAGGTCCTATTGGTGGCCAACTCTGAAAAAGGACGTCACTGAGTTTATTGCATCTTGCCCAAAGTGTGCCCAACATAAAGTATCCCGCCAGTCGCCTGCGGGGCAACTGGTTCCACTATCCGTTCCCCGTCGACCATGGACCCATCTGTCGATGGATTTCATTTCAGACTTACCCATGTGCAACAAGTTCAATACCATCTGGGTGGTAGTTGACCGGTTCACCAAGATGGCACACTTCATTCCTCTCACCGGTCTTCCGTCAGCTTCCAAGTTGGCTCAAGTGTTCATACAAGAGATCTTCCGACTCCACGGTCTGCCTGAAGAAATTATCTCAGATCGAGGAGTTCAATTCACAGCCAAATTCTGGCGAAGTTTATGTCAAGTCCTCCAAGTCAAACTAAAGTTTTCCACGGCTTACCATCCTCAGACCAATGGTCAAACTGAGAGGGTGAATCAGGACTTGGAGGCCTTCCTCCGCATCTATGTGTCTTCCTCTCAAGATGACTGGGTTCAATTACTTCCCTGGGCCGAGTTCTGTCATAACAATCAGTATCATTCCTCATCTTCTTCAACACCATTCTTCACCAACTTTGGATTCCACCCTAAAGTCCCTGAATTCCAACCGCTCCCAGCAACTTCTGTTCCAGCAGTGGATATCACCTTGCATCAGTTTGCAAACAACTGGAAGAGTGTACGAGCAGCTCTGCTCAAGGCATCGTTCAGGTATAAGAAGTTTGCGGACAAGAAGCGTAGAGCGGTTCCTGCTCTCAAGGTGGGTGATCGGGTATGGTTATCCACGAAGAATTTGAGGTTAAGAGTTCCCAGTATGAAGTTTGCACCTCGCTACATTGGTCCTTTCAAAATTGAGCAAGTCATCAATCCTGTTGCTTACAGACTTCAGTTACCTCCCTTCTTAAAAATACCCAGGACATTCCATGTTTCCCTGTTGAAACCGCTGATCCTGAATCGGTTTCATTCCTCACTTCCTCCAACTCCGAAAGTCCAAACTCAACGAGGCGTTGAGTATGAAGTGGCCAAGATCCTGGACTCACGTCACCGTTACGGTCAACTACAGTATCTTATTGACTGGAAGGGTTACGGCCCTGAGGAACGCTCATGGACCAATGCTTCTGATGTCCATGCTCCTGCCTTGGTCCGGAGATTCCATTCCAAGTTTCCTCAAAAGCCAAAGAAGTGTCCTGGGGCCACTCCTAAAGGGGGGGGGTGCTGTCACGATCCGGGTATCTGGACGCCATTACTTACCCTTCAGATGCCTCCTAAGGCTGGCTCAGCGTTCCAGGACCGGATTCCATCTGTTATACTGATGTCCACATTCCTGCCTCCTCTCCTGTCACTCTGAGACGCGGTCACCGCAATGCCTGTTACATCCGGAATGGCGTCTCCCGCGGCCTCCGCCGCTGTTCCTGAGTTTCTACATGCAGAATGTCAGAGTGGTGATTACGTCAGCCGCGGCCTCCGCTGTGCCCGCGTGGTTAAATGTGCACTTATCAGTCTGGCGTCTCCTGTCTCCTGTGGCCGGCGCCGCCATTACTGTTTTATTTCCCACATGGATTACAAACCAAACTTCCCTCCAAGTGTCTGCATGGGCGCAGCCATCTTGGATTCTGTCATCTGTTCATTTCCACCAATCTGTTGTTTGCAATGTTAATCTGCATAATTGCCTAGCCAATCCCTTCCTTGCTGCAGGTATAAGTAATCTGTGCCTGAGCAAGGAAGGCGTCAGTGCTTTGGTTGTCAAACCTAGTTCCAGTTTGTCTCTCTCCTGTGGTTGTTTTCCAGGTTCCAGCTCCTATCTCCACACTTCCACTAAAGAGACCCGCACCAGCATTTCCACCTGCGGTGTAGCCTGACTCTCCTATCCATTTGGATTCATCTGCTTCCAGCTACAGATCCACCTGCTTACAGCAATCAGCTTCCAGCAGAGATCAGCTCTTCTTAAAGTGCCGGTACCCTTTTCTGCAGATTACCATTTATCACCGGTATTATTATTTCACCGCTCTCAAGCTCCATATATCATTTCATATTTCATCGCTCTCAAGCTACATTTATTATTTAACTGGTTCCAGCCAGTATCCACTCCGTGCCAACATCAGTCTGGTTCCAGCCAGTATCCACAGCAGCCGTTTTATCCACAGCAGCCCAGCTTTTCCTGGAACACCAGCTGGTACGATCCTAGGCTATTTCCATTGCTACAGTCGGGTCTGGTAAGGACTTTCCAACTAGAAGATTATAAGAACTATCTCACACTACCAGAGCCCTGTGGCCCTTGCCACCCTGTAGTACCCAGGAACTGTATTTATCCTCTGCTGATTTTATGTTTTCTTTTACTGCTGCTGTGTTACGGAGTAAGTCATAATAAACATCATTGACTTTTACTTTGGTTGTCGTGGTCACGCCTTCGGGCAATTCTTCTACATGTAACTTACATGTCTAGGGGTCTGATACAACCTCCCAGGTTCCTTTACACCTCAGCCCCTACAACTGAGGCTGCCTCCCGTCAGCTCAGGCCCTCAGTTGTGACAAAGTGGTCCTAGAGAGGTTTGTAAACCCCCCCCCCCCCAGTACCCATGTAATAAAGGGATTGCATGCTCCGTAGACGCGCGCCAAAAAACGGGCATGGTCTCAAAAAGAAATGGGCGTGGTCACGCAATAGTATCCCCAGTTAAAATTATGCCGCACAGTAGCACAATCTTATTCACATTACACCACATAGTAGTGTCCCTTATTCATGTTATGACACACATTAGTGCCCCTTAAACACAAAGCCCACAGTAGTAGCATCCCTAATACACATAATGACCACAGCAGTAGCGCCCCTTATGCAATGTCCACTGTAGTGGTAGCGCCCACAGTGGTATTGCCTCTTATGTAGAGCCCATAGTAGTGGTGCCCCTTATGCAATGCCTCCAGTAGTAGTGCCCCTTAAGTGCCCAGGAGTGATGACCCTTAAGAAGTGCCCCCTATACAATGCCCTCATTAGGAGTGCCCCCAGTAATGCCCTTAGTGGTAATGCCCATGTGTAATATTGCCCCCAGTAGTAATGCCCCTGTAGTAGTGCTGCCTGTAGTAATGCCCCCAGTCATTTAGCCCCCTGTAGTTTAGCCCACAGTGTAAATGCCCCCTGTAGTTATAGCCCCCCAGTGGTAATGCCCCCAGTAGTTTAGCCCCTGTAGTTGTAGCCCCTTTGTAGTTTAGCCCCCAGTGGTAATGCCCCCTGTAGTTATAGTCCCCCTGTAGTTATAGCCCCCCAGTGGTAATGCCCCCAGTAGTTTAGCCCCCTGTAGTTATAGCCCTTGTAGTTATGCCCCCAGTAATTTAGCCCCCTGCAGTTATAGTCCCCCTGTAGTTATAGCACCCCTGTAGTTATAGCCCCCCCAGTGGTAATGCCCCCAGTAGTTTAGCCCTTGAAGTTATGTCCGCAGTAGTTTAGCCCCCTATTGTTTAACCTCCCTGTAGTTATAGCCCTTGTAGTTATGCCCCCTGTAGTTATGCCCCCAGTAGTTTAGCCCCCTGTAGTTATGCCCCCAGTAGTTTAGCCCTCAGTAGTTATGCCCCCTGTAATTTAGCCCCTGTAGTTATAGCCCTTGTAGTTATGCCCCCAGTAGTTTAGCCCCCTCTGGTAATGCCCCCTGTATAAGCCGTTTACACACACACACACACACACACACACACACACACACACACACACACACACCAATACTTACCAAGCTCCTGCTTCCAAACCGATGCCCTCCGTCTGGCACCCGCTCCTCGAAATTATGGGAGAGCCGCACAGCCGCACACTGCCAGAGCCGGAAGCCGGAGCTCAGTAATGAGCTCCTACCTCCGGCTGCCGCTGTTGGGAGGGAGCCGGGTGCCCGCTGTTAACACAATCTCAGTGGGCTCCCTGCATCTTCTTGCTGCGCCGGACACATCGGGTTAGGTGAGCCAAATGGATGGAACTGACGGAGTTCCGCCCCGTTCCGGCTCACTTAAATGCGTTCCGGCTCACTTTAACCCCTGCATATAATGCATGTAAATCAATATATATTTCTTTTCATACCGTTAAGGGCACATTTGCACAAATGTGATGGATCAAAGGTAACGTGGTTTAGATGTACAGTATGTTTACGTTTTTATTGTGGTTTCCATGCAATTTTCAAGCATTCCACTATACATTGTACTAGTAGCACACAATTACATATGGGAAATAGAGTATGCAGTGTTCTAAAATGGTACACTTATGGGTCATTTTAATTAGATGCAAATTTGTGAAAGTGAACTCGCATCATAAAATTTGTCCACATCATGACAGGGGGCACCACCGGAAAACGCAAGATTCAAATAGAAATGTTCATTTGTGGGCATCTCAACGATGGGAGAAGTGCATGAAAAAGTGGGAAAATCATCATGAACCCTCCTAAAAGTAGCTACTAAGATAGCAGGACAGTGTAGAACGATATTAGTATCAATAAGCAATAAAATGGAGGCGCTTAAAAGGTATAAAATGACTTGTAAATCATAGTGTAAATACTGTAAGTATTTTTCAGCAAATTAAAGTCTTTACAGTATTTAAATTATTTTGGGGGACATTACACATTTGCAGTATTTCAGGGGACATTAAAATGTGATTTTTCAGTGTTTGATAGAAATTTGAATAATGTTGAAACACCCCACAAACCTTTTACTTCCCATCTGCAAGTTTAAAAACCCATTTCCCATCAATACAACATCTCCCCGTGCATCACCTTTTAGAGAAATTACCTAACATCTATATTGGCCAAATTATAATTAGACCCCATCAAAGTGCATAATAATTAATTGGCAGGGATATGCATGAGGTTCAGCACAGGCAGATCTGCGTACATCCCTGCACATGGCTGCCCAGCATGTGTAAGGCCACCCTCCTATGCGTCGGATGTAAGGCTGACCCCGTAGCTGCGCTGTCTTTTTTTCTTGCCCATTTTTTTCCGGAGCGGCTGCGTGTGACGTCACACAGCCGTCCTTAAAATGCTCTCGATACACCTCTGTTCGGTACACCCGCCTTCCCCCCCCCCAACGCCTTGACGGAGCCCCCCTGACTCCCCTTTCCTTTCTGGATGTGGCCGCAATGTGTACGGTCACACACGCGCACGTGTGCAGACCAGGTGGACGCGGCCGCTGCGAGCGACTGTGCGGCTGCGTCCATCTCTGAATTAGGCCCAGTGTCCCAACATTTTTACCTTTGAATAAAATTGTCTCTTACCTTTTAACCTACTTGGGGGAGTACGCACAAAAATACGCAAGTTTGCTGGGAATATGGATTGCGAGTTTGGAATTGCGTTGCAAATGAAATGTATGGTGCGGTGAATTCACATGGAAACATCTCGCAGAACCCAACTCACTCCTGATTGAATTGAGCCCATTATGTTAATGATTTAGAACACACTGTTGGCAAATGGCCTATAATAAGCCAATTATCCTATATTGTCTGAGCGTTCCAGGTATTAGCGGCTTAAACGTAGATAAGTGTGAATGAGTCACATAAGGGCTTATTCACAGTTCGTGGCAAAATTTGCATAAATCACTCAAAAACATAAAAACCACAAACATAACCTTATAGTACATATATGTGCGTAACTGCTGGTCTGCATGAGCTTCATTTGCATAAACATGCCCTCACCCCTTACTGATCTTGGCTTATGGTAGAATTCACCTTCCCTCTCTCATTCCGCTTATCCAATTGTAAGGAGTCATATGTGTTAGATGTGTGCAGTTCTGCAATTGCACATATATGTGCGTTAATTTCTGAGCATGTGCAGAGCGAAACTGGGAATACTCCAAAATGGCTCCTCCAGGGATGCTTCATTCACTATCCAAGATGGCCACCGAAGTTACTTACGTGGCTCTATCCTGTTACTATGTATAATGACATAGTGGGAGACAGACGTTTCCCCATTAGCTACATGAGACCTGCTGTTATTACCCCTGTTCGAGCAATCTGCACCGCTACCCACATCCAGAGGACAGCCACCAGCTGGTGAGGTGTCACATCCCTGCTCCGCTTCATGACTCAACCAATGTAACTCCAGTGAGTACAACTGTACCTTCACTTCTTAATACACCACACTACTGGTTAAGCGACTGGACTTATACTTGGGTCAGAAACACTCCACTGGTGTGTACACTGTTCCATACCCCCCAACATCAGAAGATGGCAGGGCCTATAGTGAAAGGAGCCGGACTTAGAGGGAGCTGTGTCGGACTGGGGCATTTAGGGCCCATCGGGGGAATGCAGTGGTAGGGGCCTATGTTAGGGGTGTGGCCAGTCTGCAGAGGGTGTGTGGCCTGCCACCTCATTGGTTTAACTAACCATTAGAGAGTGCAACGTCTGGGCCCCTTCATAAATATATACAGTAAATTCAGCTGCTGCATGCATGATATTGTACCAGATTATAAGCGATTAATAACAGCAATGCACTGTAGAAAATACACCATTGTCCAGTATAAGGTAACATATGTATAATGTATAATTCAAGTGCACAGTCTGGAACCTGATCCTTAGAGCAGGAGGTGGGCCCCCAGGCAGTAGGGCCTACCGGTGGTTTCCCCTGTAGCCCCTAGTCCCTCTGTATCTATTCACCGCTGCTCTGCTCAGTGACTGACAGAAACCTCCCAACTGCCCCCCCCCCCCACCGCGGACACTACGGCTCGCGGGTGGGACAACGGGACAGTCCCAAACAAATGGGACTGTCCCACAAAAATTGGGACAGTTGGGAGGTATGACGCATGTACATATACTTTTCCTACGGGTATGGTTCGGGTGACCGGCGTTTGGGAGACCGCCGGCCATCTAAAAGCCAGGATCCCGGCATCGGTATGATGACAGGCGGTCTCCCAATGGTATATGGCAGAATAATCATACCTCCCAACTTTCCTGATTTTCGTGCGGGGCAAGCGCAACGAAGCCCCTTGAGGGCTAGATGCGCTCGCTATGCAGCGGGCTTGGTGGCGAGCACAAGGTTCTGTTCCCACCCTATGGGTGTCATGGACACCCAAGAGTGACAATAGTTCCTGTTGGTCGGCATGCTGACCGGCAGGCTATTCAGTGTTCAGGATCCCGGCGTCTCCCGACCGCCGGTCACATAACCGCATCCCCTTTTCCTACAATAGTTGCTATTTATCTGCCTCATAATGTTTCACTATTTTAAAATTTCCATGTAGGATGTTTGCTCTGTATTAATGTGTTTTTGTGAAACTGCCTGGTCCATTGTCTTTAAAAAGTCTGTATATGCTGCCTGTTTTCCTTAGACAATTTCACATTACTACAACAACAAATACAGTTATTTCAATGCTGGTTGGGAGCCAAGACTGCATCTAAGCCATTCAAATGATCATTTGCCTTCATTACCACTCAAGCTAAATGACTCTACCTTACTGCTCCACTAGACACTTCATCTGATATAAAGCATTCTGGCTGCATTGCATGCTAATTTGCTGGGTTTTGCAGATTTGGGAGAAAATATATTTCAATTTTATAGCATGTGACACTAACACACTTTTCATGCTTTATGTGGCTGCAGTAAAAAGGCACGGGATTCATATTGTGGAATTTGGAATTGAATTAGATACACGGTGGACTCTTGGGCTCTGACAGTAAAAAGGTCATTGGCGAACTGTGCAGACATAGATAATGGAGAATACTCTGGAGAAAAATTTAGCACGGTTCAACTATTCTTGGCTCGTGGTCCAGATTTAAATATTCTAATTTACTGATGTTCCACTTCCCTTCTCCACTGTGTTCTACAAAAGCACATTTCTTAGTGTACTAAAGTGGATCTGGGACTATTAATCTTTCTGTCTTAAAACCAAAGTAACAATTTTGTCTAGAAGTTTTTTTTAAATAACTTTTATTGCGTTTTCCCAAATGTAATCAGGGAAAGGGGTATGGAAAATACGTGGAATGGAGGGAGGGGGGGGGGGATATATTTTATACATGGCCTGATTATAGGAGGGGCGACAGGGACACACATTAAGGGCCCCCACACACTGCCCCCCAGACTCCCAACTGCTACTCACATAAAACTGGAGCACAGCATTTAGCTGTCTCCGGTTTATTACTCCTCGTGACTGAGCTGTTCCCTAACATCGGACATTGAGGGCTTCAGTTAAGACAGTCTCACGACTCGTGAGATAATGAAGAGCCAGTGTGTGCTCGCATGCAGGGTGGTGTCAGTGGGGTCGAGTGAGCCCTGTCAGTGTCTTCCACATTGATGTCCCTCCCGTGGGATCCGGGTAGCATACCGTGCTAGATCATGATGCCATCTGCCTCCCACCTACCCCTGCATGGCTGCCTAAAGCCCTGCCGCCGCGATGCTGCATATCCCAGAAAGATAACATGGTGGCCTCCCACAGGCATCCAGGTAACTGCTCTCCGGGGCACCTGAGTGCAAGATCTTCTGCCCAGACTCTCATTTTGTCTCTCACCATGCTTCTCTCTCCCTATGCTCCCTCTCTCTCTATGTCCCCCCCTCTCTCTCTCTCTCTCTCTCTCTCTCTCTCTCTCTCATGCCTCTCTTTCTCTCTCTCTCCATGCCCTCACCTCTGTCTCTCTATGTGAAATCTGGAAACCCCCCTAAAAATCTTGTGCTTGTATATATGTGTGTGTATGTATGTATATATATATATATATATATATATATACCAAAAAGAAATTTCCGGCACTCCAATGATAACAATAAACTGTGCTGCGGTGCCCTCCTAGTTAGCTTCGCATAAGCCAACAATATACAGACGGATGTGTGGCGGCACTCACGCAGGCTGACTCAAATAGAAAAGTTTCTCTTTATTGCCGACATGTTTCGGGGAATCTCCCCGTCCTCAGGGCTTGACAAACAAGGTGTGAGACAAACTAAACATTTATACAATACACAGACAAAAAACATCAGTGTTCAAACTGTTCTCACCTGACCGCACGGCTCGACCGCCCGCCAGCCTCCGCAACTCACCTCCGTGTCGCTGGGCCATGACGTCACGACGCTCGGTGCGGCAGGGAGATTTCCATGGAAACCGGCAAACAATGCCTGCAGGCGCTGTAGTAACTACGGAGCCTGCACAGGTACAAGGTTAAAACAAAGTGAAACATTAAAACACATATATACCTTAGTGAACATCAAGATAGTAAATCTACCTTTTGCACCTACAAATGATATTATTCGTAAATCTACCTATAAAGGTTATACAATTTAACTTCAATTAACTATTGAGATTTTATGGAAAACTGTATAGATAAAGGACCTATTACTTTCTATTTACATATGAACTCAATCCCCACCCATAAGGATATGACTTAATCAAATATTCATAAAAAGCATTGCAGTCCCAAATTTTCATTGAGATCGCCAGGGTATTGGGTGCCCAAATTGAATATCCACCGGGACTCCTTTTGAAGGAGCAACCGATCCCTATTTCCACCCCTCAAAGTCGGAGGGGTATGGTCAATAAGGATGGCCCTAATGCTAGCCACCCCATGTTTAGCCCCTAAGCAATGGCGGGCAAACGGTTGGTCACTAGACCCTTTCTCAAACGCTTTTTTTATGGCGCTTCTATGGAGTGCCATCCTCTCTCTAAATTGTCGTATGGTCTTGCCCACATAGGCAAGACCACACGGGCAAGTAAGCATGTAGACAACATAAGTTGACGTACACGTAAGACGATGCTTAATAGGTAGCTTCCTGCCAGTTTGCGGATGGTTGAATGTTGTGTCTGTCAATAAGGTGTTGCACGTGGCACAACCCAAACATCTGTAACATCCTGTTTTTGGTCTAAGGAAATGTGTGGAATTAGACCTAGTCATATTAGTAACATCAAGTTTTACCACATAATTACCTATATTATTACCTCGAGTGTGACTGGGTAATAAACTAGTATCAGATAGACATTTTAAAGTTGGCTCAGATTGGATAATCGGCCATAATTGTTTAGCTTTCTTAACTGCACGTCTAGAGCTAGTGGAAAACTTACTAACCCACGGAAGTTTGTTCGCTATGGATGTTGTTTTATTGTCCATAGACAAAATCTCTTCTCTAGATTTATTCAAAACAGCCTCCTTAGATTGCTGCAACTCCCTAACAGGATACCCTCTTTGTGCAAATTTCTTAAGCATGTCATCCAAAGCCAAGCCAGCTTCAACAGGGTCCGAGGTAATACGCCTAACACGCATAAACTGGGAATACGGTAATCCCTTGCGTAATGCGAGTGGGTGGAAACTTTGATAGTTTAATAAAGTATTTCTGTCCGTAGATTTAACAAAAAGGGACGTACTCAACTGACAGTCCCTAATGCGAATACAGACATCCAAATAATTAATTTGGTTCTCATCAATAATAAAGGTAAACTTTACTGGGTGTGACGTAGCATTGTGTTTACTCCATACCAATGACAAATCTGCCATGGAGCCTTTCCAAAACACAATGAGATCGTCAATAAAACGTCTGTAGTACAACACTTGAGGACTAATAATAGGATCTAAATAGAACATATCCTTCTCTACTTGATTCATGAATGCGTTAGCGTATGATGGGGCCACCGCAGACCCCATCGCACAGCCCGCTATTTGCAAATAAAAATTACCATTAAACATAAAATAATTTCTTTGTAACACCAGATCTAATAGGTGTAAGAAGAACGATATCTCAGGGCCCTGGTACGTCACATTATCCTCTATGAGTCTTCTCACTGCCTCCACACCTGCATCATGTATATCCCTGGCTGCTCCCTACGACGCCACATCTGTTGTTGACGTCTGTACGCCTGTTGGGTTTGATTAGGTCTGGAGCTGCCCAACCAGGGATATACTTGTCTCTGTTCGTAGTCCCTTTTAACTTTATTTAATTTATCCTTTTTAAATCTTATTAAATCTTGCCGATATCGCTCGATTTGGACATTAAGCTTATTAATCCAATCATTTGGCGTATCAGCAATGAGGTTTGCCTTATGTTGTTGCTCAAAGGCCTGGATCTGCTCCTTCACAAGACCCAACTCTCTGGTAGACTCCTCCACCACCAGTAAGATTAAGTCCATGGAGCACTTATTTAAGATTGCTACCCACCGACGACAAAATTGGGCGTTATAGCGGCCAATCGTCGGCGAGTTAGCAATCCTAAAACCCCTCGGTATCAGATTACTACGATAGTAATCCGACAATGTGATTCCATGATATGTGTAGTCACATTCCCTTTGTTTTAGTTTAGACCACATCCGAAATAATTCTTCATTAGTATTGATTACAGGTTCATCAATTAATCTTCTTTCCACCAAGATAGCTTTAGCCTCCACATCTGAAAAACTTAGCCGTTCACGAGCATCCTGATGCACCAATTCCAAGGTCATATCCATATCAGTATTGACTTCCATAATTGGTATAAAGCTTTAGTGCTTAGTAATATAATAGGTACTCCTGGTGCACTAATCAGATGAAAGAAATAATTTAAAAAGCAGCATGGAACATAGCTGCACTGAATGTCCCAGTCCTGAGTATTGTTTAGTAATCTGGTGCCATGATAAGGATAGTCACAGCATATCATTGGAGTGCCGGAAATTTCTTTTTGGTATATCAGGTGGCCACTATGCTGTGACTATCCTTATCATGGCACCCGATTACTAAACAATACTCAGGACTGGGACATTCAGTGCAGCTATGTTCCATGCTGCTTTTTAAATTATTTCTTTCATCTGATTAGTGCACCAGGAGTACCTATTATATTACTAAGCACTAAAGCTTTATACCAATTATGGAAGTCAATACTGATATGGATATGACCTTGGAATTGGTGCATCAGGATGCTCGTGAACGGCTAAGTTTTTCAGATGTGGAGGCTAAAGCTATCTTGGTGGAAAGAAGATTAATTGATGAACCTGTAATCAATACTAATGAAGAATTATTTCGGATGTGGTCTAAACTAAAACAAAGGGAATGTGATTACACATATCATGGAATTACATTGTCGGATTACTATCGTAGTAATCTGATACCGAGGGGTTTTAGGATTGCTAACTCGCCAACGATTGGCCGCTATAACGCCCAATTTTGTCGTCGGTGGGTAGCAATCTTAAATAAGTGCTCCATGGACTTAATCTTACTGGTGGTGGAGGAGTCTACCAGAGAGTTGGGTCTTGTGAAGGAGCAGATCCAGGCCTTTGAGCAACAACATAAGGCAAACCTCATTGCTGATACGCCAAATGATTGGATTAATAAGCTTAATGTTCAAATCGAGCAATATCGGCAAGATTTAATAAGATTTAAAAAGGATAAATTAAATAAAGTTAAAAGGGACTACGAACAGAGACAAGTATATCCCTGGTTGGGCAGCTCCAGGCCTAATCAAACCAAACAGGCGTACAGACGTCAACAACAGATGTGGCGTCGTAGGGAGCAGCCAGGGATGACCTCCTCAGCTAGTGATTCTGACACTACTTCGGCCCCCTCAACATCAACTGAAGGAGCTGTCCCTTTAGGGCCACACCAAGCGGGAGTACGTACCCGTTCCAACCGTACTCCAATAAGCGGAAGAGGCAGAGGACGCGGAGGTCGCGGCAGAATCAAAGGATCCTACGTGCCGAGACCACAACGTCCCTAAAAGAATTGGTCTTTAACCTCTCGTCTACACCGCTTACTGACCACGAATATGGACTTTTAGCCAAAGGACTTTCTTTCGTCCCCACGACAATTACTGATCCTTTAGAATGGAAAACCGAAGTGTATCGTCTGAATAGGACACTAAAACGTAAGGAATATTTCAACAACCGACCACCTGCACCAGCACCTTTGGAGACGTCATCAGTTGAGATACCCCCACAACTACGGAAGATAGCTCCGAGATCAAACTTTGACCCCCCAAGTCAGAACTCCTCCATCAGGACTTTTGTCCGCATGCTGGAAAGGGAGGGTCAACAAGCCATGAAAGATCCGGTATACTTTAATTTAAGCAAAGAAGAAAGATCAACGCTTAAAGAATTGTCTAATAGAACAGATATAGTAATCCGCAAGGCGGATAAGGGGGGGTCCATAGTAGAGATGAGCGGGTTCGGTTTCTCTGAATCCGAACCCGCACGAACTTCATGTTTTTTTTCACGGGTCCGAGCGACTCGGATCTTCCCGCCTTGCTCGGTTAACCCGAGCGCGCCCGAACGTCATCATGACGTTGTCGGATTCTCGCGAGACTCGGATTCTATATAAGGAGCCGCGCGTCGCCGCCATTTTCACACGTGCATTGAGATTGATAGGGAGAGGACGTGGCTGGCGTCCTCTCCATTTAGATTAGAAGAGAGAGAGAGATTGACCTGATTTACTGGAGCTTAGGAGTACTGTAGAACTGTAGAGAGTGCAGAGTTTACTAGTGACTGACCACAGTGACCACCAGACAGTGCAGTTTTATTTAATATATCCGTTCTCTGCCTGAAAAAAACGATACACAGTGACTCAGTCACATACCATATCTGTGTGCACTGCTCAGCCCAGTGTGCTGCATCATCTATGTATATATCTGACTGTGCTCAGCTCACACATCTTATAATTGTGGGGGAGACTGGGGAGCACTGCAGTGCCAGTTATAGGTTATAGCAGGAGCCAGGAGTACATATTATTATTAAAATTAAACAGTGCACACTTTTGCTGCAGGAGTGCCACTGCCAGTGTGACTGACCAGTGACCTGACCACACTGACCACCAGTATAGTTAGTAGTATAGTATACTATATTGTGATTGCCTGAAAAAGTTAAACACTCGTATCTGACTGTGCTCAGCTCACACATCTTATAATTGTGGGGGAGACTGGGGAGCACTGCAGTGCCAGTTATAGGTTATAGCAGGAGCCAGGAGTACATATTATTATTAAAATTAAACAGTGCACACTTTTGCTGCAGGAGTGCCACTGCCAGTGTGACTGACCAGTGACCTGACCACACTGACCACCAGTATAGTTAGTAGTATAGTATACTATATTGTGATTGCCTGAAAAAGTTAAACACTCGTCGTGTGACTTCACTTGTGTGGTGTTTTTTTTTTTATTCTATAAAAAACTAATTCTGCTGACAGACAGTGTCCAGCAGGTCCGTCATTATATAATATATACCTGTCCGGCTGCAGTAGTGATATATATATATTTTTTATATCATTATTTATCATCCAGTCGCAGCAGACACAGTACGGTAGTTCACGGCTGTAGCTACCTCTGTGTCGGCACTCGGCAGTCCGTCCATAATTGTATACCACCTACCCGTGGTTTTTTTTTCTTTCTTCTTTATACATACATACTACTACTACATCTCTTTATCAACCAGTCTATATTAGCAGCAGACACAGTACAGTACGGTAGTCCACGGCTGTAGCTACCTCTGTGTCGGCACTCGGCAGTCCGTCCATAATTGTATACCACCTACCCGTGGTTTTTTTTTCTTTCTTCTTTATACATACATACTACTACTACTACATCTCTTTATCAACCAGTCTATATTAGCAGCAGACACAGTACAGTACGGTAGTCCACGGCTGTAGCTACCTCTGTGTCGGCACTGGGCAGTCCGTCCATAATTGTATACCACCTACCCGTGTTTTTTTTTTCTTTCTTCTTTATACATACATACTACTACTACATCTCTTTATCAACCAGTCTATATTAGCAGCAGACACAGTACAGTACGGTAGTCCACGGCTGTAGCTACCTCTGTGTCGGCACTGGGCAGTCCATCCATAATTGTATACCACCTACCCGTGGTTTTTTTTTCTTTCTTCTTTATACATACATACTACTACTACTACATCTCTTTATCAACCAGTCTATATTAGCAGCAGACACAGTACAGTACGGTAGTCCACGGCTGTAGCTACCTCTGTGTCGGCACTGGGCAGTCCGTCCATAATTGTATACCACCTACCCGTGGTTTTTTTTTCTTTCTTCTTTATACATACATACTACTACTACATCTCTTTATCAACCAGTCTATATTAGCAGCAGACACAGTACAGTACGGTAGTCCACGGCTGTAGCTACCTCTGTGTCGGCACTGGGCAGTCCGTCCATAATTGTATACCACCTACCCGTGGTTTTTTTTTCTTTCTTCTTTATACATACATACTACTACTACATCTCTTTATCAACCAGTCTATATTAGCAGCAGACACAGTACAGTACGGTAGTCCACGGCTGTAGCTACCTCTGTGTCGGCACTCGGCAGTCCGTCCATAATTGTATACAACCTACCCGTGGTTTTTTTTTCTTTCTTCTTTATACATACATACTACTACTACATCTCTTTATCAACCAGTCTATATTAGCAGCAGACACAGTACAGTACGGTAGTCCACGGCTGTAGCTACCTCTGTGTTGGCACTGGGCAGTCCGTCCATAATTGTATACCACCTACCCGTGGTTTTTTTTTCTTTCTTCTTTATACATACATACTACTACTACATCTCTTTATCAACCAGTCTATAATATTAGCAGCAGACACAGTACAGTACGGTAGTCCACGGCTGTAGCTACCTCTGTGTCGGCACTCGGTAGTCCGTCCATAATTGTATACCACCTACCCGTGGTTTTTTTTTCTTTCTTCTTAATACATACATACTACTACTACATCTCTTTATCAACCAGTCTATATTAGCAGCAGACACAGTACAGTACGGTAGTCCACGGCTGTAGCTACCTCTGTGTCGGCACTCGGCAGTCCATCCATAATTGTATACTAGTATCCATCCATCTCCATTGTTTACCTGAGGTGCCTTTTAGTTGTGCCTATTAAAATATGGAGAACAAAAATGTTGAGGTTCCAAAATTAGGGAAAGATCAAGATCCACTTCCACCTCGTGCTGAAGCTGCTGCCACTAGTCATGGCCGAGACGATGAAATGCCAGCAACGTCGTCTGCCAAGGCCGATGCCCAATGTCATAGTACAGAGCATGTCAAATCCAAAACACCAAATATCAGTAAAAAAAGGACTCCAAAACCTAAAATAAAATTGTCGGAGGAGAAGCGTAAACTTGCCAATATGCCATTTACCACACGGAGTGGCAAGGAACGGCTGAGGCCCTGGCCTATGTTCATGGCTAGTGGTTCAGCTTCACATGAGGATGGAGGCACTCAGCCTCTCGCTAGAAAAATGAAAAGATTCAAGCTGGCAAAAGCAGTAGCACCGCAAAGAACTGTGCGTTCTTCGAAATCCCAAATCCACAAGGAGAGTCCAATTGTGTCGGTTGCGATGCCTGACCTTCCCAACACTGGACGTGAAGAGCATGCGCCTTCCACCATTTGCACGCCCCCTGCAAGTGCTGGAAGGAGCACCCGCAGTCCAGTTCCTGATAGTCAGATTGAAGATGTCAGTGTTGAAGTACACCAGGATGAGGAGGATATGGGTGTTGCTGGCGCTGGGGAGGAAATTGACCAGGAGGATTCTGATGGTGAGGTGGTTTGTTTAAGTCAGGCACCCGGGGAGACACCTGTTGTCCGTGGGAGGAATAGGGCCGTTGACATGCCTGGTGAAAATACCAAAAAAAATCAGCTCTTCGGTGTGGAAGTATTTCACCAGAAATGCGGACAACAGGTGTCAAGCCGTGTGTTCCCTTTGTCAAGCTGTAATAAGTAGGGGTAAGGACGTTAACCACCTCGGAACATCCTCCCTTATACGTCACCTGCAGCGCATTCATAATAAGTCAGTGACAAGTTCAAAAACTTGGGCCGACAGCGGAAGCAGTCCACTGACCAGTAAATCCCTTCCTCTTGTAACCAAGCTCACGCAAACCACCCCACCAACTCCCTCAGTGTCAATTTCCTCCTTCCCCAGGAATGCCAATAGTCCTGCAGGCCATGTCACTGGCAATTCTGACGAGTCCTCTCCTGCCTGGGATTCCTCCGATGCATCCTTGCGTGTAACGCCTACTGCTGCTGGCGCTGCAGTTGTTGCTGCTGGGAGTCGATGGTCATCCCAGAGGGGAAGTCGTAAGCCCACTTGTACTACTTCCAGTAAGCAATTGACTGTCCAACAGTCCTTTGCGAGGAAGATGAAATATCACAGCAGTCATCCTGTTGCAAAGCGGATAACTGAGTCCTTGACAACTATGTTGGTGTTAGACGTGCGTCCGGTATCCGCCGTTAGTTCACAGGGAACTAGACAATTTATTGAGGCAGTGTGCCCCCGTTACCAAATACCATCTAGGTTCCACTTCTGTAGGCAGGCGATACCGAGAATGTACACGGACGTCAGAAAAAGACTCACCAGTGTCCTAAAAAATGCAGTTGTACCCAATGTCCACTTAACCACGGACATGTGGACAAGTGGAGCAGGGCAGGGTCAGGACTATATGACTGTGACAGCCCACTGGGTAGATGTATGGACTCCCGCCGCAAGAACAGCAGCGGCGGCACCAGTAGCAGCATCTCGCAAACGCCAACTCTTTCCTAGGCAGGCTACGCTTTGTATCACCGCTTTCCAGAATACGCACACAGCTAAAAACCTCTTACGGCAACTGAGGAAGATCATCGCAGAATGGCTTACCCCAATTGGACTCTCCTGTGGATTTGTGGCATCGGACAACGCCAGCAATATTGTGTGTGCATTAAATATGGGCAAATTCCAGCACGTCCCATGTTTTGCACATACCTTGAATTTGGTGGTGCAGAATTTTTAAAAAAACGACAGGGGCGTGCAAGAGATGCTGTCGGTGGCCAGAAGAATTGCGGGACACTTTCGGCGTACAGGCACCACGTACAGAAGACTGGAGCACCACCAAAAACTACTGAACCTGCCCTGCCATCATCTGAAGCAAGAAGTGGTAACGAGGTGGAATTCAACCCTCTATATGCTTCAGAGGTTGGAGGAGCAGCAAAAGGCCATTCAAGCCTATACAATTGAGCACGATATAGGAGGTGGAATGCACCTGTCTCAAGTGCAGTGGAGAATGATTTCAACGTTGTGCAAGGTTCTGATGCCCTTTGAACTTGCCACACGTGAAGTCAGTTCAGACACTGCCAGCCTGAGTCAGGTCATTCCCCTCATCAGGCTTTTGCAGAAGAAGCTGGAGGCATTGAAGAAGGAGCTAAAAGGGAGCGATTCCGCTAGGCATGTGGGACTTGTGGATGCAGCCCTTAATTCGCTTAACAAGGATTCACGGGTGGTCAATCTGTTGAAATCAGAGCACTACATTTTGGCCACCGTGCTCGATCCTAGATTTAAAACCTACCTTGGATCTCTCTTTCCGGCAGACACAAGTCTGCTGGGGTGCAAAGACCTGCTGGTGACAAAATTGTCAAGTCAAGCGGAACGCGACCTGTCAACATCTCCTCCTTCACATTCTCCCGCAACTGGGGGTGCGAGGAAAAGGCTCAGAATTCCGAGCCCACCCGCTGGCGGTGATGCAGGGCAGTCTGGAGCGACTGCTGATGCTGACATCTGGTCCGGACTGAAGGACCTGACAACGATTACGGACATGTCGTCTACTGTCACTGCATATGATTCTCTCAACATTGAAAGAATGGTGGAGGATTATATGAGTGACCGCATCCAAGTAGGCACGTCAGACAGTCCGTACTTATACTGGCAGGAAAAAGAGGCAATTTGGAGGCCCTTGCACAAACTGGCTTTATTCTACCTAAGTTGCCCTCCCACAAGTGTGTACTCCGAAAGAGTGTTTAGTGCCGCCGCTCACCTTGTCAGCAATCGGCGTACGAGGTTACATCCAGAAAATGTGGAGAAGATGATGTTCATTAAAATGAATTATAATCAATTCCTCCGCGGAGACATTGACCAGCAGCAATTGCCTCCACAAAGTACACAGGGAGCTGAGATGGTGGATTCCAGTGGGGACGAATTGATAATCTGTGAGGAGGGGGATGTACACGGTGATATATCGGAGGATGATGATGAGGTGGACATCTTGCCTCTGTAGAGCCAGTTTGTGCAAGGAGAGATTAATTGCTTCTTTTTTGGTGGGGGTCCAAACCAACCCGTCATATCAGTCACAGTCGTGTGGCAGACCCTGTCACTGAAATGATGGGTTGGTTAAAGTGTGCATGTCCTGTTTATACAACATAAGGGTGGGTGGGAGGGCCCAAGGACAATTCCATCTTGCACCTCTTTTTTCTTTTATTTTTCTTTGCGTCATGTGCTGTTTGGGGAGGGTTTTTTGGAAGGGACATCCTGCGTGACACTGCAGTGCCACTCCTAGATGGGCCCGGTGTTTGTGTCGGCCACTAGGGTCGCTAATCTTACTCACACAGCTACCTCATTGCGCCTCTTTTTTTCTTTGCGTCATGTGCTGTTTGGGGAGGGTTTTTTGGAAGGGACATCCTGCGTGACACTGCAGTGCCACTCCTAGATGGGCCAGGTGTTTGTGTCGGGCACTTGGGTCGCTGAGCTTAGTCACACAGCTACCTCATTGCACCTCTTTTTTTCTTTGCGTCATGTGCTGTTTGGGGAGTGTTTTTTGGAAGGGCCATCCTGCGTGACACTGCAGTGCCACTCCTAGATGGGCCAGGTGTTTGTGTCGGCCACTAGGGTCGCTTAGCTTAGTCATCCAGCGACCTCGGTGCAAATTTTAGGACTACAAATAATATTGTGAGGTGTGAGGTATTCAGAATAGACTGAAAATGAGTGGAAATTATGGTTTTTGAGGTTAATAATAATATGGGATCAAAATGACCCCCAAATTCTATGATTTAAGCTGTTTTTTAGGGTTTTTTGAAAAAAACACCCGAATCCAAAACACACCCGAATCCGACAAAAAAAATTCGGTGAGGTTTTGCCAAAACGCGGTCGAACCCAAAACACGGCCGCGGAACCGAACCCAAAACCAAAACACAAAACCCGAAAAATTTCAGGCGCTCATCTCTAGTCCATAGTGGTTCAAGACATTGGGGACTATGTCATCGAATGTGAACGACAGCTGAATGATCTTACAGTATATAGACGTCTTCACAAGGATCCGACTAGGGAGTTTAAACTTGAATTAGATTCCTTTTTGTTAGATTCTAAGAATCATGGTATTATAACACAAGATATTTACTCATCCCGTATGGTTGAATTCCCTTTAGCACCCCTGTTTTATACCTTGCCTAAGGTGCATAAGACGTTGGAGAAACCCCCTGGTCACCCAATTGTGTCGGCCAGGGGCTCTCTGTATCAACCAATCTCAGTTTTTGTAGACGCATTCTTTAATCCCTGTATTCAGGCTTTGCCATCTTTTCTTAAAGATACATCATCGTTATTGTTACAATTACAACATCTGGGCAGATTGCCCGAACATACATTGTTATGTACTGCTGATGTCACTAGCCTCTACACCTGCATCCCACATGATGCAGGTGTGGAGGCAGTGAGAAGACTCATAGAGGATAATGTGACGTACCAGGGCCCTGAGATATCGTTCTTCTTACACCTATTAGATCTGGTGTTACAAAGAAATTATTTTATGTTTAATGGTAATTTTTATTTGCAAATAGCGGGCTGTGCGATGGGGTCTGCGGTGGCCGCATCGTACACTAACGCATTCATGAATCAAGTAGAGAAGGATATGTTCTATTTAGATCCTATTATTAGTCCTCAAGTGTTGTACTACAGACGTTTTATTGACGATCTCATTGTGTTTTGGAAAGGCTCCAGGGCAGATTTGTCATTGGTATGGAGTAAACACAATGCTACGTCACACCCAGTAAAGTTTACCTTTATTATTGATGAAAACCAAATTAATTATTTGGATGTCTGTATTCGCATTAGGGACTGTCAGTTGAGTACGTCCCTTTTTGTTAAATCTACGGACAGAAATACTTTATTAAACTATCAAAGTTTCCACCCACTCGCATTACGCAAGGGATTACCGTATTCCCAGTTTATGCGTGTTAGGCGTATTACCTCGGACCCTGTTGAAGCTGGCTTGGCTTTGGATGACATGCTTAAGAAATTTGCACAAAGAGGGTATCCTGTTAGGGAGTTGCAGCAATCTAAGGAGGCTGTTTTGAATAAATCTAGAGAAGAGATTTTGTCTATGGACAATAAAACAACATCCATAGCGAACAAACTTCCGTGGGTTAGTAAGTTTTCCACTAGCTCTAGACGTGCAGTTAAGAAAGCTAAACAATTATGGCCGATTATCCAATCTGAGCCAGCTTTAAAATGTCTATCTGATACTAGTTTATTACCCAGTCACACTCGAGGTAATAATATAGGTAATTATGTAGTAAAACTTGATGTTACTAATATGACTAGGTCTAATTCCACACATTTCCTTAGACCAAAAACAGGATGTTACAGATGTTTGGGTTGCGCCACGTGCAACACCTTATTGACAGGCACAACATTCAACCATCCGCAAACTGGCAGGAAGCTACCTATTAAGCATCGTCTTACGTGTACGTCAATTTATGTTGTCTACATGCTTACTTGCCCGTGTGGTCTTGCCTATGTGGGCAAGACCATACGACAATTTAGAGAGAGGATGGCACTCCATAGAAGCGCCATAAAAAAAGCGTTTGAGAAAGGGTCTAGTGACCAACCGTTTGCCCGCCATTGCTTAGGGGCTAAACATGGGGTGGCTAGCATTAGGGCCATCCTTATTGACCATACCCCTCCGACTTTGAGGGGTGGAAATAGGGATCGGTAGCTCCTTCAAAAGGAGTCCCGGTGGATATTCAATTTGGGCACCCAATACCCTGGCGGTCTCAATGAAAATTTGGGACTGCAATGCTTTTTATGAATATTTGATTAAGTCATATCCTTATGGGTGGGGATTGAGTTCATATGTAAATAGAAAGTAATAGGTCCTTTATCTATACAGTTTTCCATAAAATCTCAATAGTTAATTGAAGTTAAATTGTATAACCTTTATAGGTAGATTTACGAATAATATCATTTGTAGGTGCAAAAGGTAGATTTACTATCTTGATGTTCACTAAGGTATATATGTGTTTTAATGTTTCACTTTGTTTTAACCTTGTACCTGTGCAGGCTCCGTAGTTACTACAGCGCCTGCAGGCATTGTTTGCCGGTTTCCATGGAAATCTCCCTGCCGCACCGAGCGTCGTGACGTCATGGCCCAGCGACACGGAGGTGAGTTGCGAAGGCTGGCGGGCGGTCGAGCCGTGCGGTCAGGTGAGAACAGTTTGAACACTGATGTTTTTTGTCTGTGTATTGTATAAATGTTTAGTTTGTCTCACACCTTGTTTGTCAAGCCCTGAGGACGGGGAGATTCCCCGAAACATGTCGGCAATAAAGAGAAACTTTTCTATTTGAGTCAGCCTGCGTGAGTGCCGCCACACATCCGTCTGTATATATATATATATATATATATATATAAATACGGTAAAGTCCACACTCCAGACTTGATAAGATCAACGATGGAGTGCTCCACAAAGGCCCATAGGCCAGTATATAGAAATTTGGGTATGCAGGCACTTACCAGTAAATTCCAACAGGTATTTATTGATAACTCACAGAGACATAAAGACGGTGTGTCGACGTTTCGGTCATCACATGACCTTCTTCAGGACATCATACAAGGACATCAGAAGGGCAACTGTCCAGTGCAACACCATTCACCATATGTCACACAGGCTTCCCTTAAATAGCAGAGGCAGGCCCAAGCTACTCCCAACCAGTAATTGCCACAGGAAGTGCCTCAAAAGGCACTAATTTCTACACATAAGCAACTATCCTAATAAGGACCTATACCCTATATAGGCGATTATGCTATAGTGTGAATCATATCTTAATAATACTTAATAGAACATCCCAAATGACATAAAAACAAACAAACCACGGCCGCAGCCGGAAGTGCCATGCGTTCCACAGAGTGTGGAACGCATCCCGATCGAAACCGGAAGTGACATAATACGCGTCAAAAAGCTCATCGTCATGCTACTAACAAAGTGGAAGGCAGTACACACTCAACAAACTACACTCCGCCCACTTGATAGATGCGTCACCATAGTAACCAAACACTGTATATATATGGGAGCACTGAATACTGGCTCGATTTGTCACACATTAAATGTAAACATTCATCTAGCTGGGCAATTACTGCTAAAGTGCCAAGTGCTGCAGCCTTACCTACAAAAGTGGAAAGCCTGGAGACAAACACCACATAAAAACAAATAATTACAAAAATACCGGGAACTGCCCATAAGGGGCAAACAAAGTCTGACCCCCATATAGCAGCACCCGATACAACAGGTAAGCTACCATGACAAAAAATAATCCTAACGATTAACCAAAAAAATATAAAAAAAATAAATATATGAAAAATAAAAAATAGAAGATATATAGAATGTATATCATACATTCCTCAAATTAGATTTCCTCGGGTCCCTACCTGCCCCTAGCGGAGAAAAATATTATACGGGTTATGTTCGTTTAAACCACGAGGGAACAGAGTATCCAATTGATATATCCAACGTGATTCACGCTGGCGCAGCAATTTATCGTGGTCACCACCGTGTAGAGGCATGGGAATAAAATCAATCAGCATACATTTCAGGCTTGAGACTGAGTGGCCCATTGTTAGAAAATGCTTAGCCACTGGCTTGTCCGTCTCTTTGGTGGCCAGTGCTGAACGGATGTAGTAGCGATGATTTGCCATCCTATCCCGAAAGCAACGGGATGTCATACCGACATAATATAAGCCACACGGGCAGATGACTATATAGATTACATAGTCCATTTTGCAATGGAGTCGATGTCGGATGTTGATTCTTTTCCCACTATGGGGGTGCGTGAAGTATGTCCCGGTCTGCAAAGATCTACATGTGGTGCAGTCTGGATACCTAAAACAACCCTTCCGTCTAGTTGGTAGCCAACTCGCAGGGACTCCACTCGGTTGCACAGTAGGTCTCATCAATAGTTGGTTCAAATTCGGCCCTCGTCGGTAAGCACACATAGGCGATTTTGCACTAAGAGCCTTAAACACAGGATCCGTAGAAATGATCGGCCAATGTCGCCTAATAGTCTTCTCAGAATGGGCAGATTTGGTATCATATGTAGAAGTAAAGATCATTCTACCTGCGTTCTTATTTATTTGTGAGTTATCAACCTGTTGTGCATATCTGCATCTAGCCCTGGTGAGGCATCTACAAATCATCTTTCGTGCAGAGCCTCTATCGATGAACCTCTCTGTCATGTCTTGAATCTGTACCTCCGTATTGGTGGGAGATGTATTATAGCGCAATATCCGCATAAACTGCGAAATCGGCAAGCTGTCCTTGAGTCTGTTAGGATGGTGGCTGCGAGCGTGTAGCAATGTATTCCGATCTGTCTCTTTTCGATAAAGAGTGGATATCAAGTGGTTATCTTCAAAAGAAATGGTTACATCTAAAAAATTAAGTGAAGATTGACTAATCTGATGTGTAAACCGTATCGGGCTAGGTAGTGCATTTAGATACTCAACTATTGCCATGAACTCAGTCTCTGTGTCACCCCACACAAAAAATAAATCATCAATATTTCGCCTGAAATACAATATTTTATCTCCATACCTTGGTAGTATGAATGTATTCTAATATTGTTGCATGTAAAGATTTGCATAGGCGTGCACCAGGTTAGACCCCATGGCTGTACCCGCCACTTGCATAAAGTAATCTTTACCATACAAGAAATAATTATTGGTCAAGACCAGCCTAGCCAGATCTACAAGAAACTCAGTGGGGGGACCAGTATGTGGACCTGAAATCAGTGCTAGCCTCATAGCATCCAGACCCTCATTGTGCGGTATGACCGTATATAGCGACTGTACGTCCATAGATGCTAGCCACACATTAGCGGGCAAAACACCCATGGATTTAATCTTGTTCAGAAAATCTGGAGTATCACGTATGTAGCTATGTATCTGCTGGACGTATGGCTGTAGAAGCTTATCCAAGAACACTGCTACTGGCTGAAGAGTCGAACCCCTGGCCAAAATGATAGGGCGGCCAGGTGGGTCGACCAGTGTCTTGTGGATCTTGGGAAGTGTGTATAATATGGGGCACACGGGATGTTCAACCTTCAAATAAGCACTAATGCTGTCATCTAACCAACCGTACTGTGCACCCATATCAATAGCAGAATCCACCAATTTTGTTTTATTTTTTATTTATTTTTTTTTACTCTAGCAACTGGGCTAGCATGCAATTTGTGGTAGGTATTAATATCGGCTAGTTGGCGGCAGATTTCGCGATCATAGGCGTGCCAGTCCTGAATGACAATGGCCCCGCCCTTGTCCACCTTCCTGATCACCAAATTGTCGTTATGCATTAAATCACGCAAAACCTTCCGCTGTGGAGCCGTTAAATTGTCAGAACTAGGCTCAATATTTATGGTAGACATATCGTATTCAATCAATCTCAGAAAATATTTAATACTAGCATTAGAGGTTTGAGGGTCAAAAGAGCTGGGTTTGTTGAGATTAAATTCGGTATTAGGAACAAATTCCTTATTAGCAAAAAATTCTCTCAATCTGAGTTTTCTACCATACTCATACTGGTCCACTGACCAACTAAAACTATCGTGATTAATTCTAGGCACAAAGGACAAGCCGAGTGATAACTCAATTTCATCAGAAATATATGACTAGAGAGGTTAAACACTGCCGTATCTAGCGTCTGCCCCTCCCTATTTTTCTTGAATTTGCCCCTCCGCGTTGGCTACCTGACCCGCGATTTCGGGATGGATTGGTGGTATTCCTGGTTGTTCGCCCTAAAAAAGATGGGGTAGGCACTGAACCACTTGGGGGACAATTATCAACAAATTCACTATCTGAATTGGACTGAGAAGTAGAGGTATCTTCAATATGTGTTGTCCTCGATCTGGGATGAGAATTATATCTCCGCTGGGAGAAATTCCTAGTTTCTCCTCTCAGCCATCTATATACCTGATTGTTGGTGTAATCTGAGTTTACCATGGTAAGTTTTTTTCGCTTGAAAGCCACCAATTCTTGCTGGTAAGTATTTATCTGGCCACCCAAATTGCTCAGCCAATCCTTGGTCTTATCACTAGATAGTGTAGTCAAATGTAAGGTGTTAAAAGCAGTAATGTCCTGACGTACCTGTTTGAGCTCAGTGCCCACCTCCTCAATAACCAAGAGGATGAGGTCAAGTGAGCACTTGTTTAAAACACCGCACCATTTGGTGCAAAATGTTAGGTTGTTCCTACCAATAGTTGGTACGTTATGTACGCGAAACCCTCTGGGAATTATTTTATTTCTATAATAGTCTGACAAAAACTGTCCGTGAAGGGTTAAATCCACTTCACGTCGTCGTAATCTTGAAATTTTATGAAATAGATCAATTGGTGTTTCATCGGGGAGTACTATGAGCAATTTGAAAAATTGCTTCATCAGGGATCTGCACGGTATCAGTGTACATGACTGAGCAAAAGTGGGGGACCAGACCATAAACACCACACCTAAAATGTGGTAAAGCACACAATCACAATAGTAAAAAATAACAACAAAATTAACAAAAAATAACAAAAAAATAACAAAGTAATAACAATAATGGTGGGGCGACACCCGAGACCGTGCCAAAACAAGGTCTGAGAAACCAAATGCAATTAGGACCCGAGGAATCCAAATACAAATGTTAAAAACAAGTTACATATTTAAATATGGTATTTTTCACAATTTTTCTTAAAAAGATCCACAACTCTTAGATGTAATCGACGGGTGGAACAAGTGAATAGGTGTCCATCAGACTTAGGCCTTCTAGTAAAGAAATGACTTCATCCAAATAGAGTTATAAACTAATGCGGGTGCTGGACCAAGGAAAATAGCCAATGAAGACCATCCTCCATATACAAATACGGTAAAGTCCACACTCCAGACTTGATAAGATCAACGATGGGGTGCTCCACAAAGGCCCATAGGCCAGTATATATAAATTTGGGTATGCAGGCACTCACCAGTAAATTCCAACAGGTATTTATTGATAACTCACAGAGACATAAAGACGGTGTGTCAACGTTTCGGTCATGACATGACCTTCTTCAGGACATCATACAAGGACATCAGAAGGGCAACTGTCCAGTGCAACACCATTCACCATATGTCACACAGGCTTCCCTTAAATAGCAGAGGCAGGCCCAAGCCACTCCCAACCAGTAATTGCCACAGGAAGTGCCTCAAAAGGCACTAATTTCTACACATAAGCAACTATCCTAATAAGGACCTATACCCTGCATATATGCTATAGTGTGAATCATATCTTAATAATACTTAATAGAACATCCCAAATGACATAAAAACAAACAAACCACGGCCACAGCCGGAAGTGCCATGCGTTCCACAGACTGTGGAATGCATCCCGACCGAAACCGGAAGTGACGGTCGGAACCGGAAGTGACGTAATACGCGTCAAAAAGCTCATCGTCATGTTACTAACAAAGTGGGAGGCAGTACACACTCAACAAACTACACTCCGCCCACTTGATAGATGCGTCACCATAGTAACCAAACACTGTATATATATGGGAGCACTGAATACTGGCTCGATTTGTCACAAAGATTTACACAATAAATGCAAACATTCATCTAGCTGGGCAATTACTGCTAAAGTGCCAAGTGCTGCAGCCTCACATACAAAAGTGGAAAGCCTGGAGACAAACACCACATAAAAACAAATAATTACAAAAATACCGGGAACTGCCCATAAGGGGAAAACATAGTCTGACCCCCATATAGCAGCACCCGATACAACAGGTAAGCTACCATAACAAAAAATAATCCTAACGATTAACCAAAAAAATAGAAAAAAATAAATAAATGAAAAATAAAAAATAGAAGGTATATAGAATGTATATCATACATTCCTCAAATTAGATTTCCTCGGGTCCCTACCTGCCCCTAGCGGAGAAAAATATTATACGGGTTATGTTCGTTTAAACCACGAGGGAACAGAGTATCCAATTGATATATCCAACGTGATTCACGCTGGCGCAGCAATTTATCGCGGTCACCACCGCGTAGAGGCATGGGAATAAAATCAATCAGCATACATTTCAGGCTTGAGACTGAGTGGCCCATTGTTAGAAAATGCTTAGCCACTGGCTTGTCCGTCTCTTTGGTGGCCAGTGCTGAACGGATGGAGTAGCGATGATTTTGTCAAAGTCGAAAATATTGCAGTACATACATTACGTACAAACTACACACAGATGGCCTCCGTGCGCGTACTTGCTCTGCCGTGCGTGCGCATATTCGCAATTTGCGTATGGTCGCTCCCGCGGACCTGCGTATTAGCGTGTGGTATGAGTATTTACGGTAGAGTTTGTGAACGCATGGAAAAGCCATCAAAACACATTACATATTTAATCCAAATAGTGCACAATGTACACATAGTCTCCCTGCACCACAGCAGCAAGTTACAGCAGTTTAAATGGTTTCAGAACAAAGGGATTCACCTTTACAGGATAGGAGGGGACAGAACAAGGTTATAAGGTGGTGTATGGTATCCAGCTGTAGGGTATTTTAAGGGTAATATTCCGGTGTTGGTTTGAGGAAGATCGCATGTTCCTGCGGATAGTTATGTGCAGGAGCAGAATATAGATATAAACTGTATTTACTGTACATTATGTATGCAGCGGGAATCCAGAGGAGACCACCCACAAGAGCAGTTGGAACAGACATCACCCACCTATTCAAACCGACCTATGGCCTCTCCTGTACTGTAAATGACCATCCCTGTGTCCAATGGACAAAGAGATTACAGTATCCATTGTGTTAAGTTTTGGAAGAATTGTATAAAGAGAGCCTGCTGCAGGCCTGGTCTGACACAAGACTCACAAAGTTATCTATCAGATGACCGAGGACCAGATCTGGGTAGCGCGGCGAATCCAATCACGTTGATTGTAGCCATTATTCTGTTGTATTGTATTGTTTGTATTGTAACCCCCTTTCAGCAATAATATGCTGTGGTGTCGGAACCCAGTGGTTTAACTACAGACTGGTGTTGTGTCTTCCTTTCCCTGCTAAGGTTTAAAGTGTATTAGTATCGCACTGCATTGCTGTATAAGGTTTAAAGTGTATTCATTGGGTATGTATGCGCTGTGTGTACTTTATACCGTCAGCGCGGCGTTTGTACGCAAAGTCCGTACACGGTACGGGACTCTGTACGCTAACAGCGTAAAAGGTGCGTAAAGTGTGTATTAAGTTTAGGGGCCGCAGCGGCTCCATGGTAAAGTGTATTTAAAGTGTGTAAAAGGTATAGCTTTTCATTCCTGTTGATAAATCAGCATTATCAATTGGGGGCGTCGTCCAGTTTTCCACATACCCACAGCCTAACAGGTCACAGCAGACTTAATCTATCAGCAAAAGGGCAGACAGAAAGTATCCTACGTAACCTTTTCTTGGTCGGTGGATGCACTGAAAACCCTACTTGTTTGCTGATTAGATGACGTCTGCTCTGTATGGTTTGTAGGGATGCTGGTAGAACCCGTAAAGTAAACAGGAAAAAAGCTATTTAAAAGTCTGTGAAAAAAATTTCTGCCACCAAAAGCGTACATTACAAAGGCACCCATACTCTGTGTACACCCTCTCACATTGTTGCCATAACACTCAGATTGCTAGATTCATTTAGATCTGTGTGAAACCGAATACATTTGTTGCTATATAGTTAAAACTAAAAATAAATGTTAAAGAAAGTAAGTGTAAGACACAAACACAGTCTGGACTAGTTGTAAAGGTTTATACAGAAAGAAACTGTGTGTTGTGTTTAGTGAGCGATTATAGTTAATATTGCTCACATTTATAGAAGTTGTGGGATTTGTGCTATTGCGGACGTACGGTTTTGTACACGTGTCTAGGACAAAGTACAGGACTGCGCACGCAGCGTAAGAGACACGCACGATTGCGTGTTTACGCAAAGTGCGTAAGAATACGGGCGCTAAATACAAATTACACAATAGTGTTGTTTAGTTTAAAGGTGGGACAGTAGCCACGCTACAATAGCACAAAACTGCTCGGTTTCCAAAGATTAGTATAAAACTTCTTGTTCAAACTGTATTGCCTCTGGGGGAAAAGCTGCTTATCTGAATGAATCATAATTTTCTGTACTGAAAAGACAAAGTGTACTTGAGTGAGTGAACGTAGGAGTGAGTGAAATTCGAACCCCGGAATTCGGGATCCCGTCGTTTGGTACATCAAGTGAGTGGAGGCTTGGTGGCGTGAGAAGGCTGACTCATGTTAGTATAAGGTTTAATACGCAAATTGTGAGGTGATTTGTAGAGGAGCGTGATAGTGCATTGTATTGCTAAGTATTGAAGTTAAAAGGTTTTTTTGGTATTACGCTCCGGACTGAGGGTCCCAGTTTGTACAACGACCCGTGGTCGTACGGCAGATAAGTAACAAGTACCTATACGCTGTGCGATTGGACCGCGCGTTTGTGGGTGCGATACATAGCGCAACGTGGTATCCTTTTACGAGCTTTTGCGTCAAATCGCTGTATCATCAGCGCTATGTAGAGCATACGCAAGCGTGATTTGTGTATAATAAAGTGCATAGGGAGTTTTCGCTGGTCTCTCTCAGGAAAATCTCCAACGACCGATACTTTACTGGAAAGGGAAAGTTATTCCTAAAAACTTCCAGTAAATATAGGTCAGATAGGGCCCTAGGTTGGGTACATTGCCTTCGCTATTGACAGTGTATGGTAGTACTGGCCAACGTGGGCGTGAGTGGGTGAAAGTGCTCTAAGAACTTTCACCGTCTATTCGTATTGTGCATTGGGGATTGCGTAAAAAGGAAAAAGTCCGTGATGGGATCCAATTGCACAAGCGGTGGACGTTTTGTAACCAGGGTTCAGGTTGAAGAGCCGTGGCCCAAGGGGTCAGCAAGGTTTGTTATGTGTGGAAAATATGGTTCACACACGGAAGACTTTTTGTCTGAATGGGTACGTATGACTGACAAAGATAGGGTACCATTCCCTAAAGTGGGCAGCTTTGAACCAGAGGTATTGCAGAACTTAAGGATAAGGATATGTCTAAAAAAATCCAGAAACAAAGGATTAGACATACAGATTGTTTAAATTTATGGCAACAGGAGGGGGATATACAAAGGGAATTAGCTCGCGCAGCAGGTTCCAAACCTAGTGGGAAAATAATGGCGACCGCACCACCACCACCACCGTATATTGTGGGGGAGAAAGTGGCTACAGACAATGGCACATTGGTACAAGATAGGAGAGTAACTGATAAATGTACTAACGCTAACCCTTGCTAGTTGTATCCTGTTTTAAATTTTCCCCAGGAATGCGAGCAGGAAGATGAGCCCAGCACGATATCGGCACTCTCTCTAGCAGCCACCATACAAGACACTCAGGTGGGCACGGCTCAACCAACAAGAGCAGTAGCAAAACCCCTTAGCGGAGGGAAAAGTGAGGTCGTGTCCACAGGTAAGTATGGTACCATACATTATGCAGAGACAATAGCACCTCACATTATAGAATCAAATCAAAATGATGTAATTGAATTAAATCCTGTCAGGGTGATTGCAGTCCCCAATGGGAGGACTGACGCTCAGGGAGTAACTCCCATCAGGAACATTGCCATGCATTGTCCTTGGTCCCGAGCAGAGTTAAGGTCAATTATGTCAGAATTTCCCGATCCCAGAAAAGATCTAGTCGCATGCCAGAGGTTCATTAAAGAGTTAGGTAACGCCAACGAACCCACAAACAAAGATTGGCGAACAGTGCTACGGGTATGTTTACCCTCAAATATTGACCCCGCGAAATTCATAACTGATTGTAAGTTAGACGCAGAAGTACCTCTCACCGATGAATACACTCAGGAGAATGTACGGCAAATCAATCTGCAATTAGGAGTATATTTCCCTACTGTTGTCAAATGGAATAAAATCTTTTCCATAAGACAAAAGGAAGGTGAAACGGCATCCGAATATTTCCATCGAGCACTGCAGGAAGTGGCTAGATACACTGGGATCGAGGACATTAAGGACAATGTACATCACAGGGAGGTAGCTGTTTCTGTATTAATGGACGGGTTGAAGGAGGCACTGAGAACAAGGGTACAGACCTCTCTACCGACCTGGAGAGGTATCTCGGTGGCTGCATTGAGAGAGTCCGCGGTCGAGCATGATAGGAACATCATTAAGCACAGGGAATTACAAGGGGAAAGGCTGATGACAGTAAGTATAGACACACTTACAACAAAGCCACATCAGCCGAAACCCCAGACCCCTGATGGTAAGTCACGTGTAGTAACATGCTATAAATGTCAAAAGGTAGGACATTACTTCAGGGAATGTAGGAATAAAGGTACACATAATGTATACTGACCCCCTAGACCAGGATATGAACCTCACGACAATGCACATACTTGGGATCAGGAACCGCGTAGGAGGAATTACGAGCCACATGCAGGGGAAACAAGGAGGTACCCACCAAGGAGGGACTGGCAGGCCTCCGAAAACTCACAGCTACCCCCTCACATATCATAGCTGCCAATGCGCTGTGGGAGGGTCTCCCCACACAATAGGGTTTGGGCCACACCTGTAGTCTGCAGCCAGTGAAGTTGATTGCTAGCCTTGGTAGTGAACCTGAGGTCACGGTTGATGTAGCTGGTGTACCATTACCTTTTCTTGTAGATACAGGGGCGGACAGGTCAGTGTTAAATTCGACAGTAGGTATAAAAACCACGGGTAAAACAATTTCGGCAATAGGAGTAACAGGAACAGTGCAACAATTCCCTTTGAGTAGACCGGCAGAGGTTACGGTAGTGCCCTTGCAGACCAAACATTCTTTTCTGTTGGCTGCATCGGCTCCGACTAATCTACTCGGCAGAGATTTTTTGTGTAAAATGCGGTGTGTCATACATTGTACTCCTGAAGGTGTCTTCTTGGATATACCTGAGAACCATGTTCAAAAAGTGCAAGATATATTAGACACCCCTCAAAGGCTAATGTCGCATTCTGCTGTTATAGACAAGTGTCCATCAAAGGTAGAGGAAATGATCTCACAAATACCGGGTTCCCTTTGGACCAAAGATGGACAAGACACTGGATTAATGGCGAATGTAGCTCCAGTAGTAGTACAAGTTAAAGATGGTAGGATAGCTCCAAAAATCCCTCAGTATCCTCTGAAGCCAGAGGTAGAATTAGGAGTGTACCCCATCATAGAGCGGTTACTACAACAGGGCATCCTAGTCAGGACGTCCAGCACTGCCAATAGTCCCATCTTCCCTGTGAAAAAGAGTGGGGGGAGGGGTTACAGGCTAGTGCAGGATCTAAGGAGGATAAACAAGATAGTCGAGAGCCAATTCCCTGTAGTGCCCAATCCAGCTGTCATCCTTATGCAAATTCCCTCTACTGCAACAGTTTTCACTGTCATCGACCTCTGTTCTGCCTTCTCTTCTGTCCCTCTGCACCCTGACAGCCAATACCTCTTCGCTTTTACATACAGGGGAGTACAGTACACCTGGACTCGTCTTCCCCATGGTTTCATTGACAGCCCGAGTATCTTCTCCAAGGCCTTGCATGACTGTTTACAATCCTTTCAACCTGAGAGTGGATCAGTGCTAATACAGTATGTCGATGACTTATTGTTGTGTTCAGACTCACTCGAATCGTCCTTGAAAGACACGAAACAGCTTCTGTTTCATCTTTCCCAAACGGGACACAAGGTTTCAAAGGATAAGTTGCAGTTGTGCCAGACCAGGGTAAAATATTTGGGACATTGCTTTACTTAAGGACTTAGACACCTCACCGCTGATAGAATACAGGCGATTCGCGACATGACTCTGCCACAAACTCAGCAACAGATCCGCACTTTCCTTGGAATGTGTGGGTACTGTCGAAACTGGATCCCAGGGTTCTCTATACTGGCTTTACCTTTGCAAGAAATGGTCTCTTCAAACAAACCAGAACGGATCTCGCACACAGATGAGTCCGAACTGGCATTTGAGAGACTCAAACAGTGCCTATCACAGGCACCTGCATTAGGCATGCCAGATTATGAGAAGCCCTTCGAATTGAACGGCATGGAAAGTGCTGGGTGTGTGATAGGTGTCTTAACACAGAGACATGGTGATGCCAGCAGACCGGTAGCATACTACTATGCACAGTTGGACACCATAGCGCGGTCTCTCCCCACATGCTTGCAAAGTGTTGCAGCGATAGCTTTGCTAGTAAGTAAAAGTGAGGACGTAGTGTTAGGACACAACCTGACCATCCATACACCTCATGCAGTATCAGCCTTACTAAACTCCGCCCAAACCAGACATGTCTCATCCGCTCGGTTTACAAAGTGGGAATTATCACTGATGGCCCCTGTAAACATCACCATTAAGAGATGCAGCTCACTAAATCCTGCAACTTATTTGCCAAGTGTGCCTGGACAGGCACATAGGGTGGAGGATGAGAATGATGGTGAAGGAGGATTTAGTGCAGACACTAATACGCATGATTGTATGGAATACCTGAACCAGACTTTCACTGCGAGACCTGACATCAGTGACAACCCACTGGAAGGAGTAGACTTTACCTTCTACACTGACGGTAGTTGCCACAGACAGACAGAATCGGGAGACTTGTGTACTGGATATGCAGTTGTAGATGACAGAGGTATCATAGAAGCTGAACCCCTGGGCCCACCGCACTCAGCACAAGTTGCTGAGTTGGTCGCCCTAACCAGAGCGGGTGAATTGGCCAAGGGTAAGTCAGCTAATATATACACAGATTCTAGGTATGCCTTTGGAGTGGTGCATGATTTCGGGGCCCTGTGGCGCCTCAGAAATTTCATGACGGCAGCTGGCACACCTGTAGCGCATGCGTCCCACATAAAAAGGCTTCTAACAGCGATACAGGAACCAGACAGAGTGGCTGTTATCAAGTGTAAAGCACATACTTATACCAAGACCCAATTTCAATTGGTAACAGCCGTGCAGACGAAGCTGCTAAATCAGCAGCCAGCACCCTCATACAAACGAACATCACATCACTGATGACATTTAACACGATCAACACACAACAATTAATCGAAATGCAAAATTTGTGTTCCCTACAGGAAAAAGCGGTCTGGAGGTCAAAGGGGTATGGCCAGGAGTCCTCAGGACTTTGGACAGGTGGACACGGTAAGCCAGTGGCCCCCAGAGCATATCTTCCAAGTCTAGCTAAGGCGGCACACGGTCTGACTCATCTGGGCAAAGAGGGTATGTGTAAGCTGGTGAGAGCCTACTGGTGTGCGCCAGGATTCTCTTCGCATGCAGGTAAAAGAGCAATGGCATGTTTTACTTGCTTGAGGAAGAATATTGGTAAGTCAATACCAACAGAGCCATCCCATATCCCCCCGACAGACGGACCTTTTCAGGTAATACAAATCGATTTCATGCAGTTACCACCCTGTAGAAATTTAAAATATGTGTTAGTTTGTATTGACGTATTTTCCAATTGGGTAGAAGCGTTCCCTGCTGCCACAAATACTGCTACGTTCACTGCAAAGAAAATTGTGCAGGAATTTGTGTATAGATATGGTATCCCTAGAATAATTGAAAGCGATAGGGGTACCCATTTTACAGGTGAAGTCCTTCAGGTCATGTGCAAACTGATGGGAATTAATAGCAAGCTGCATACTCCGTACCGACCACAGGCGAGTGCGAAGGTGGAGAGAATGAACAGCACTATTAAGAACAAGCTGAGCAAAGTGATGGCTGAAACTGGATTGTTGTGGCCAGAAGCTTTGCCACTAGTGTTGTACAGTATCAGAACCACCCCCAGGTCTTCCCTTAACCTATCACCTTTTGAAATTCTTTTTGGTAGACAACCTCATGTAATAATAGACCCCCAGGATGATTTGAAATGTAATAACGAAGCAGCTGAGAAATCAACAAAGAAATTTAAAGCTGGTGATTCCTGACCTACCGAACAGTAATTGTCATGACATTGAACCTGGGGATTATGTAATGATTTGAAATTTCTTACGCTCAGGTTGCCTCATAGACAGGTGGGAAGGATCATACCAAGTCTTGCTAACCAGCACGACAGCATTGAAGGTCGCCGAGAGAGAGACTTGGGTCCACTCGTCCCACTGCAAGAAGGTCGCTGACCCGGAGAGAACTCGTGACAAAGAGCAGAGTGTAGAGAACCTCGTATCACTGGAGTGTCTGTTCCGGGAAGGTTGAGAGGCAGGACTGTTGAAGGGCATCCGAGCACAGATCTAGAACGGTTGTTGTATCATTTTTTTTTCACCTCCCCCTGCATTTTCCTTTCTTTTCTCCTTCTTACTTTCCTCCTTTCCTCAAACGAAATGGATCGATCACAAGAGACTGCGTTTTGGGTTCTGTTAGTAATTCTGGTTTTAATCAGGACAGTTTTTTTTGGAGAGGGCCCAGAGAGGTCGAGCAGGGATCTGGAATGGTTTCTGATGACGAGTATGAATTTGTAGGATCTCAGGAGCGGCACATCGCTCAAGTAAAGGCTAGCATCAGTAAGCTCTCTGGTAGTCAGGGAGCTCGGAGGCACTGTGAGGGGTTATTTTCTGAGGAAAATTGTATCTGCAGGAATTATGAAAATATAGTCGAGGATGGGTGCATCCAAAGATGTCAGTCCAACCTTAATATCGACATGGACCGTCATCCGTTGAGTGATTACCACTCACTAGTGGGTAAGGTCTTAAACCAGACAGAATGCTGGGTGTGCTCACAAGTACCTCAAGGTCAGAGCAAGTCAGGATTGGTACCATACCCTTTAGCAATAGATGAGGTACTCGAATTACGGGGTGGGATACCGGTAGACAAGAAATTCATTATTTCTAGGCCCCCTAGTTTGAAGCTCCACCAGTATCATGTAGACAGGTCCTTATTGGTCTTTAATATTTCCAATTACCTAAAACCAGGAAATTGGGAAGTGACGTGGAACAACCAATGACCTTTTCACACAGAGCTGATAGGATACCCATAGACTCTGAACTTGTACGCCAAATAGCCAACAGTGGGAGGTATTATCGGTATAGGTATACTCGTGGAAGCAAGACCATGTGGGTTGGAAAAGTATCGCCAGGGTATTGTGCCCATATCATCCAGCCTGATACTTGTACTGAGCAGATGGGAGAACTAGGGATTGGTTTCTTTACTTGGAAAGTTTGTAAGATGGTGATGTCATACTTTGTCCCCTATGTTCTCCCAGATGATGCCTATTTCATATGTGGGAGGAAGGCGTACAAGTGGCTTGCCCCGAGCTCAGAGGGATTGTGTTATATTGGGAGAGTACTGCCTGAGGTCATGACCCTAACCCATGATAAGATGAAAGACGTTCACCGCAGTGCTCAGGTTCCTTATACTCATACTCACTATGAACACATCATCAAGAGACACCTCATAGATAGGACAGAGCACGCAGCCTCTGATTTGATCCACAAATCCACCGGGATTCAGTTCCTTCTCGCATTAGACATCACCCGTACAGCCAGAGGAACTATAAATTATAGGTATATCCATGCGCTAGCAAACTTGATAGATAATATCACTGAGATGTATGACGACACCTTCAGGTATACGGGAAGGGAGTTACAAGCCTACAAGAAGGAACTGATCCAGCACAGGATGGTCCTAAATTATGTCACAGCCGTGACAGGTGGGTACTGTGTTACTCTGGCAACTCAATATGGTGTTAAGTGCTGTACATATATATTACGAACAGCACTGATGACCCCACGGAGATCATCGATCAAAAGATGGATGATATCTTGCAGTTGAAGTGGGAGTTCAGGAGGAAACACAACCTTACCTTAGCGATTGTGAGTAATGAACTGACCGGCTGGGTCTCATGGTTGAACCCACGCAATTGGTTCTCAGGTTTAGGAGAGTGGGCTCAAAATGTCATTATGAGTGTAGGGAAGTTTCTCCTTTGTATCCTGGGAGTCGTCATAATTATTGGTTTGATATTTAGGTGTGTTTGAATTCTGACGCGGCGCAAGCATGGCACAAAATTGATGAGTCTAAGGAGCAAGGGTACTGTTATAGCAGCAGATTTAATTTATGACCCATCCATACAGACAGTGATGTAAGGATTGCAAATTAATTTCATGGCCTGTTTCGTTCACCTCTTTTTTCTTTTGTCTCCCCCTCTGCCCAGATACATCCATCTGGAAAAAGACATCAGCATTATCCAAAATGTTTATGTAAATTTATTTTTATATATGTGTCTTATCTTCATCTCTGCAACCTTCAGTTAATGGCACACATAGTCGACAGGTGATATCCACATATACTAGCACTCACATATGTTTCCCCCTTCATGTATCATTAACTAAATGTGAACCCCATTTGTTAGAACAAGAAGCCGAAAAGAGCTCAGTAGTGTTTGTTGGCCCACTTACAGACCCTTAATACGGGATAAGAAGGATTTAATGTATACTTCGCAGTACCTCAAAGCTTATTTAGAACATATACGGCACGATGATACATGCCCCTCAGACATGGATTCATACATACATGCTTTTTACTATCCCACTAGGTCATACATTTCCCACCTACAACTCTCCCCGATCATCAAAGCTTCTGTAGATATTGTATAGATATTTTTCTGTTTAGTGATTAGATAGTGGCAGTTATTGGTGACTGCCAAAGGGTGGACTGTCAAAGTCGAAAAATATTGCAGTACATACATTACGTACAAACTACACACAGATGGCCTCCGTGCGCGTACTTGCTCTGCCGTGCGTGCGCATATTCGCAATTTGCGTATGGTCACTCCCGCGGACCTGCGTATTAGCGCGTGGTATGAGTATTTACGGTAGAGTTTGTGAACGCATGGAAAAGCCATCAAAATACATTACATATTTAATCCAAATAGTGCACATTTTACACATAGACTCCCTGCACCACAGCAGCAAGTTACAGCAGTTTAAATGGTTTCAAAACAAAGGGATTCACCTTTACAGGATAGGAGGGGACAGAACAAGGTTATAAGGTGGTGTTTGGTATCCAGCTGTAGGGTATTTTAAGGGAAATATTCCGGTGTTGGTTTGAGGAAGATCGCATGTTCCTGCGGATAGTTATGTGCAGGAGCAGAATATAGATATAAACTGTATTTACTGTACATTATGTATGCGGCGGGAATCCAGAGGAGACCACCCACAAGAGCAGTAGGAACAGACATCGCCCACCTATTCAAACCGACCTATGACCTCTCCTGTACTGTAAATGACCATCCCTGTGTCCAATGGACAAAGAGATTACAGTATCCATTGTGTTAAGTTTTGGAAGAATTGTATAAAGAGAGCCTGCTGCAGGCCTGGTCTGACACAAGACTCACAAAGTTATCTATCAGATGACCGAGGACCAGATCTGGGTAGCGCGGCGAATCCAATCACGTATGTACCATTGATTGTAGCCATTATTCTGTTGTATTGTATTGTTTGTATTGTAACCCCCTTTCAGCAATAATACGCTGTGGTGTCGGAACCCAGTGGTTTAACTACAGACTGGTGTCGTGTCTTCCTTTCCCTGCTAAGGTTTAAAGTGTATTAGTATCGCATTGCATTGCTGTATAAGGTTTAAAGTGTATTCATTGGATGTGTACGCGCTGTGTGTACTTTGTACAGTCAGCGCGGCGTTTGTACGCAAAGTTCGTACACGGTACGGGACTTTGTACGCTAACAGCGTAAAAGGTGCGTAGAGTGTGTATCAAGTTAAGCGGCCGCAGCGGCTCCATGGTAAAGTGTATTTAAAGTGTGTATAAGGTATAGCTTTTCATTCCTGTTGATAAATCAGCATTATCAATTTGCCATCCTATCCCTGGGGGTCAGACTTTGTTTGCCCCTTATGGGCAGTTCCCGGTATTTTTGTAATTATTTGTTTTTATGTGGTGTTTGTCTCCAGGCTTTCCACTTTTGTATGTGAGGCTGCAGCACTTGGCACTTTAGCAGTAATTGCCCAGCTAGATGAATGTTTGCATTTATTGTGTAAATCTTTGTGACAAATCGAGCCAGTATTCAGTGCTCCCATATATATATATATATATATATATATATATATATATAGTGTTTGGTTACTATGGTGACGCATCTATCAAGTGGGCGGAGTGTAGTTTGTTGAGTGTGTACTGCCTCCCACTTTCTTAGTAACATGACAATGAGCTTTTTGACGCGTATTACGTCACTTCCGGTTCCGGCCGCCACTTCCGGTTTCGGTCGGGATGCGTTCCACAGTCTGTGGAACGCATGGCACTTCCGGCTGCAGCCGTGGTTTGTTTGTTTTTATGTAATTTGGGATGTTCTATTAAGTATTATTAAGATATGATTCACACTATAGCATAATCACCCATATAGGGTATAGGTCCTTATTAGGATAGTTGCTTATGTGTAGAAATTAGTGCCTTTTGAGGCACTTCCTGTGGCAATTACTGGTTGGGAGTGGCTTTGGCCTGCCTCTGCTATTTAAGGGAAGCCTGTGTGACATATGGTGAATGGTGTTGCACTGGACAGTTGCCCTTCTGATGTCCTTGTATGATGTCCTGAAGAAGGTCATGTGATGAATGAAACGTCGACACACCATCTTTATGTATCTGTGAGTTATCAATAAATACCTGTTGGAATTTACTGGTGAGTGCCTGCATACCCAAATTTCTATATATATATATGTGTATATATATATATATATATATATATATATATATATATATATATAAATAATTATATAGCGCTCTTGCTCCAAACAGGACTATATATATATATATATATATATATATATGGTTTTGGATTGGTTTTGCCAAAACCAGCCTTATGTGCTTTGGTTTTGATTCTAATTTAAAAAAAAAACCCATAAAAACAGCTAAAATCACAGAATTTGGGGTTTGTTTGTTTTTCATTTCTACAGTGTTATTAACCTCAATAACATACATTTCTACTAATTTCCAGTCTATTTTGAACACATAACAGCTCACAATATTGTTTTTATCCAGTTTAGGGCAAAAGGTTGCACGAGGTAGCTGGATGACAAGGCTAAGCGACAGAAGTGGGTGGCACAGACACCTGGCACATCTAGGAGTGGCACTGCAATGGCAGACAGGATGGCAGTTTTATAAACTATGCCAAACAAAATGCTCGAAAGAGCCCATAATGTAAAGAAAAAAGGTGCAAGATGGAATTGTCCTTGGGCCCTCCAACCCTTATGTTGTATATTAAAAATTACATGCAAAGTTTAACAAAGCAATCATTTCAGCGTCAGGGACTGTCACTTGTGGCTGAAATGATTGGTTTGTTTGGGCCCCCACAAAAAATTTTTTATAAGGACTACCTCCGTTAAGTAATTACTCTGAGGATGTTGATGATGAGGTGTTAATTACATTATAATCTAGTTAGTAGAATAAATTTCATTCCTTCGCCGCAGATGACGTAACATGGAGGATGTGCCTAGATGGCTAACATTCCTACATCTACTCAATTTTGGCCTCACAAATGGAGCAGATGCTTTCATGAACATTAGCAGGATTGAGGTAAAAATAATCCCACACCCAAGAGGTGACTTTTTTGGTCTTATGCCCAGGCATCGCAATGGCTTTCTTTTTATCACGGTCAACAACTGCAGCCACCGGTGGCTGACTTACACAAACAACATAATCATCAACAACATCCTCACTGTCAGATAGTACACACATATCACCCTTATCCTGTCCCACTTCCACACACAAATCCTCAATTTGTATTATGTCCTCCTCATCAGATTCATAACCATCTTTACTTGTACTGCTCCCCACATGTGTAGATGGTTCAGAAATGGTGGAAGGAGGTGAAAGAGGCTTCTCTATGAGGACAGTGTGAGAAATGTACGCTGACGTGGACACACCTAAACGTTCCTCAAGAATGTCTGATGGTTCTGATTCTGAATGCGCAGTTGTTTTACTGCCTCTGCAGCTAACTTTGGTTTTGATTTTTCTTTTTCTTTACCACTGTAAAATTAAATGATTTTACATACCCTTGCCTAAGCCCTCTATGCCCCTGGGCATCTACCTTAGCAGATGACGTTGATGGACTTGCATTGTCAATGTCATGACTAGTGGCAGCAGCTTCAGCACTAGCAGTAGCCTCCATTTCTATCAACACAAAGTGGGGTTGACTTTCACTGACATCGCACAAATGAGTCAGAAATGTACATAATAATAATTACACACTGCGGTTGACTTAACCGACAGCGTTGCGCAATACGTGTATAAGTAGGAAATAATATACTGCTGTTTGACCAACAGTGTCACAGTACTTATGAAAATAAAATAAAAATTGTATAGTACACTGGGGTACAGCACAAACAAACAAAAATAATATCTCCTATATATTTGCCTTGTCTGTGCCTGGCCCTCTAACGCTGGGCGGAGTCACAGGCACAGATCTGGCCAAGAACAGTCCCCTCCCCATCTCCGCCCAGTCCCCTCCCTATCTCCGCCCAGTCCCCTGTCTCCCTTCTCCCCGTACACTCTCTGGTGACAGAGCAGCCGCTGACTGTGAGCGGAACTCACACTACCCGCCTCACAGACTAGCGGCTGCTGCAGAGTTCAGGGGGACATGCTGAGCACTGGCAGCTGCTCTCGCTCCCCCTCCCACCCGTGGCAACCACCCGCATCTGCCCCCCACCCGCGGCACTCCCGCCCTCTCCCCCTCCCGCAGCACCAACATCCGCGACACTCCCGCTCAGAGGCGTCACTTACTGTTATAATACCCGGCGCGGTCGCGGGTGAAAAGGGGGCGTGGCTTCGCGGGAGGGGGCGTGGCTTCGCGTCCCGACCCCGTATTCGGCACATTGTGGGTCGGGGGATACGGCCTTCACCCGGACACTGCTGAATCTGCAGTGCTGGCTTCTGCGCTGTGACAGGAACCGGGTTGCAGCATCCAGCTCCTGTCACTGAGCAGAAGCCGCCACTTTGGTGTCACCCCTCAGAGGGTAACACCCGGGTGCGTCCCGCACCCCCCGCACCCACGTTGTGGCGCCACTGCTCCTGCCCCCTCCCCCAACCGTAGCACAAACACCCGCCGCATCCACCCACCACCCTCGGCACTCCCGCCCCCTCCCCCACCCAGAGCACAAACACCCGCGCCACCCACCCGCGGAACTCCCGCCCCCTCCCCCACCCATAGCACCAACACCCGCGGCAACCAACCGCATTCGCCCCCCACCCGCGGCACTCCCACCCTCTCCCCCACCCGCAGAACCAACACCCACGCCACCTACCCGCGACACCCACCGCATCCACCCACCACCCGTGGCACTCCACCCCCTCCCCCACCCGCAGCACCAACACCCGCACCACCCGTGGCACTCTGCCCCCTCCCCCACCCACAGCACCAACACCCGCTGCCCCCCCCCTGCGGCACCCAACGCATCCCCCACATCCGCTCCCACCCGCGGCACTCCCGCCCCCACCCGTAGCTCCCACAACTGCAGCACCCCCCGCCCCTCCCCCACCCGCTGCAACCCTGCCCCTCCCCCATACCCACCCTCTCCCCCACCCGCAGCACCAACACCCGCGCCACCTACCCGCGGCACCCACCGCATCCACCCACCACCCGTGGCACTCCACCCCCTCCCCCACCCGCAGCACCAACACCCGCACCACCCGTGGCACTCTGCCCCCTCCCCCACCCACAGCACCAACACCCGCTGCCCCCCCCCTGCGGCACCCAACGCATCCCCCACATCCGCTCCCACCGCGGCCCTCCCGCCCCCACCCGTAGCTCCCACACCTGCAGCACCCCCCGCACCTCCCCCACCCGCTGCAACCCTGCCCCTCCCCCATACCCACCTCTCCCCCCCGCTGCACCCTTTACCCAACCCGCACCACCACTGCATCTGCCCCTCCTGCACCCCCCCCTCCCCCACCCGCACCCCCCCCCCCAAACCTCGGAATCCCAGCAGCTGCCTCCCACCACCCAACTGCACCACCACTGCTCCAGCCCCTGCCCCCCTCCACACTTGTCCCCCCACCCATAGCACCACTTACCCACCCCCAGCACCCCCCCTTCCCCATCCATGGCACTCCCACACCAGCTTCTCCCACACCCACATCACCCCTGCTCCCAACCTCCCACCCATGGCACCCCCGCCCCTCTCCTACGCACAGCACTCCTGCTCCCACACCCCCACCCCTCCCCTACCTGTAGCACCTGCCCCTGCAACCGTGGCACACTCAAACCCACCCCCCCCCCAAATGCACCACACCGGCAAACCGCCCCCTCCCCCACCCTTGGCACCCCCCCACTCCACCCCCATACCCACCTCTCCCCCGTTACATCCCTGCATCCTCCACTGCACCCGCACCACCACCGCATCTGCCCCTCCTGCACCCACCCCTCCCCCATCCGCAACACCCCTGCTTCTGCACCCCCTCCCCCACCCACGCCACCCCCCCAACCCTCGGAACCCCCGCAGCCGCCTTCCACCCCCCATCCGCACCACCACTGCACCCGCCACTGCCCCTCCACACCTGTCCCCCACCCATGGCACAACGCCCCCACACCCAGAACCCCCCCCCCACTCCCCTACCCATGGCACTCCCACACCAGCTTCTCCCACAGCCCTCCCAACCCTCCCAAACCCACATCACCCCTGCTCCCAACTCCCCACCCATGGCACCCCGACCCTCCACTACGCACAGCACCCCTGCTCCCGCACCCCCACCCCTCCCCTACCTGCAGCACCCCCCCACCCGCCCCTGCAACCATAGCACCCTCACCCCCACCCACCCCAAACCGCACCACTCCGGCTAACTGCCCCCTCCCCCACCCGTGGCACCCCGCCCCTCCCCCACTCCACTCCCATACCCACCTCTCCCCCGCTACACCCCTCCACCCCACCCGCACCACCACCACCGCATTTGCCCCTCCTGCACCCGCCCCTCCCCCATCCACAACACCCCTGCTCCCACACCCCCTCCCCCACCCGCGCCAACCCTCGGAAACCCCCGCAGCCGCCTCCCACACCCCAACCGCAGCACTACTGCACCCGTCCCTGCCCCCCGCACTTGTCCCCACACCCATGGCACCACACTCCCACCCGCAGCCCCCCACTCCCCCACCCACGGCACTCTCACACCAGCTTCTCCCACAACCCCTCCCACACCCATATCACCCCTGCTCCCAACCCTCCACCCATGGCACCCCGCCCCTCCCCTACGCACAGGATCCCTGCTCCCCCACCCCTCCCCTTCCTGCAGCACCACCCGCCCCCGCAACCGTCGCACCCTCACACCCACCCAACCGCACCACCCCGCCAAATAGCCCCCTCCCCCACCCACAGCACCCCTGCACCCGCCCCCCCCCCCCCAACACCCACGCACCTGCCCCTCCACCACCCGCAACACCACCACAGCCGGCCCTCCCCAACTTCGTTAACCCCGCACCAGCCCCTCACCCACCCACAGCGCCCTCTGATCCCCTCCCCCATCCGCCCCATCCCCGCACCCGCCTGTCCCCTGCCCGCGGCGCATCCGGACCCCCACCACACCCCCACAGCCACCACTGCCCCACCCACAGCACCTCCGGCCCCTCCCCCACCCCCATCATCTATAGACACCTCCCCCACCCCCAGCACTTCTACAGACCATCATCCAACCTCCCCCTCTGCAACCCCACCTCCCCCTACATCACCCTCCCCCACACACAGCACCTCCAGACCCCCTCCTTCATCCACAGCCTCCTGCACCTGCCCCTCTACCACCAGCAGCATCTACAGACCCCATCCACACCCCCTCACGCCCCACCCCCACCCCTGGCACCCCACCCGCAGCATCCTCACGCCCGCCCCTTCCCCACCGCCGCACCCCCTCCCCTGCCCCTCCCCTACCTGCCGCAGCTGCACCAACCGCCCTACCCCAACCGCGGTATCCCTGCACCGGCACCCTCCCCCACCCACCGCAGCAGCACACCTGGCCCACCACAACCGCCGTAACCCCGCACCCACCCCTCACTCATCCACAGCGCCCACGGACCCTCTCCCCCACCGTGCCATCCCCGCACCCGCCCCTCCCCTGGCTACCGCACATCCACATCACCTACCCCATCCAGATCACGTATCCCACCCGCAACACCCCCGCCACTCCCACAACCACAGCACCTACCCGCCCGCATTATCTACAGACACCCTCCACATCTGTGGACCTCCCACACCTGCCCCTCCCCCACCCGCAACATCTCTGGACCACCACCCGAACCACCTCCGGACTCCCTCCCCCATCCACAGCTCCCCCGCATCCACCCCTCCCCCATCCACAACATCTACATCCCCCATCCGTGCCATCCCACACCTCCCCCACCCACAGCACTTCTGAAACCCATCACCTAAGCTCACCCCCCCTGCACCTCCAAACGCACACCCCTACATCGCCCCTCCCACACACACACATTACCTCCATACCCCCTCCTTCATCCACAGTCCCCCTCCCCCACCCCTCCCCCACCAACAGCAACTACACTCCCCATCCGCGCCCCCTCCCACACCCACCCCTCCACCACACGTAGCACCTCGAACACCAGCCACAGCCGCTACAAGTGATTCCCTGAATCGGGCTGATCAGCCGCACGGATAGGAACCTCACTCAACCCACCCCCTTTCCAAACCCCCCAAACTTTTGTGAGTATAGATGCTACCAATGGACATTGGATTAATTAGAAACACTAATACTGTGGCCATTATGTGTATAAGCAACCCTGCTACCTGTGCCCATTGTGTATAAGTGGCGCTTCTACCTGTGCACACTGTGTGTATAAGCGGCTCTGCTACCTGTGGGCACTGTGTGTATAAGCGGCTTTGCTACCTGTGGGTATTGTGTGTATACGCCGCTCTGCTACCTGTGGGTATTGTGTGTACACGTGGCTCTGCTACCTGTGCCCATTGTGTGTATAAGCACCTCTGCTACCTGTGGGCACTGTGTATAAGCGCCTCTGCTACCTGGGGGGTATTGTGTGTATAAGCGGCTCTGCTAGCTGTGGGCACTGTGTGTATAAGCGGCTCTGCCCCCTGTGGGTATTGTGTGTATGAGCGGTTCTGCTACCTGTGGGTCATGTGTGTACATGTGGCTCTGCTACCTGTGCCCATTGTGTGTATAAGCGCCTCTGCTACCTGTGGGCACTGTGTGTATAAGCGCCTCTGCTACCTGGGGGTATTGTGTGTATAAGCGGCTCTGCTACCTGTGGGCACTGTGTGTATAAGCGCTTCTGCCCCCTGTGGGTATTGTGTGTATAAGCGGTTCTGCTACCTGTGGGTAATGTATGTATAAGCGGCTCTGCTACCTGTGGGTATTGTGTGTATAAGCGGTTCTGCTACCTGTGGGTATTGTGTGTATAAGCGGCTCTGCTACCTGTGGGCACTGTGTGTATAAGCGCCTCTGCCCCCTGTGGGTATTGTGTGTATAAGCGGCTCTGCTACCTGTGGCCACTGTGTGTATAAACGGCTCTGCTACCTGTGGGTATTGAGTGTATAAGCGGCTCTGCTACCTGTGGCCATTGTGTGTATAAGCGGCTCTGCTACCTGTGGGTATTGTGTGTATAAGCGGCTCTGCTACCTGTGGCCACTGTGTGTATAAACGGCTCTGCTACCTGTGGGTATTGAGTGTATAAGCGGCTCTGCTACCTGTGGCCATTGTGTGTATAAGCGGCTCTGCTACCTGTGGCCATTGTGTGTATAAGCGGCTCTGCTACTTGTGGGCACTGTGTGTATAAGTGGCTCTGCTACCTGTGGGTATTGTGTGTATAAGCGCCTCTGCTACCTGTGGGCACTGTGTGTATAAGCGCCTCTGCTACCTGGGGGTATTGTGTGTATAAGCGGCTCTGCTACCTGTGGGCACTGTGTGTATAAGCGCCTCTGCCCCCTGTGGGTATTATGTGTCTAAGCGGTTCTGCTACCTGTGGGTAATGTGTGTATAAGCGTCTCTGCTACCTGTGGGTATTGTGTGTATAAGCGGTTCTGCTACCTGTGGGTATTGTGTGTATAAGCGGCTCTGCTACCTGTGGCCACTGTGTGTATAAACGGCTCTGCTACCTGTGGGTATTGAGTGTATAAGCGGCTCTGCTACCTGTGGCCATTGTGTGTATAAGCGGCTCTGCTACCTGTGGCCATTGTGTGTATAAGCGGCTCTGCTACTTGTGGGCACTGTGTGTATAAGTGGCTTTGCTACCTGTGGGTATTGTGTGTATAAGCGCCTCTGCTACCTGTGGGCACTGTGTGTATAAGCGCCTCTGCTACCTGGGGGTATTGTGTGTATAAGCGGCTCTGCTACCTGTGGGCACTGTGTGTATAAGCGCCTCTGCCCCCTGTGGGTATTGTGTGTCTAAGCGGTTCTGCTACCTGTGGGTAATGTGTGTATAAGCGTCTCTGCTACCTGTGGGTATTGTGTGTATAAGCGGTTCTGCTACCTGTGGGTATTGTGTGTATAAGCGGCTCTTCTACCTGTGGCCATAGTGTGTATAAGTGGCTCTGCTACCTGTAGCCACTGTGTGTATAAGCGCCTCTGCTACCTGTGGGTATTGTGTGTATAAGCGCTCTGCTACCTGTGGGTATTGTGTGTATAAGTGGCTCTGCTACCTGTGGCCACTGTGTGTATAAGCAGCTCTGCTACCTGTGGCCACAGCACCTTGGTATCTTATCTACAGTGCATTGCTGTTACTCATCTGGTACTTCATAATGCAGACACTAGCAGTATATACTACACTATGTTATTCATTGTGCCCTGCGGCCACTCTGCACGCCCTCACAAAGGCCTACGCCCCCTTGACAATCGCACGCCCTCCCCCCTTACAATATTTACCCACTGCCATAAAAAAAAAATCAGGTAATACTCCATGTAATAACAATTATAGCACAGCTGAAGCCCGTGCAGGGGATAATGGGTCGTAGCCTCTTGCAACGGTATTTTCTCTCTAACCCCTTGCCTCTCTTTATCCTCTCCCTACCACCCTGATTCTCCCTATCCCTTACCGATCGCACAGCGTGTCTGTACATTCCCTTTCTCCCCCCCCCTACGCCTCTCTGTCTTATCTCAACCGGACACCATTTCTGTATGCCCTCTATACTGCCCTGCGTTTCTGATTCTGTTATCTACCGCCCTGCGTATGTTCAAAGCCGTGCAGAGGTTAACGGGGCGTAGCCCCTAACGACGGTGTGAAGAGCGCCCGTAGGGCGCGATGAATCACCTAGTATTTTTATAATTATAATTTTAGGCTTTTTGTTTTTAGATTTTATTATTTTAATTTTACACTGGCATACCTCCCAACTGTCCCGATTTCGGCGGGACAGTCCCATTTTTCACGGTCTGTCCCGCTGTCCCACCCGCGGGTCGCAGTGTCCCGCGGGTGGGGGGGCAGTTGGGAGATCCCGCCCTGTCACTCGCTGCTCTGAGCAGAGCAGCGGTGAATAGATGCTGTGCGCATGCGCACGCGCACAGCGTCTATTCACGGCAGAGAGGGACAGGGGGCATGACCAGCAGCTCTCACAGCGCTGTTCATGCCCCCATAATGACGAAAACGGGGCGTGGCTTGCGATCGTGGCACTTGCCACGAGGCCACGCCCCTTTCTGGTAGGCCACGCCCTCTACAATCGGGCGCGCACCTTCGGCGCGCGGAAGTGTCCCTCCTCGGATAAGACAAAAGTTGGGAGGTATGCACTGGGGCAGAGCCCCTGGATGGACGGATAGATCACCCCTTTCAGATACATCAGATAGAAAACCCCTTTTTCAGATACAGCTGACAGAGAGAGCACCCCTTTTTCAGATACAGCTGACAGAGAGCACCCCTTCTTCAGATACAACTGACAGAGAGAAAGCACTCCTTTACAGATACAGCTGACAGAGAGAAAGCACACCTTTACAGATACAGCTGACAGAGAGAAAGCACACCTTTACAGATACAGCTGACAGGGAGAGATCACCCTATTAAAATACAGAAGACAGAGCACCCGCTTTTAAGATACAGCCCACAGGGCACCCCCCAGTGGCGCACCCAGGGGGATTTCCGAGCACCCAGAAACCCCCCTCCACCAAAAAATTATTAATGGTTGTCTAGCGTCCTCTGCAGCCTGCTGTCTTCCTGGTGGCACTTGTAAGTGCTTAATAAAAGTTTACTTTATTTTAATTATAGTACATATCCATGTGCATACATATATACATATATACACATGTATTGTATATACATATATATAAACACACACACACACACACACACATATGATATATATACATGCGTATATATAGTATACGTGTACTGTATGTATGTATATATATATATATATGTATGCCTGTTTAATATGCTATGTGTATATGTATGTATGTACTGTGTATGTATGTATGTATGTATGTATATATATATATATATATAGGTGTACATACGGTATACGGTATATATATATATATATATATATATATATATATACACCCACACACACAGACTGACACACTAGTTTTGCGGACCCAGCACATACTGGGTCACCTCAGTCCCTACCCCCGTGCTTGGCTCCACCCAGTTCTGGAAACCCCCCCATGCAAATCCTGCGTTTGCCACTGCCCCCACCCACCGCACGCCACTGCTCGCAGTACTGAGACAGACACATCCGTCCAGTACACTCTCCAATGCTGGAGTGAAGATGTTGCTGATGCACGGGGACTTATATAGATTAGAATCCAAAACCCGCGAGAATCCGACAGTGGGATGATGACGTTTTGCCTCGATGACATAATCGAGGCGGCTGGGAAAACCTGAGCCGGGCTCGGATATATATATTTATTTATTAACAGTTTCTTATATAGCACAGCATATTCCATTGCGCTTTACATTTAGAACAACAGTAAAAGAACAAAACTGGGCAAAAACAGACAGACATAGAGGTTGTGTGTGCGTGTGTGTGTGTGTGTGTGTGTGTGTGTGTGTGTGTGTGTGTGTGTGTGTGTGTGTGTGTGTGTGTATATATATATATATTAAATACTTTGCCGGGTGCCCTCCATCCAACAACCCGATCTACAAATGCACCAAAGACAGCACTCTGTGAACATACATGAGGTAGAAGTCATTGCTCACCAGCAACGTTTCAGCTCTATGTCAAGTATAATACAAAAATGTCCACGTGAGTGCACGTTTATGTTCAGAGTGCCTTTTTTGGTGCATTTATATAAGTTCGTTGCCTGGGACCCCCACAGACCTTAGTCCGTCCCTAATTTCACATCTCATGCCAGAAATCAAAATTATGTTGATTCGTGCTTTTTTTGTACGTTTTTGATATGTATCTACAGTAGTTTTCCGAAGAGAATTTTGAAGGAGTGTTTTATAAAGGGTAGAGAGGAATTGAGCGTACCCCCATTTGCAGAATATACACAATCCATTTCTTAGTGTTCATCGCTCCCCATGTTTTAAGCAAATTTAGTACTGGATCTACGGATAGCCATCGACCATCAATGATTCAAAATCATTGATGGTCTATGACCAATTGTAACTACTTTTAGTTTTAACATCGATGGGGGAGAACCAGATGGTTTCCCGCCATCGATGATAAAGAGCTATCAAATATATATTTGTCCAGGGTGTCAGGGACATAAAGCATAGCTCCGCCTCCTGACACCCAGAAAGCCACACCCCCAGGCCCTGATTGGCCCACATCTAGCTTAATATTAAAGGAATGGTGACCATCATTGGGCAAAAATCATTGATGGTTCCCTTACAGATGGTTTCCCACCATCAAGGTTATCCAACGATAGTACCCTCGATGGTAACCATCGATGGATAACCCACCGATGGCCATCCCTAACTGGAACCTCCTGACCACACCGCTGTCACTCCAAGTTTTCCTTGCTTAGAACTTCTGTGCAGAAAAATGATACTACAACAGAGGGGGTAATTCTGAGTTGATCGCAGCAGGATTTTTGTTAGCAGTTGGGCAAAACCATGTGCACTGCAGGGGAGGCAGATATAACATGTGCAGAGAGAGTTAGATTTGGGTGTGGTGTGTTCAATCTGCAATCTAAATTGCAGTGTAAAAATAAAGCAGCTAGTATTTACCCTGCACAGAAACAAAATAACCCACCCAAATCTAGCTCTCTCTGCACATGTTATATCTGCCCCCCCTGCAGTGCACATGGTTTTGCCCAACTGCTAAAAAATTTCCTGCTGCGATCAACTTGGAATTACCCCCAGAGTGTGGTGCTAGCTCAATGCTCTGCATAGATTGTTATTTAACATACAGATATGGAATATTGATATTTCCAATAATATTAATGACAGGATGAGAAATTAGCAGCAGTGGAGATCTCTGAGTGAACAATCCATATTCTACTACAGTTTGGTGCTTTTGTTTAATTGGTTTAACTGCAGTAATAATGTGGGTAATTCAGATCTGATCGCAGCAGCAAATTTGTTAGCTAATGGGCAAAACCATGTGCACTGCAGGGGGGGGGGCAGATATAACATGTGCAGAGTTAGATGTGGGTGGAAAGTGTTCAAACTGAAATTTAAATTGCAGTGTACAAATAAAGCGGACAGTATTTACCCTGCACAGAAACAATATACCCTACCCAAATCTAACTCTCTGCGGGTGTAGTATGTGTTGCCGGCGGTCAGGCTCCCGGCAACCAGCATACCAGCGCCGGAATCCCAACTGCTGGCATACCGACAGCTGGGTGAGTGCAAATGAGCCCCTTGCGGTCTTGCTGCGCTCGCCATGCTGCGGGCACGGTGGCGTGCTATGCGCGCCACGCTTTCTATTCTCCCTCCAGCGGGGTCGTGGACCCCCAAGAGGGAAAAAATCTGTCGGTATGCCGGCGGTCGGGATTCCGGCGCCGGTATGGTGGTTGTCGGGAGCCCGGCCGCCGGCAACCTGAAGACTACCCCTCTCTGCAAATGTTATATCTGCCCCACCTGCAGTGCACATAGGGGGTAATTTAGATCTGATCGCTGGGCTGCGATTAGATAGTCGCCACCTACAGGGGGAGGGGAAAAGCCTGTGCGAGTGTGCGTTCGCTTCTGTAGCAGAGCTGCACAAAAATCAGATTGTGCAGTCTCTGCGCAACCCAGAACTTACTCAGACGCTGCGATGGAATCCTGCTGATCGGGGCCGGAGCTGACGTCAGACACCCTCCCTTCCAGACACTCCTGGAAAACGGTCAGTTGCCACCCACAAACGGCCTCTTCCTGTCAATCTCCTTGCGAACGCCTTTGCTTACGGATTTTTCGCACAATCCAGTCACTAGGCACCGATGCCTGTTGCTGGTGTGTGACACAGCTGCTGGAACATAGGACCTGATTCATAGTTGTATTCTATGCCGATGTTCATGCAATTAAGCGAGTATTGGTGGTCAGCATGTGCCTCACTGTCGCAATGCGCTTGCGTGGAGATTGAATTGCGATTATGGTCGCAGTGAGGATTTATTCGCAAGTGATTGACATGGAGTGGCCATTTTGTAGGACATAATGGGGAATGACGGCAAAATCACTGGACCACCTTAAGGGAGTGCTTCAGCTGCCGACTGGGATCCTGTATGCAGGAATCACATCTGCGGTATATCAGTGGCGGCGGCCAATCTGAGTGACCATAGACTCACTCTGAAAATCAATGTTTCGATGCTGTGAATGTACACACAGTTGCGGCAGCTGCGACGGCTCCGGCAGGTGTTTATATGCAAATCACGGCAGCTGTTATTATAGCATATTATCGCACATCCCCTGAGTCATAATTTGCATCTGCAGCTGATTTAGGGTACAGCTATGAATCAGGCCCATAGTGTCTGTAAGTATGGAGCTGCTTTATAGTTGGTTCCAGGGACAGATTAAGGGGGTCATTCTAACCTGATCGTAGTTGTGCTAAATTTAGCACAGCTACGATCACTTACACTGACATGTGGGGGGACGCCCAGCACAGGGCTAGTCCACCCCGCATGTCAGGCCGGCCCACCCCACGCAAGTACAAAAGCAATGGTTTAGTTGCATAACAGTTTACACAGGACTCTGGGATCCATGTGTCACAGCTCTCTCTACCCTACTATCTCTCCACTGGTTAGAAAGCTCTGTCGGTAGCTCATGAATCATGATATTCCTGTGTCTCTGCCTGCACTCCATACTGTCCTGCTCGCATTCTGGCTGCTGGTTCTGCTGCTGCTTAAGAGGGAAAGCTAGTGATGTCAGTGTGCTCTGGCTGGGGGGCCTCCTGACAAAAGGGAGCCCGGGGTACAGTATGCCCTGCATCACCCCCTTAATCTGGTTATGCACAGATCCCACTGATTCTCCCGACATGCTGCTCACAGGAAGATCTATTTGAAAAGAGTGCTGTGGTCCGAGTTTGCTCAGTGTTCATAAACATGATACTTTGTAAATTTCCATATTCTCTACTTTTCTATTGAAAGTACTTGCAAGCAGGGAAGTCACTGGGGTCAGAGACACCAGGTGGGGCAGAAAATACAGCCAAAAGGGGGTGTGCCCTCATGGGAAGGGGGCGTGATCACGCAGCCTGACCCATCTCATTACTTCCTGAAAGATGCTGGGCTGTCTCAAGATACTTGTGTGACTGCACTAGAGGCTCCTAGACTGTGACACTGTCACTTAGGTGAAGCTGGCATTTTGGTGCCACCCCTCAGAAGGTGACACCTGGGTGCGGCACACACCCCTCTAGCGACACCACTGCTTGTGATTTGGTTCGATGGTGTATTGACTTCTTTTTGAAATTTAAGCTGTGATTTTACTCCCGTGTTTAGCTTTAGGAAATCTCTGAGTTTGAATAAATGGCTAAACACAGCCAAGAATGCAATCTTGACCAAACATTTTTTTAGTGAATTTACCCCTAAGATTTTCCATCCTCGAAAATAAGCTTACTTATATATTGTTTTCACTACTTAACCAGGTATCCAATTAGCTGTGAAACATTATCAGCGAAAAAGTCTCCATAGATTTTATTGCAAATTTGATTTCACCTACTCTGAGAAGGTGATAAGTAGTGCAAATCCCTATTTTAATGTAAAAATGTGGAGATTTGGGGCCTAATTCAGGTTGTATTGCAAATTCTGCAGAATTCGGTAGCAGAATTTGCAATCCATGTGATCGCATGCTGGGGGGTGCCCATCGCAGGGCCAGGCTGCCCAGAATGCTGACCGCCGCTCCCCCTCCCTTTGATCAAGCAGAAATTGCAATGGCACCGCAATTTATGCTTGAATGCTAAAATTAAGGTAGCCGCTTGCCAGCGCAGCCTGGCTACGCCCGCAGGAGACCTGCCGCCATCTTTTTGATTGCAGCGACTGCGTGTGACGTCATACAGCTTCCCCGATCACGCTCCCATCACGCCACCCATTCAAGCCGGCACCCCTCCCCCCGTTTTTTAGCCACGCCCCCACAACGCTCCATCTCCGCCTAGGAAATGGAGCATTGCCGCCCCTCCCCTTCCCCGCGAACGCCTCTGCCTAATTGACAGGTTGAGGCACTCACATTTTCTCGCAGGAAATGCGGGTGCATGCGTAGGACGGGTGCTGCGCAAGTGCCCGCATCATTTTAGTCATTTTTACGGTATGATGTCGATTAGCGATACAACCTGAATCGGGCCCATGGTTCAGGCACTTACAAGTTTATAAGTATTTTTAATTGGCCAATAATGACATAGCCATTTTGGGGGTACACAAAATGCAAAGTGATGGAAATTGGGGTACAAGGTATGGGACAGGTATATTGGGGTGCTTTATCAGTGGGACAAGTGTTTTTAAGCTTGCAGGTAGGAGCAATCATTTTTTCTTTAAGTTTTTTTTTAAAGCGGCCTAAAATGACCAAAACAGATACCCATTTGTACATACTTCTAATTTAATGAGAGTATTTAATTTGCTGAAAAAAATAGCTTTCTATAATTTTATTTAACATTTAAAAAAAAAAAAAAATTAAAAACCATTTGACGCAATTTAAGTACACCAAATAGTTTTATTATGGTCACTAATAGACTTCTATAATATTTTCCTACATTAGTGTGTCTTTTTGGGGGTACAGGCAGCTTTTCCCATTTTCTTCTATACTTATCTCTGTTTTTTTCAGCTAAAATTATCGTGTGAATCCCATTTTTTGTGATTTTGCGATAGGATAGGTATGAAAAACAGGAGCGCGCATACCCCCAGTAAGACGTTTTCATGGCACTTTTCATGCAATAGCTGCAATACGTTCTATCTTGGTAAATCACCACATTTTCGTGGCTAATTGGATACCAACCTTATCCTTTCTGCACTGCAATCCATTGCATTAAAAATAAATGTTTACGTAACTATTTTTTTTTATTTGTCAGTGAACTTATCCCCGCCCTCAAAAAAATTTAAGTTTTCAACACTATTAAAAAATAACCCCTTTGCACTTTTTTTTTATTTTTTTATTATTATGTTATGTGCAGTTATATCACTGTTTAGAACCCACAAAAGTTTAGGCTACTATGCTGGTAATTAATTTTTGTGAATTGCGAAGTATCGCCCTCCTCTTTTTCTGGGCCATCTTAACAGCATTGTGGGCCCTGGGCAAAGTGATGCACCTAACCTCCCCTTCATGTAAACCAATTAAAAAACATCATAACATGCCACTCCTGCGGTCCTGCGCCATCTCGCCACAGGCTTCCATACAGTGAATGGCCGTCAGCACTCTGATTGGTGGAAACCTCCAGCCATCTACCTATCAGCATGCTTACAGCCATTTACTGGCTGGCTGCAGGATGGGGGGCACCCCTGCTCAGAGATCCATAGAAATGTGGGGTCCTAGACAGCTGCCCAGTGTGCCTATACGTTAAGATGGCCCTGTTCTTTCCCTATCTCACTGTGGGGCAGATGTATTAACCTGGAGAAGGCATAAGGAAGTGATAAACCAGTGATAAGTGCAAGGTGATAAACACACCAGCCAATCAGCTCCAATATGTAAATTAACAGTTAGGAGGTGATTGGCTGGTGCATTTATCACCTTGCACTTATCACTGGTTTATCACTTCCTTATGCCTTCTCCAGGTTAATACATCTGCCCCTGTGTGTAATAATAAAGTACTGTTTATCTGTTGTCATTTAATTGTATAATCAGACTGTATTATCCTATATAATAAAAAGCTAACACTGCCCTATGGGGGGAATTCAAGTGTTTTTCGTGTCGACGGCCACTAGATGGGTCCCGACAGAGCCATTCAAGTGTTGCTTAGTTCGGGTGCGCACAGCTGCCGGTGCTGACATTACTGTTATCAGGGTCGGACTGGCCCGTAGGGGTACAGGGGAAACCACCGGTGGGCCCCACTGCCTGGGGGCCCTCCTCCTCCTCTAGTGATCAGGTTCCAGACTGCACATGAATTATACATTATACATATGTTACCTTATACTGCACAGGACTATAATGTATTCTCTACAGTGCATTGCCAATATTTATCTGGTACTCTATCATGCACGCACTAGAAGTATTTATATATTTATCAAGGGGCCCAGCCCATGCACTCACTAATGGTTAGGCAATCCAATGTAACGGCTGGCCACACCCCCTCTGGAAACTGACCACACCCCTAAACATGGGCCCCTACCACTGCATTCCCCGGTGAGCCCTTCATGCCCCAGTCCAACACTGACTGTTATGTTGTTATGGGCTGGTAACTAGAGATGAGCGGGTTCGGTTTCTCTGAATCTGAACCCGCCAGAACTTCATGTTTTTTTTCACGGGTCCGAGCGACTCGGATCTTCCCGCCTTGCTCGGTTAACCCGAGCGCGCCCGAACGTCATCATGACGCTGTCGGATTCTCGCGAGGCTCGGATTCTATCGCGAGACTCGGATTCTATATAAGGAGCCGCGTGTCGCCGCCATTTTCACACGTGCATTGAGATTGATAGGGAGAGGACGTGGCTGGCGTCCTCTCCGTTTAGAATCGATTAGAGAGACACTTGATTTACTAATTTTGGGGAGCATTAGGAGTACTCAGTACAGTGCAGAGTTTTGCTGATAGTGACCACCAGTTTTATTTATAATCCGTTCTCTGCCTGAAAAAAGCGATACACAGCACACAGTGACTCAGTCACATACCATATCTGTGTGCACTGCTCAGGCTCAGGCCAGTGTGCTGCATCATCTATTATCATAATATCTATATATAATATTATATATATCTGTCTGACTGCTCAGCTCACACAGCTTATAATTGTGGGGGAGACTGGGGAGCACTACTGCAGTGCCAGTTATAGGTTATAGCAGGAGCCAGGAGTACATAATATATTATATAGTGAGTGACCACCAGACACACAGTGCAGTTTATTTAATATATCCGTTCTCTGCCTGAAAAAAGCGATACACACAGTGACTCAGTCAGTCACATACCATATCTGTGTGCACTGCTCAGGCTCAGGCCAGTGTGCTGCATCATCTATATATATTATATATCTGTCTGACTGCTCAGCTCACACAGCTTATAATTGTGGGGGAGACTGGGGAGCACTACTGCAGTGCCAGTTATAGGTTATAGCAGGAGCCAGGAGTACATAATATTATATTAAAATTAAACAGTGCACACTTTTGCTGCAGGAGTGCCACTGCCAGTGTGACTAGTGACCAGTGACCTGACCACCAGTATATATAATATTAGTAGTATACTATCTCTTTATCAACCAGTCTATATTAGCAGCAGACACAGTACAGTGCGGTAGTTCACGGCTGTGGCTACCTCTGTGTCGGCACTCGGCAGCCCGTCCATAATTGTATATACCACCTAACCGTGTTTTTTTTTTCTTTCTTTATACATACATACTAGTTACGAGTATACTATCTCTTTATCAACCAGTCTATATATTAGCAGCAGACACAGTACAGTGCGGTAGTTCACGGCTGTGGCTACCTCTGTGTCGGCACTCGGCAGCCCGTCCATAATTGTATATACCACCTAACCGTGGTTTTTTTTTCTTTCTTTATACATACATACTAGTTACGAGTATACTATCTCTTTATCAACCAGTCTATATATTAGCAGCAGACACAGTACAGTGCGGTAGTTCACGGCTGTGGCTACCTCTGTGTCGGCACTCGGCAGCCCGTCCATAATTGTATATACCACCTAACCGTGGTTTTTTTTTCTTTCTTTATACATACATACTAGTTACGAGTATACTATCTCTTTATCAACCAGTCTATATATTAGCAGCAGACACAGTACAGTGCGGTAGTTCACGGCTGTGGCTACCTCTGTGTCGGCACTCGGCAGCCCGTCCATAATTGTATATACCACCTAACCGTGGTTTTTTTTTCTTTCTTTATACATACATACTAGTTACGAGTATACTATCTCTTTATCAACCAGTCTATATTAGCAGCAGACACAGTACAGTGCGGTAGTTCACGGCTGTGGCTACCTCTGTGTCGGCACTCGGCAGCCCGTCCATAATTGTATATACCACCTAACCGTGGTTTTTTTTTCTTTCTTTATACATACATACTAGTTACGAGTATACTATCTCTTTATCAACCAGTCTATATATTAGCAGCAGACACAGTACAGTGCGGTAGTTCACGGCTGTGGCTACCTCTGTGTCGGCACTCGGCAGCCCGTCCATAATTGTATATACCACCTAACCGTGGTTTTTTTTTCTTTCTTTATACATACATACTAGTTACGAGTATACTATCTCTTTATCAACCAGTCTATATATTAGCAGCAGACACAGTACAGTGCGGTAGTTCACGGCTGTGGCTACCTCTGTGTCGGCACTCGGCAGCCCGTCCATAATTGTATATACCACCTAACCGTGGGTTTTTTTTCTTTCTTTATACATACATACTAGTTACGAGTATACTATCTCTTTATCAACCAGTCTATATATTAGCAGCAGACACAGTACAGTGCGGTAGTTCACGGCTGTGGCTACCTCTGTGTCGGTACTCGGCAGCCCGTCCATAATTGTATACTAGTATCCAATCCATCCATCTCCATTGTTTACCTGAGGTGCCTTTTAGTTGTGCCTATTAAAATATGGAGAACAAAAATGTTGAGGTTCCAAAATTAGGGAAAGATCAAGATCCACTTCCACCTCGTGCTGAAGCTGCTGCCACTAGTCATGGCCGAGACGATGAAATGCCAGCAACGTCGTCTGCCAAGGCCGATGCCCAATGTCATAGTACAGAGCATGTCAAATCCAAAACACCAAATATCAGTAAAAAAAGGACTCCAAAACCTAAAATAAAATTGTCGGAGGAGAAGCGTAAACTTGCCAATATGCCATTTACCACACGGAGTGGCAAGGAACGGCTGAGGCCCTGGCCTATGTTCATGGCTAGTGGTTCAGCTTCACATGAGGATGGAAGCACTCAGCCTCTCGCTAGAAAAATGAAAAGACTCAAGCTGGCAAAAGCAGCACAGCAAAGAACTGTGCATTCTTCGAAATCCCAAATCCACAAGGAGAGTCCAATTGTGTCGGTTGCGATGCCTGACCTTCCCAACACTGGACGTGAAGAGCATGCGCCTTCCACCATTTGCACGCCCCCTGCAAGTGCTGGAAGGAGCACCCGCAGTCCAGTTCCTGATAGTCAGATTGAAGATGTCAGTGTTGAAGTACACCAGGATGAGGAGGATATGGGTGTTGCTGGCGCTGGGGAGGAAATTGACCAGGAGGATTCTGATGGTGAGGTGGTTTGTTTAAGTCAGGCACCCGGGGAGACACCTGTTGTCCGTGGGAGGAATATGGCCGTTGACATGCCAGGTGAAAATACCAAAAAAATCAGCTCTTCGGTGTGGAGGTATTTCACCATAAATGCGGACAACAGGTGTCAAGCCGTGTGTTCCCTTTGTCAAGCTGTAATAAGTAGGGGTAAGGACGTTAACCACCTCGGAACATCCTCCCTTATACGTCACCTGCAGCGCATTCATAATAAGTCAGTGACAAGTTCAAAAACTTTGGGTGACAGCGGAAGCAGTCCACTGACCAGTAAATCCCTTCCTCTTGTAACCAAGCTCACGCAAACCACCCCACCAACTCCCTCAGTGTCAATTTCCTCCTTCCCCAGGAATGCCAATAGTCCTGCAGGCCATGTCACTGGCAATTCTGACGAGTCCTCTCCTGCCTGGGATTCCTCCGATGCATCCTTGCGTGTAACGCCTACTGCTGCTGGCGCTGCTGTTGTTGCCGCTGGGAGTCGATGGTCATCCCAGAGGGGAAGTCGTAAGCCCACTTGTACTACTTCCAGTAAGCAATTGACTGTTCAACAGTCCTTTGCGAGGAAGATGAAATATCACAGCAGTCATCCTACTGCAAAGCGGATAACTGAGTCCTTGACAACTATGTTGGTGTTAGACGTGCGTCCGGTATCCGCCGTTAGTTCACAGGGAACTAGACAATTTATTGAGGCAGTGTGCCCCCGTTACCAAATACCATCTAGGTTCCACTTCTCTAGGCAGGCGATACCGAGAATGTACACGGACGTCAGAAAAAGACTCACCAGTGTCCTAAAAAATGCAGTTGTACCCAATGTCCACTTAACCACGGACATGTGGAGAAGTGGAGCAGGGCAGGGTCAGGACTATATGACTGTGACAGCCCACTGGGTAGATGTATGGACTCCCGCCGCAAGAACAGCAGCGGCGGCACCAGTAGCAGCATCTCGCAAACGCCAACTCTTTCCTAGGCAGGCTACGCTTTGTATCACCGCTTTCCAGAATACACACACAGCTGAAAACCTCTTACGGCAACTGAGGAAGATCATCGCGGAATGGCTTACCCCAATTGGACTCTCCTGTGGATTTGTGGCATCGGACAACGCCAGCAATATTGTGTGTGCATTAAATATGGGCAAATTCCAGCACGTCCCATGTTTTGCACATACCTTGAATTTGGTGGTGCAGAATTTTTTTAAAAACGACAGGGGCGTGCAAGAGATGCTGTCGGTGGCCAGAAAAATTGCGGGACACTTTCGGCGTACAGGCACCACGTACAGAAGACTGGAGCACCACCAAAAACTACTGAACCTGCCCTGCCATCATCTGAAGCAAGAAGTGGTAACGAGGTGGAATTCAACCCTCTATATGCTTCAGAGGTTGGAGGAGCAGCAAAAGGCCATTCAAGCCTATACAATTGAGCACGATATAGGAGGTGGAATGCACCTGTCTCAAGTGCAGTGGAGAATGATTTCAACGTTGTGCAAGGTTCTGATGCCCTTTGAACTTGCCACACGTGAAGTCAGTTCAGACACTGCCAGCCTGAGTCAGGTCATTCCCCTCATCAGGCTTTTGCAGAAGAAGCTGGAGGCATTGAAGAAGGAGCTAAAAGGGAGCGATTCCGCTAGGCATGTGGGACTTGTGGATGCAGCCCTTAATTCGCTTAACAAGGATTCACGGGTGGTCAATCTGTTGAAATCAGAGCACTACATTTTGGCCACCGTGCTCGATCCTAGATTTAAAGCCTACCTTGGATCTCTCTTTCCGGCAGACACAGGTCTGCTGGGGTTGAAAGACCTGCTGGTGACAAAATTGTCAAGTCAAGCGGAACGCGACCTGTCAACATCTCCTCCTTCACATTCTCCCGCAACTGGGGGTGCGAGGAAAAGGCTCAGAATTCCGAGCCCACCCGCTGGCGGTGATGCAGGGCAGTCTGGAGCGACTGCTGATGCTGACATCTGGTCCGGACTGAAGGACCTGACAACGATTACGGACATGTCGTCTACTGTCACTGCATATGATTCTCTCAACATTGATAGAATGGTGGAGGATTATATGAGTGACCGCATCCAAGTAGGCACGTCACACAGTCCGTACTTATACTGGCAGGAAAAAGAGGCAATTTGGAGGCCCTTGCACAAACTGGCTTTATTCTACCTAAGTTGCCCTCCCACAAGTGTGTACTCCGAAAGAGTGTTTAGTGCCGCCGCTCACCTTGTCAGCAATCGGCGTACGAGGTTACATCCAGAAAATGTGGAGAAGATGATGTTCATTAAAATGAATTATAATCAATTCCTCCGCGGAGACATTGACCAGCAGCAATTGCCTCCACAAAGTACACAGGGAGCTGAGATGGTGGATTCCAGTGGGGACGAATTGATAATCTGTGAGGAGGGGGATGTACACGGTGATATATCGGAGGGTGATGATGAGGTGGACATCTTGCCTCTGTAGAGCCAGTTTGTGCAAGGAGAGATTAATTGCTTCTTTTTTGGGGGGGGTCCAAACCAACCCGTCATATCAGTCACAGTCGTGTGGCAGACCCTGTCACTGAAATGATGGGTTGGTTAAAGTGTGCATGTCCTGTTTTGTTTATACAACATAAGGGTGGGTGGGAGGGCCCAAGGACAATTCCATCTTGCACCTCTTTTTTCTTTTCTTTTTCTTTGCATCATGTGCTGATTGGGGAGGGTTTTTTGGAAGGGACATCCTGCGTGACACTGCAGTGCCACTCCTAGATGGGCCCGGTGTTTGTGTCGGCCACTAGGGTCGCTAATCTTACTCACACAGCTACCTCATTGCGCCTCTTTTTTTCTTTGCGTCATGTGCTGTTTGGGGAGGGTTTTTTGGAAGGGACATCCTGCGTGACACTGCAGTGCCACTCCTAGATGGGCCCGGTGTTTGTGTCGGCCACTAGGGTCGCTTATCTTACTCACACAGCGACCTCGGTGCAAATTTTAGGACTAAAAATAATATTGTGAGGTGTGAGGTATTCAGAATAGACTGAAAATGAGTGTAAATTATGGTTTTTGAGGTTAATAATACTTTGGGATCAAAATGACCCCCAAATTCTATGATTTAAGCTGTTTTTTAGTGTTTTTTGAAAAAAACACCCGAATCCAAAACACACCCGAATCCGACAAAAAAAATTCGGTGAGGTTTTGCCAAAACGCGTTCGAACCCAAAACACGGCCGCGGAACCGAACCCAAAACCAAAACACAAAACCCGAAAAATTTCAGGCGCTCATCTCTAGGTAACTAGTATTCAGTAAGATTCTGGGCTGCCCCCAAAGACTGTCCCTGCATTGTGTAGATAGCATCTATTCACCCACTGCTCTGTATAGCATAGCAGCGGTGTGTGCTCCTTCCAATTCCCCTCACACACACACACACACACACACACACCACAGGACACTGCTCCCCACGGGTGGGACAGCAGGACATTACATGATCAGTATCTACTCTAAATGGAATTGGCCTCTAAATCTGCGACCATTTCATTTCTGTGTCAGTTGTACAAAAGGACATCCATTCTCTATGGGCTAGATTCAAATGTGCTCTCCTCCCTCCCGGCCGCAATCGCGCCTGCTGGCGGTATTCTAATGTTACCGCCGGCAGGCATGACAAGATCATTTCAGCTCACTACCTCCGGAGGTAGCGAGCAGAAATGCGTGTAAAGAAACCTGTTCTTGTCACAATCACGGCCATTAGTTTAGTCGGGTTTAGGTGCTTTGCGCGCCTAATCCCGACTGTGATGGGTGCGATAGGGGCAAAAATGGGGGACATTTGAATATCACCCCTCTATCTCCCGTCACTTTAGACGGGAGATAGGAGACGCGTTAACATTTGTATCCGGGCCTATATTTCTATAGCTGTCATACCTGATATTAGACTGCTGTGTGTTTGTGCCTATCACTGAGATTGCAGCCTTTGGACAAGGGGGGTCATTCTGAGTTGATCGCTCGCTAGCAGTTTTTAGCAGCCGTGCAAACGCTATGCCGCCGCCCACTGGGAGTGTATTTTAGCTTAGCAGAAGTGCGAACGAAAGGATCGCAGAGCGGCTGCAAAATAATTTTGTGCAGTTTCAGAGTAGCTTCAAACCTACTCAGCGCTTGCGATCACTTCAGACCATTCAGTTCCTGTTTTGATGTCACAAACACGCCCTGCGTTCGGCCAGCCATGCCTGTGTTTTTCCGAACACTCCCTGAAAACGGTCAGTTGACACACAGAAATGCCCGCTTCCTGTCAATCACTCTGCAGCTGCCTGTGTGACTGAAAAGCATTGATAGACCCTGTGTAAAACTACATCGTTCATTGTAATAGTACGCCGCGCGTGCGCATTGCGCCGCATATGCATGCGCAGAAGTGCCATTTTTTTGCCTCATCGCTGCACAGCAAACGAATGCAGCTAGCGATCAACTTGGAATGACCCCCAATATTCCTGAAAAATCTAAATATTGAAAAGTTTTAAGATGTTAATTTCTAAAAATGACTGTGAATGACTGTAAAGGAACATAATGATATTAATAAGTAATGTAGGAACTAAAAAAAAACTACAAATTAGATGATTTTACAGTTTTTAGCTAAAACCAAAACACAGGGGTCCGTGCACATTTTTAATTTTAATCTAATATCACCACTATATATTCAGAAATAAGTATGTTGATTAGGGGTCGTATTACTGCATTGACTGGACAGATGTTGTCGATCTATTCCTAGTAATTAGAATAAGAGTTTTGCAATTACTGTGTCATGCACCATCAGAATTATCAACACTTTAGTAAAACATGTTTGGCATATAGGCTGCACATGTCACTGTTTCCTTACGGAGCAGTTTAGCGGTAGAACAAATACTTTCTATACACATCAACAACAACAGTGACATCTAGTGACAAAAATAAGGTAGTGCATTCTATTATACATTAATACACTTTGCGTATCTATAATTGGTGCAGGGTGATGCACACAGGCTCCAGGGTCAAGGCGGACACACACCGCACACCCTGTAGCCATATAATTATTTTACCTCTCTGAAGTCTCATATCGGTCAATGCAGAAATCAGCAGAAAAATGTTGTGATGACCATTTTCCTGCATGCACATTAGAGAAGTCACAGAGTGAAAACATGGCACTTATCGATAACATGTCATGGGCGTATGCGCTGTAGACTCTGGCACACATTAAAAAAAAAGCACCTGGGCTATTTTTTTCAACAGCCAAAAGTAGAAATAAAATATAATTGTATAAAAATAATATGATCTTTCATTGCTTTAAAATGAGATATATATATATATATATATATATATATATATATATATAAAATGTTTCAGTAAAGCACTGTCGTGAGTATGTTGTGGATCATGTAATATAAGGCAACATGGAAATCTGTATGTTTATTAACTGCATTTCTTTTTATTTACTGCATGTTGACCTTAAATTAACCTTTATGTGTATGTCCATTGTCTATTTTCCTGAGAAGATGGCAGGTGCAGATTTATGTGTAGCTCATTGGAACTGGCAGCAAATGATCCATAGACAAAAATGATAACATTGTGGGGCCTTCTACATTTCGGGCTTGCCCTTCTCACCAAGAGGTTGGCCTAGGGAGTGTCACCCCTCTCCACCTTAGTGACAGTGTGTAAAGTTGTCCTGGATTTGGCTAATTTGCATTGACACATGAAGCAGGGCGGGGAAGGTGGAAGGGGGAAGGGGGGGTTATCTGACACACAGATAGGGATACATTTCGTATCCCATATGGACAACTTTGTACAATTCTTTGCCACCAATCTGACATTGGGAAATGTTCCATCTTCTTGCTACTTCCCGCAAACAGATTCATGTGAGACATTTAATTAGACTGATGTCTGTGATTCTTATCAGATACACTTTGCCTGTGGATTCAGTTTATCCATGCTACATATCTGTATTACAGGCTATTATTTGAGTAATGTTACTTGCATAGGGAGATTGGAAAGGAGGGTGTTGCTCCTGAAACAACTTCTGTACTGGCATTATTGGGAAAAAACACAACATTCAGAACAACAATAATGCATATATAATAATATAAAAGTAAAGGAGCATGACAAAGTCTGACACATTTCCAATTACCAGTAAGGTAAAGTGGTGAATGAGAATAAAATAAAAAAAGACTATCAAACAAAATGAAACAAGAGCCAAAAATAAAATAAAAAATAAATAACTACAACCATCAGGGTGAGGATTGGATAGCAATAGGAAGGGTATCCATTCAATAGACAGAGGTCATGCCGCTTAGTGTTTTTTTTTAAAGGTGTTGTGAAGTTGGGAATGAAGTGTCAGGGGCAGAATATCTGATTAGGTTTTCAATCCTCAAAACATAGGGGGTAATTCCAAGTTGATCGCAGTAGGATTTTTTTTAGCAGTTGGGCAAAACTATGTGCACTGCAGGGGAGGCAGATATAACATGTGCAGAGAGAGTTAGATTTGGGTGTGGTGTGTTCATTCTGCAATCGAATTTGCAGTGTAAAAATAAAGCAGCCAGTATTTACCCTGCACAGAAATAAAATAACCCGCCAAAATCTATCTCTCTGCACATGTTATATCTGCCTCCCCTGCAGTGCACATGGTTTTGCCCAACTGCTAAAAAAAATCCTGCTGCAATCAACTTGGAATTACCCCCATAATTTGGTCTTTTTTCTATATGGAATAACGTATTAATCCACTCCATGCAGAATAAGTAACATCACTTTCTTTATATAAATGAAGAACAGAAGAACAGGGCTCAGTTTTAGGTCCTCTGCTTTTCTCAATCTATACCTCATCTGTTGGGAAACTAATCAGCTCTTTTGGATTTCAGTATCATCTGTACGCAGATTATACTGAAATCTACCTATCCTCCCCTGATTTGTCTCTATCTGTATTGGGTTGGGTCACTGAATGTCTCTCTGCCGTTTCATCTTGGATGTCATCTCGCCACCTCAAACTTGATATTTCTAAAACAGAGTTAATTATATTTCCACCGGCCAACAGCAGTTACTAACCTGATATCTCTATCACTGTTGAGAACTCTACAATCAGCCCTACACGACAAGCTCGTTGCCTAGGTGTCATACTTGACTCTGATATGTCCTTTGCTCCCCACATTCAATCTGTCTTAAAATCATGTTACATGCATCTAAGAAACATATCCAAAATACATCTTACACAAGACCAGGGCCGTCTTTTCGTATGGGCTCAATGGGCTCTTGCCCAAGGGCCCCAGGAGTATAAGGGCCCTAGGCTGATAGCTGAGGGTCTCCTATTTCCAGGGGTACCAGGTTTATGAAAATTGGCCTTGGGGAACCAGAGATATCTGACTTCAAAGCAGTGGTCCCCATCCGAGCCTGTTAGTTTATCTTCCCAGCAAGATATCTTGGGTTCTGTCTGACTTAGAGTTTTTCTTAACGTAAACTCCAAAAGCTGTGACTCTCCCCTTTTGGTGGACACTGACAGCTTGTCTCTACTGTGCCCAGAACCAGAGATATCAGCCTTCAAGCAGCTGGTCCCTGCTCCAGCTCCACATGCCTGGTATGCAGTTTTATATTTTCATTAGGGATTGCTCTGGCTCCTGAACTCTGATCCCCAAGTTCCCAGTACCTCCTGACAGGTGGGACTCTCTACTATTTTAACCCATTAAATGCTAAGAAATCTATTTCCAGGAACTGGAGATATCTGCAGTCAAGCAACCTGCCCTCCCACCAGAAAATGATGAATATTAAGCCCTCTCCACTATTCACTCCTCCCCTACGTATTAAACACCCCCTACCACTCTGAAAGTCATGTATCAGGGATTCTTCATTCAGCCCAATGACCCCTTCTACAGTTTAGTGTTCTCCCTCCCACCCCATCTGTGCAGTAAAGGAGTTATTAGCATAAATTACTGCACCAGGTCCTACATGCTGAGCGGAAGATAGAACACCCTCTACCACCCGCAGGACATCAAATCTGCCGCTGATAGCACCTGCCACTCCTACCGCTGGAGGATTGGTAGGGGCCAGGTGCATTGCTGTGCCCAGGGGCCTACACTGCTGTTAAGACGGCCCTGCACAAGACACTGCTAAAACTCTAATCCATGCTCTCATTATCTCCCGCATTGATTATTGCAATAGTCTTCTTACCGGTCTTACTAAGAAGATACTCTCACCATTACAATCCATTCTGAATGCAGCTGTGAGGCTAATATTCCTCGCTAGACGTTCATCGTCTGCAGACCCACTATGTCAGTCCCTCCCTTGGCTACCTGTATTCTACCTTATTCAATATAAAATACTGTTACTTACTCACAAGGATATTAACCATAGTACATCAACTTACATCTCTTCGCTTATCTCAAAATACTGTATCTCCCAACCCGGCCCCTTCGCTTTTCACAAGATCTACGTCTCTCATCCACACTCATTACTTGCTCCCATGCACGATTACAGGACTTTCCTTGGGCTGCACCCACTCTGTGGAATGCCAAACCACGTACAATAAGACTCTCCCCTAGTCATCAAACCTTCAAGCGTTCTCTGAAAACTCACCTATTCAAACAAGCTTTCAAATTCCAGAACCGCTCACATTACCTTCATAGCTTTCCTATTCAATTATATCCCCACAGTACAGTCCACACATATCCCCCACATATTTTCTTTCTTCACTCTCCCTTCCTCCTGACCCTGGTTCATCACTGCTGTGATGTGATATCATGCGGCCCACCAAGAACCTTTGTAATCTGGTGGACAACTATGCAATAGATAGCACCTATCCTTGTGTATCAATGCCTATTTCCCCATGTTCGGCAACGCTCCATTCTCCAGGGCGGAGACGAAGTGTTGCAGTGGCTGCAATTTCTGCTTGTTGAAGGGGGGGGGGGGCGTAGTCAGCATGCTGGGTGGCCTTGCCCTGCGATGGGTGGACCCTAGCATGCTAACAACAGGATTGCAAATTCTGCTAGTTGGCAGAATTTGCAATCCTTACTGAATTATTATCTATTTATTTATTAGCAGTTTCTTATATAGCACAGCAAATTCCGTTGCGCAGTACAATTGGAAATAATAATGATATAACAAAACTGGGTAATAACAAACAGTCATAGAGGTGAGAAAGCCCTGTTCACAAGCTTACAATCTATAGGGAAACAGGCCCTAAGTTATCATAAGAAGCCAGTGGCGGATCCAGGGGGGGGGCACTCGGGCCCGTGCCCCCCCTGTCATTTGTGGCCCCATCCGCCCCCCACCCCGCGCTTGTGTCACTGAGACACGCTGCCGCTCAGTCCGGCGGCAGCGTGTCTAAGCTGTCAGGAGGAGAGCGCGGCTATCTGGCGGCGTGTTGCGGACTTCAAACCAGCCGCCGGTTTGTGAGCCAATCAGAGCTCGCGGACCAGCAGCCAATCAGGAGCCGCCGGTCCGCGAGCTCTGATTGGCTCACGAACTGGCGACTAGTTTGAAGTCCTACACGCCGCCAGACATAGCCGCGCTCTCCTCCTGACACCCTCAGAGCCAGCCGGGCAGAGAAGCAGCAGCAGCAGCAGTAAGCAGCTGCAGAACTGCTGTGGGGGCATTTGTATACCTGCTGTGGGGGCATTTGTATACCTGCTGTGGGGGCATTTGTATACCTGGCACTGTGAGGGCAATTGTATACCTGGCACTGTGGGGGCAATTGTTTACCTGGCACTGTGAGGGCAATTGTTTACCTGGCACTGTGGGGGCATTTGTATACCTGACACTGTGGGGGCATTTTTGGATCTGGCACTGTAGGGGCATTTTTGGATCTGGCACTGTAAGGGCATTTTTTGGATCTGGCACTGTGGGGGCATTTTTGGATCTGGCACTGTGGGGACAATTGTGGATCTTGCACTGTGGGGGCAATTGTGGATCTGGCACTGTGGGGGCAATTGTGGATTTGGCACTGCACTATTGGGGGCATATGTCTGTGTATCACGTCTCATTTTAATTGGCCACACTCACTATATGACTGCGGGCATTACTACAGGCAACATTACTACTGGGGCAATAGGGGCATTGCATAAAGGGCACCACTACTATGGGGTCTATATAAGGGGCACTACCAGTACAGTGGACATTGCATAATGAGCACTACAACTGTGGGCATTGTATAAGAAGCGCCACCTCACATGCACCAAAGCCGCACGCAAATGTACTTCCCCTTCCATGGTGCCCCCCCTATCATTTTCTTCTGGATCCGCCCCTGAAAGGAGCCGAAAACAAACATCAGATTGATGTCTAGATAGGATATAGATTTGATGACAATACAATGGTAGAGCTGACGCTTGTAGTAGCTTGTCGCAAGCTTATATTTATTTCATCCAACATTCCCTCATTTGTCATCTCTGGCTTAATCTTCATCTTTAGACGGGTTTTCTTCTAACTTGAATTTCACTTACAGGTACTTTGAAAAGTGCTGCTCTGCACAATCTCCTACAATTATACAGACAATGCCATTACTTGCAACAAAAAATTAGAGGTCAGGCAAGCTGCAAATCCGGAACTTGGGCAGAAGATTGTGTAATGAGGCGGAACAGAGGAAGGGTTTGTTCATAACCGTGCTACTGACAATGCTTGTGTTTGGCGGATCTAATCACGCTGTTTCTAGAATCTGCTGTACGTTTCTCATATGGAAATGCTGGATCCATATTTTAATTTAAGTGCCATATTACACAAACATATGTAAAATAACTAGAGATGAGCGGGTTCGGTTCCTCGGAATCCGAACCCGCCCGAACTTCATGTTTTTTTACACGGGTCCGAGCGACTCGGATCTTCCCGCCTTGCTCGGTTAACCCGAGCGCGCCCGAACGTCATCATGACGCTGTCGGATTCTCGCGAGGCTCGGATTCTATCGCGAGACTCGGATTCTATATAAGGAGCCGCGCGTCGCCGCCATTTTCACACGTGCATTGAGATTGATAGGGAGAGGACGTGGCTGGCGTCCTCTCCATTTAGATTAGAAGAGAGAGAGTGAGATTGAGACAGAGACACTTGATTTACTGGAGCTTAGGAGTACTAGAGAGTGCAGAGTTTACTAGTGACTGACCACTGACCAGTGACCACCAGTGCAGTTTTATTTAATATAATCCGTTCTCTGCCTGAAAAAAACGATACACAGTGACTCAGTCACATACCATATCTGTGCTCAGCCCAGTGTGCTGCATCATCTATGTATAATATCTGACTGTGCTCACACAGCTTAATTGTGGGGGAGACTGGGGAGCAGTTATAGGTTATAGCAGGAGCCAGGAGTACATACATATTATTAAAATTAAACAGTGCACACTTTTGCTGCAGGCAGGAGTGCCACTGCCAGTGTGACTGACCAGTGACCTGACCACACTGACCACCAGTATAGTATACTATATTGTGATTGCCTGAAAAAGTTAAACACTCGTCGTATGACTTGTGTGGTGTTTTTTTTTTATTCTATAAAAAACTCATTCTGCTGACAGACAGTGTCCAGCAGGTCCGTCATTATATAATATATACCTGTCCGGCTGCAGTAGTGATATATATATATTTTTTATATCATTATTTATCATCCAGTCGCAGCAGACACAGTACGGTAGTTCACGGCTGTAGCTACCTCTGTGTCGGCACTCGGCAGTCCATCCATAATTGTATACCACCTACCCGTGGTTTTTTTTTTCTTTCTTCTTTATACATACTACATCTCATTATCATCCAGTCTATATTAGCAGCAGACACAGTACAGTACGGTAGTCCACGGCTGTAGCTACCTCTGTGTCGGCACTCGGCAGTCCATCCATAATTGTATACCACCTACCCGTGGTTTTTTTTTCTTTCTTCTTTATACATACTACATCTCATTATCATCCAGTCTATATTAGCAGCAGACACAGTACAGTACGGTAGTCCATGGCTGTAGCTACCTCTGTGTCGGCACTCGGCAGTCCGTCCATAATTGTATACCACCTACCCGTGTTTTTCTTTTCTTTCTTCTTTATACATACATACTACATCTCATTATCAACCAGTCTATATTAGCAGCAGACACAGTACGGTAGTCCACGGCTGTAGCTACCTCTGTGTCGGCACTCGGCAGTCCATCCATAATTGTATACCACCTACCCGTGGTTTTTTTTTCTTTCTTCTTTATACATACTACATCTCATTATCATCCAGTCTATATTAGCAGCAGACACAGTACGGTAGTCCACGGCTGTAGCTACCTCTGTGTCGGCACTGGGCAGTCCGTCCATAATTGTATACCACCTACCCGTGGTTTTTTTTTCTTTCTTCTTTATACATACTACATCTCATTATCAACCAGTCTATATTAGCAGCAGACACAGTACAGTACGGTAGTCCACGGCTGTAGCTACCTCTGTGTCGGCACTCGGCAGTCCATCCATAATTGTATACCACCTACCCGTGTTTTTTTTTTCTTTCTTCTTTATACATACATACTACATCTCATTATCATCCAGTCTATATTAGCAGCAGACACAGTACAGTACGGTAGTCCACGGCTGTAGCTACCTCTGTGTCGGCACTCGGCAGTCCATCCATAATTGTATACCACCTACCCGTGTTTTTTTTTTCTTTCTTCTTTATACATACTACATCTCATTATCATCCAGTCTATATTAGCAGCAGACACAGTACAGTACGGTAGTCCACGGCTGTAGCTACCTCTGTGTCGGCACTCGGCAGTCCATCCATAATTGTATACCACCTACCCGTGTTTTTTTTTTCTTTCTTCTTTATACATACATACTACATCTCATTATCAACCAGTCTATATTAGCAGCAGACACAGTACAGTACGGTAGTCCACGGCTGTAGCTACCTCTGTGTCGGCACTCGGCAGTCCGTCCATAATTGTATACCACCTACCCGTGGTTTTTTTTTCTTTCTTCTTTATACATACATACTACATCTCATTATCATCCAGTCTATGTTAGCAGCAGACACAGTACAGTACGGTAGTCCATGGCTGTAGCTACCTCTGTGTCGGCACTTGGCAGTCCATCCATAATTGTATACCACCTACCCGTGGTTTTTTTTTCTTTCTTCTTTATACATACTACATCTCATTATCAACCAGTCTATATTAGCAGCAGACACAGTACAGTACGGTAGTCCACGGCTGTAGCTACCTCTGTGTCGGCACTCGGCAGTCCATCCATAATTGTATACCACCTACCCATGGTTTTTTTTTCTTTCTTCTTTATACATACATACTACATCTCATTATCATCCAGTCTATATTAGCAGCAGACACAGTACAGTACGGTAGTCCACGGTTGTAGCTACCTCTGTGTCGGCACTCGGCAGTCCATCCATAATTGTATACCACCTACCCTTGTTTTTTTTTTTCTTTCTTCTTTATACATACTACATCTCATTATCATCCAGTCTATATTAGCAGCAGACACAGTACAGTACGGTAGTCCACGGCTGTAGCTACCTCTGTGTCGGCACTCGGCAGTCCATCCATAATTGTATACCACCTACCCGTGGTTTTTTTTTCTTTCTTCTTTATACATACATACTACATCTCATTATCAACCAGTCTATATTAGCAGCAGACACAGTACGGTAGTCCACGGCTGTAGCTACCTCTGTGTCGGCACTCGGCAGTCCATCCATAATTGTATACCACCTACCCGTGGTTTTTTTTTCTTTCTTCTTTATACATACTACATCTCATTATCATCCAGTCTATATTAGCAGCAGACACAGTACGGTAGTCCACGGCTGTAGCTACCTCTGTGTCGGCACTCGGCAGTCCATCCATAATTGTATACCACCTACCCGTGGTTTTTTTTTCTTTCTTCTTTATACATACATACTACATCTCATTATCAACCAGTCTATATTAGCAGCAGACACAGTACAGTACGGTAGTCCACGGCTGTAGCTACCTCTGTGTCGGCACTCGGCAGTCCATTCATAATTGTATACTAGTATCCATCCATCTCCATTGTTTACCTGAGGTGCCTTTTAGTTGTGCCTATTAAAATATGGAGAACAAAAATGTTGAGGTTCCAAAATTAGGGAAAGATCAAGATCCACTTCCACCTCGTGCTGAAGCTGCTGCCACTAGTCATGGCCGAGACGATGAAATGCCAGCAACGTCGTCTGCCAAGGCCGATGCCCAATGTCATAGTACAGAGCATGTCAAATCCAAAACACCAAATATCAGTAAAAAAAGGACTCCAAAACCTAAAATAAAATTGTCGGAGGAGAAGCGTAAACTTGCCAATATGCCATTTACCACACGGAGTGGCAAGGAACGGCTGAGGCCCTGGCCTATGTTCATGGCTAGTGGTTCAGCTTCACATGAGGATGGAGGCACTCAGCCTCTCGCTAGAAAAATGAAAAGACTCAAGCTGGCAAAAGCAGTAGCACCGCAAAGAACTGTGCGTTCTTCGAAATCCCAAATCCACAAGGAGAGTCCAATTGTGTCGGTTGCGATGCCTGACCTTCCCAACACTGGACGTGAAGAGCATGCGCCTTCCACCATTTGCACGCCCCCTGCAAGTGCTGGAAGGAGCACCCGCAGTCCAGTTCCTGATAGTCAGATTGAAGATGTCAGTGTTGAAGTACACCAGGATGAGGAGGATATGGGTGTTGCTGGCGCTGGGGAGGAAATTGACCAGGAGGATTCTGATGGTGAGGTGGTTTGTTTAAGTCAGGCACCCGGGGAGACACCTGTTGTCCGTGGGAGGAATATGGCCGTTGACATGCCTGGTGAAAATACCAAAAAAATCAGCTCTTCGGTGTGGAACTATTTCAACAGAAATGCGGACAACAGGTGTCAAGCCGTGTGTTCCCTTTGTCAAGCTGTAATAAGTAGGGGTAAGGACGTTAACCACCTCGGAACATCCTCCCTTATACGTCACCTGCAGCGCATTCATAATAAGTCAGTGACAAGTTCAAAAACTTTGGGTGACAGCGGAAGCAGTCCACTGACCAGTAAATCCCTTCCTCTTGTAACCAAGCTCACGCAAACCACTCCACCAACTCCCTCAGTGTCAATTTCCTCCTTCCCCAGGAATGCCAATAGTCCTGCAGGCCATGTCACTGGCAATTCTGACGAGTCCTCTCCTGCCTGGGATTCCTCCGATGCATCCTTGCGTGTAACGCCTACTGCTGCTGGCGCTGCTGTTGTTGCTGCTGGGAGTCGATGGTCATCCCAGAGGGGAAGTCGTAAGCCCACTTGTACTACTTCCAGTAAGCAATTGACTGTTCAACAGTCCTTTGCGAGGAAGATGAAATATCACAGCAGTCATCCTGCTGCAAAGCGGATAACTGAGGCCTTGACAACTATGTTGGTGTTAGACATGCGTCCGGTATCCGCCGTTAGTTCACAGGGAACTAGACAATTTATTGAGGCAGTGTGCCCCCGTTACCAAATACCATCTAGGTTCCACTTCTCTAGGCAGGCGATACCGAAAATGTACACGGACCTCAGAAAAAGACTCACCAGTGTCCTAAAAAATGCAGCTGGACCCAATGTCCACTTAACCACGGACATGTGGACAAGTGGAGCAGGGCAGGGTCAGGACTATATGACTGTGACAGCCCACTGGGTAGATGTATGGACTCCCGCCGCAAGAACAGCAGCGGCGGCACCAGTAGCAGCATCTCGCAAACGCCAACTCTTTCCTAGGCAGGCTACGCTTTGTATCACCGCTTTCCAGAATACGCACACAGCTGAAAACCTCTTACGGCAACTGAGGAAGATCATCGCGGAATGGCTTACCCCAATTGGACTCTCCTGTGGATTTGTGGCATCGGACAACGCCAGCAATATTGTGTGTGCATTAAATATGGGCAAATTCCAGCACGTCCCATGTTTTGCACATACCTTGAATTTGGTGGTGCAGAATTTTTTAAAAAACGACAGAGGCGTGCAAGAGATGCTGTCGGTGGCCAGAAGAATTGCGGGACACTTTCGGCGTACAGGCACCACGTACAGAAGACTGGAGCACCACCAAAAACTACTGAACCTGCCCTGCCATCATCTGAAGCAAGAAGTGGTAACGAGGTGGAATTCAACCCTCTATATGCTTCAGAGGTTGGAGGAGCAGCAAAAGGCCATTCAAGCCTATACAATTGAGCACGATATAGGAGGTGGAATGCACCTGTCTCAAGCGCAGTGGAGAATGATTTCAACGTTGTGCAAGGTTCTGATGCCCTTTGAACTTGCCACACGTGAAGTCAGTTCAGACACTGCCAGCCTGAGTCAGGTCATTCCCCTCATCAGGCTTTTGCAGAAGAAGCTGGAGACATTGAAGGAGGAGCTAACACGGAGCGATTCCGCTAGGCATGTGGGACTTGTGGATGGAGCCCTTAATTCGCTTAACAAGGATTCACGGGTGGTCAATCTGTTGAAATCAGAGCACTACATTTTGGCCACCGTGCTCGATCCTAGATTTAAAGCCTACCTTGGATCTCTCTTTCCGGCAGACACAAGTCTGCTGGGGTTGAAAGACCTGCTGGTGAGAAAATTGTCAAGTCAAGCGGAACGCGACCTGTCAACATCTCCTCCTTCACATTCTCCCGCAACTGGGGGTGCGAGGAAAAGGCTCAGAATTCCGAGCCCACCCGCTGGCGGTGATGCAGGGCAGTCTGGAGCGACTGCTGATGCTGACATCTGGTCCGGACTGAAGGACCTGACAACGATTACGGACATGTCGTCTACTGTCACTGCATATGATTCTCTCAACATTGAAAGAATGGTGGAGGATTATATGAGTGACCGCATCCAAGTAGGCACGTCACACAGTCCGTACTTATACTGGCAGGAAAAAGAGGCAATTTGGAGGCCCTTGCACAAACTGGCTTTATTCTACCTAAGTTGCCCTCCCACAAGTGTGTACTCCGAAAGAGTGTTTAGTGCCGCCGCTCACCTTGTCAGCAATCGGCGTACGAGGTTACATCCAGAAAATGTGGAGAAGATGATGTTCATTAAAATGAATTATAATCAATTCCTCCGCGGAGACATTGACCAGCAGCAATTGCCTCCACAAAGTACACAGGGAGCTGAGATGGTGGATTCCAGTGGGGACGAATTGATAATCTGTGAGGAGGGGGATGTACACGGTGATATATCGGAGGATGATGATGAGGTGGACATCTTGCCTCTGTAGAGCCAGTTTGTGCAAGGAGAGATTAATTGCTTCTTTTTTGGGGGGGGTCCAAACCAACCCGTCATATCAGTCACAGTCGTGTGGCAGACCCTGTCACTGAAATGATGGGTTGGTTAAAGTGTGCATGTCCTGTTTATACAACATAAGGGTGGGTGGGAGGGCCCAAGGACAATTCCATCTTGCACCTCTTTTTTCTTTTATTTTTCTTTGCGTCATGTGCTGTTTGGGGAGGGTTTTTTGGAAGGGCCATCCTGCGTGACACTGCAGTGCCACTCCTAGATGGGCCCGGTGTTTGTGTCGGCCACTAGGGTCGCTTATCTTACTCACACAGTCAGCTACCTCATTGCGCCTCTTTTTTTCTTTGCGTCATGTGCTGTTTGGGGAGGGTTTTTTGGAAGGGACATCCTGCGTGACACTGCAGTGCCACTCCTAGATGGGCCCGGTGTTTGTGTCGGCCACTAGGGTCGCTTATCTTACTCACACAGTCAGCTACCTCATTGCGCCTCTTTTTTTCTTTGCGTCATGTGCTGTTTGGGGAGGGTTTTTTGGAAGGGCCATCCTGCGTGACACTGCAGTGCCACTCCTAGATGGGCCCGGTGTTTGTGTCGGCCACTAGGGTCGCTTATCTTACTCACACAGTCAGCTACCTCATTGCGCCTCTTTTTTTCTTTGCGTCATGTGCTGTTTGGGGAGGGTTTTTTGGAAGGGACATCCTGCGTGACACTGCAGTGCCACTCCTAGATGGGCCCGGTGTTTGTGTCGGCCACTAGGGTCGCTTATCTTACTCACACAGTCAGCTACCTCATTGCGCCTCTTTTTTTCTTTGCGTCATGTGCTGTTTGGGGAGGGTTTTTTGGAAGGGACATCCTGCGTGACACTGCAGTGCCACTCCTAGATGGGCCCGGTGTTTGTGTCGGCCACTAGGGTCGCTTATCTTACTCACACAGTCAGCTACCTCATTGCGCCTCTTTTTTTCTTTGCGTCATGTGCTGTTTGGGGAGGGTTTTTTGGAAGGGCCATCCTGCGTGACACTGCAGTGCCACTCCTAGATGGGCCCGGTGTTTGTGTCGGCCACTAGGGTCGCTTATCTTACTCACACAGTCAGCTACCTCATTGCGCCTCTTTTTTTCTTTGCGTCATGTGCTGTTTGGGGAGGGTTTTTTGGAAGGGACATCCTGCGTGACACTGCAGTGCCACTCCTAGATGGGCCCGGTGTTTGTGTCGGCCACTAGGGTCGCTTATCTTACTCACACAGTCAGCTACCTCATTGCGCCTCTTTTTTTCTTTGCGTCATGTGCTGTTTGGGGAGGGTTTTTTGGAAGGGACATCCTGCGTGACACTGCAGTGACACTCCTAGATGGGCCCGGTGTTTGTGTCGGCCACTAGGGTCGCTTATCTTACTCACACAGTCAGCTACCTCATTGCGCCTCTTTTTTTCTTTGCGTCATGTGCTGTTTGGGGAGGGTTTTTTGGAAGGGACATCCTGCGTGACACTGCAGTGCCACTCCTAGATGGGCCCGGTGTTTGTGTCGGCCACTAGGGTCGCTAATCTTACTCACACAGCTACCTCATTGCGCCTCTTTTTTTCTTTGCGTCATGTGCTGTTTGGGGAGGGTTTTTTGGAAGGGACATCCTGCGTGACACTGCAGTGCCACTCCTAGATGGGCCCGGTGTTTGTGTCGGCCACTAGGGTCGCTTATCTTACTCACACAGCGACCTCGGTGCAAATTTTAGGACTAAAAATAATATTGTGAGGTGTGAGGTATTCAGAATAGACTGAAAATGAGTGGAAATTATGGTTTTTGAGGTTAATAATACTTTGGGATCAAAATGACCCCCAAATTCTATGATTTAAGCTGTTTTTTAGAGTTTTTTGAAAAAAACACCCGAATCCAAAACACACCCGAATCCGACAAAAAAAATTCGGTGAGGTTTTGCCAAAATGCGGTCGAACCCAAAACACGGCCGCGGAACCGAACCCAAAACCAAAACACAAAACCCGAAAAATTTCAGGCGCTCATCTCTAAAAATAACATTAACAAAAGATGCACTGAATGCATCAAATTGTCTGCGCTTCAACCTCAACTATCGCTCAAACACTAAAGAGAAAACAATATATATTTTAAGTAGTGTTTCATTTTATTTTAATTTCAGATAAAATATACAGGCATTGGATATGTGACATGATAATGCAGTGCTGATTGATCACGTTACCAAGGTGCATAGAGTTATTTGTATCTGTTGGCGCAAGCAATGAGCTTTCTTTTTCTCCTCCTCAGCTGAGAATTGTTTTTTAATCAAAAATAGGCTCTGGATTGGATTGAAGTTAGCCTAGACAACGTATCTAAAGTAAAAAAAAAAAAGTTATAATGTGGGAAAGTTAGAAAGCCAAGCTATCTGTGGACAGAGCCGTAACTAGACTTTATGGTGTCCAGTGCCAGAGAGAAAATTGGTGCCCCTTCCTCCCCTCCATTTTTCCTATAGGGAAATAAGGCACATGCCTTGTGGGGAAGGGGCATGACAAGATTGATCCCAGAGATAGCCCATGCTATGAATGCCCCTTTCCATATATATAACAGGATTTTAATACCTACCGGTAAATCCTTTTCTCCTAGTCCGTAGAGGATGCTGGGGTCCACTTCAGTACCATGGGGTATAGACGGTCCCGCAGGAGCCATGGGCACTTTAAGACTTTTCCAGAGTGTGAACTGGCTCCTCCCTCTATGCCCCTCCTCCAGACCTCAGTATAGGAACTGTGCCCAGGGAGACGGACATTTCGAGAAAAGGATTTACTTTTAAGTTAATGGTGAGATTCATACCAACTCACACTTCAACCATACCGCACAACATGGCAATTAATATAACACATGCCTACAAGCATGACCATTGCAGCAACGTGCTGAAAACTATTTTAACACAACACCTGTGTAAAACTTACAACTATATAGAAAACTGCAGGTAAAGAACGCACTGGGCTGGGTGCCCAGCATCCTCTACGGACTAGGAGAAAAGGATTTACCGGTATGTATTAAAATCCTGTTTTCTCATACGTCCTAGAGGATGCTGGGGTCCACTTCAGTACCATGGGGTTATACCAAAGCTCCAGTACGGGCGAGAGAGTGTGGATGACCCTACAGAACCGATTGACCAAACTTTAGGTCATCAGCGGCCAAGGTGTCAAACTTGTAAAACTTAGCAAACGTGTTTGTCCCCGACCAAGTAGCTGCTTGGCAAAGCTGTAATGCCGAGACCCCCCCGGGCAGCCGCCTAGGACGAGCCCACCTTCCTTGTAGAATGGGCATTCACCGAATTCGGTATCGGCAATCCTGCCATGGAATGAGCGTGCTGAATCGTACCTCTGATCCAGCGCGCAATCGTCTGCTTAGAAGCAGGGCACCCAATCTTGTTGGGATCATACAGGACAAACAGTGCCTCTGTTTTCCTTATCTGAGCTGTTCTCGTGACATAAGTTTTCAACGCTCTGACCACATCCAGAGACTTTGAAGCAGCTAAGGTGTCAGTAGCCACTGGCACCACAATAAGTTGGTTCACATGGAAGGAAGAAACCACCTTTGGAAGAAATTGCTGACGAGTTCGTAGTTCAGCCCTATCTTTATGGAAGATTAAATAAGGGCTCTTGTGAGATAAAGCCCCTAACTCAGACACCCTCCTTGCAGGTGCCAAGGCCAACAGCATGGCCACTTTCCAAGTGAGAAACTTTAACTCCACCTCCTGGAGAGGTTCAAACCAATCTGATTGAAGGAACCGCAACACCACGTTAAGATCCCACGGTGCCGTAGGAGGCACAAAAGGAGGTTGGATGTGCAGAACCCTATTCACGAACGTCTGAACTTCCGGAAGGGAGGTCAATTGTTTCTGAAAGAAAACGGACAAAGCCGAAATTTGGACCTTGATTGAACCAATCTTAAGCCTGCATCCACACCCGCCTGAAGAAAATAGAGAAAACGTCCTAACTGAAATTCTTCCGTTGGAGCCTTCTTGGTTTCACACCAAGACACATATTTTCTCCAAATACGGTGGTAATGTCTAGACATTACTCCTTTCCTGGCCTGAATAAGAGTGGGAATGACTTCTTTGGGAATACCCTTTTGGGCTAGGATCCGGCGTTCAACAGCCATGCCGTCAAACGTAGCCGTGGTAAGTCTTGATACACACACGGCCACTGCCGCAGCAGGTCCTCGCGAAGAGGAAGAGGCAGAGGATCTTCTATGAGTAACTCCTGAAGATCTGGATACCAAGCCCAATTGAGTCTGGGACAATGAGGATCGCTCGAACCCTTGTTCTTCTTATGATCTTGAGAATTTTTGGTATAAGTGGAAGTGGGGGGAACACATACACCGACCGAAACACCCATTGGGTCACTAGTGCATCCACTGCTATTGCTTGTGGGTCTCTCGACCTGGAACAATATCTCTGAAGCTTCTTGTTGAGACGAGATGCCATCATGTCTACTTGAGGAACTCCACAATGACCCGTCACCTCTGCGAAGACTTCTTGGTGGAGGCCCCATTCTCCTGGGTGGAGATCGTGTCTGCTGTTGTCCACTCCTGGAATGAAATTGCCGACAGAGCTCTTGCATGTCTTTCTGCCCAGAGGAGTATCTTTGTCACCTCTGCCATTGCCGCTCTGCTTTTCATTCCGCTCTGACGGTTTATGTATGCCACTGCTGTTACATTGTCTGACTGGACCTGTATGGGTTGATCTTGAAGAAGATGCACCGCTTGTAGAAGGCCGTTGTAAATGGCTCTCAACTCCAAAACATTTATGTGAAGACAGGTTTCTTGAATTGACCATCTTCCTTGGAAGCTTTCCCCTTTTGTGACTGCTCCCCAGCCTCGGAGACTTGCATCCGTGGTTACTAGGACCCAATCCTGAATCCCGAACCTGCGCCCTTCCAGGAGGTGAGAAATGTGAAGCCACCACAGGAGCGAAATTCTGGCTTTGGATGACAGGATTATCCTCTGATGCATGTGTAGATGGGATCCGGACCACTTGTCCAATAGGTCCCACTGGAATACTCTGGAATGGAATCGGATGAACTGTAGGGCCTCGTAGGCCGCTACCATCTTTCCCAACAAATGTATGCATTGATGAATCGACATCCTTGTTGGTTTTAGAATTTGTTTGACCATTCTCTGGATTTCCAGAGCCTTTTCTACTGGAAGAAATACCCTCTGTACTTCTGTGTCCAGTATCATCCCCAGAAACGATAATCTTGTCATCGGTTCCAACTGTGACTTTGGAAAATTTATGATCCAACCGTGCTGTTGAAGTATTATCAGGGAGAGTGCAATGCTCTGCGCCAACTTTTCCTTGGACCTCGCCTTTATCAGGAGATCGTTAAGGTAAGGAATTATGTTGACTCCTTGCATTCGAAGGAGGACCATCATCTCCGCCATCACCTTTGTAAATACCCTTGGTGCCGTGGACAGCCCGAACGGTAAAGTTTGAAATTGGTATTGACAATCCTGCACTGCGAATCTCAGATAAGCTTGATGCGGAGGATAGATAGGAACATGTAAGTAGGCATCTTTTATGCCCACTGACACCATGAAGTCCTTCTCCTCCAGACTGGAAATCACTGCCCTTAGAGATTCCATCTTGAATTTGAACCTTTGTAGGTAGAGATTCAGTGTTTTCAGGTTTAGAATCGGTCTGACCGAGCCGTCCGGCTTCGGTACTACGAAAAGGCTAGAATAAAACCCTTCACCTTGTTGTGACAAGGGAACCAGGACAATTACTTGATCCTGACACAATTTTTGTATTGCTGCTGATACCACTTCCCTGTCTGGAACAGAAGCTGGTAAGGCCGATTTGAAAAATCGGCATGGGGGAACGTCTTGAAACTCCAACCTGTACCCCATGGACACTATTTGTACGATCCATGGGTTCAGGCCAGATTGAACCCAAATCTGACTTAAGAGTTTCAGACGTGCCCCCTCCTGAGCGGACTCCCGCGAGGGAGCCCCAGCGTCATGCTGAAGATTTAACAGAAGCAGAGGTTGACTTCTGCTCCTGTGAACCTGGAGATGCCGTGGACTTTTTTCCCTTTCCCCTTCCTTTACCTGCAAAGAAAAGGGAACCTTTGCCCTTTTTGTATTTATTGGGCCAAAAGGACTGCATCTGAGAATGATGCGTCTTTTTTGCCGGCGCTGGAGCATTAGGGAGAAATGTCGACTTACCTGTGGTAGCCGCAGAAACTAAGGTATCCAGCGCATCTCCAAACAAAGCCTCGCCCTTGTACGGGAGAGCCTCCATATTCCTTTTGGAATCCGCGTCTGCATTCCATTGGCGAATCCACACCACCCTACGAGCTCAAATCGCCATGGTAGCGGCTTTGATCCCAAGAGACTGATATCTTTCATGGCCTCCAGCATGTACGCAGCCGCGTCCTTGATATGACTTAACGTTAGGAGTATCTCGTCTCTATCGTGTCGATGTCTGATGACAAGTTTTCTGACCACTTTTCTATAGCACTACTCACCCACGCACAGGCAATGGTAGGCCTGAGTAGTGTCCCATTGGTCACATAAATAGATTTCAACGTAGTCTCTAACTTGCAGTCTGCCGGCTCCTTTAGTGAAGCCGTCCCAGGCGCAGGGAGAATCACCTTTTTTGTTAACCTTGACAGAGCACTGTCTAAAATGGGGGGTGACTCCCACCTTTTCATGTCCTCTGTAGGAAAGGGGTAAGCTGCCTGAATCCTTTTGGGAATCTGGAATTTCTTCTCAGGGTTTGTCCAGACTCCCTCAAAGAGTCCGTTCAGTTCAGAAAGTTACATTAGGTTTCTTCTCTTTATTAAAGTAAGCCTTCTCCTGTGGTAAAGGAGGGGGCTCCGTAAACTCTAACACCTCCCTTATAGCAACAATCATATATTGAATTGTTTTTGCCAATTTTGGATCAATTTCCCTGGAATCACTGGTGTCGACACAGGAATCAGAGTCCGTGTCGGTATCAGTTTGTACTACTTGTGCAAATTACCTTTTTTTGTGAACCAGAGGGGTCCCCTGTGGATGAAAAGGCAGAACTATTAAAAAATCATGTCTTCCACGGATTTTCTCCAGTTTTCTGCATGAGACTCAGATTTATCCAATCTCTTACTTATATGATTCACACTATCACGTAATTCTTTCACCCATTCAGGCTCGTGGTGCGACAGCAGTGCCACCACATTACATCCTTGTGTCCCTAAAATGGCTTCCTCAGGGGAAGAGCTCCCTGCCTCAGACATGTTACACACGTGCAAAATCACACCACAGACACTCCGGGGCTACTGAAGACAGACCCACACAGAACACAGGGACACAGAAAGGAATTTGCCAGTCCACAACTCAGCGCCAAACTAACAAATCCCTGTGTATCGTATTTTATACACAGAGACCTTTCAAGCGCTTATATAATGCCAATAATGGGATTTAGCACCGAAATAATACACTCCCCCACCTTTTCTGCACCCTGATACTTGGTCAGATGTGGAGAGGAGGATCAGCGTGTCTTCCCCTGCTGTTTGCTGGGCGGAAATGGCGCTGAGAAGTGTGCTGGCTGCCTGAGGAAGAAGCTCCGCCCCCTGCAATGGCGCGTTTCCCCTCAGGCATTACAAACGATCTTTATACTGGCGGGGGTGTAGGACAGTATAAAACAGAGTATGCTACCATTTGCCAGTGAGAGTAGGGTTCATGCTGCCCCGGGCAAGCTCCCCCCCACCCCCACCCAGCGCCCTGCACCCTGCTGTGCACTGTGTTATGGAAAGCATGTCCGCGCAGCGCTCCCGCTCGCTGCGCGGTACCTTAAGCCGTCACAATGACCGGAGGTCCCTCTCTGCAGATCTCCAGTAACACTACTCACCAGTCTTCTGACTTCTGGCTCTGTTAGGGGGGTGACGGCGTGCTATGGGAGTAAGCGCATAGCCGCAGCTAGTGTTCAGTACCCTTCAGGAGCTAATGGTGTCCTGTCAGCAGAAGCAGAGCCATGAAACTATATAGGAAGTTGGTTCCTACTCCTTCCCCCTAAGTCCCACGAAGCAGGGAGGCTGTTGCCAGCAGTCTCCCTGTAAAATAAAAAACCTAAACAAAGTCTTTTAGTAGAACTCTGTAGAGCTCCACTAGAGTGCGACCAGTCTGCCTGGGCACATTTTCTAAACTGAGGTCTGGAGGAGGGGCATTGGGGGAGGAGCCAGTTCACACTCTGGAAAAGTCTTAAAGTGCCCATGGCTCCTGCGGAACCGTCTATACCCCATGGTACTGAAGTGGACCCCAGCATCCTCTAGGACGTGTTTTTATATATATATATATATATATAGACACAAGGTCCCCCCAGATGCCTGAGGAAGAAACACGGCACTGCAGAACTGCTGAAAAAAGTGAAAAACTTTACTACAACGTTTCGGGACAGTAAGACAGTAAGTCCCTTCGTCAGGTTTACAGCAGATGAACATAAGTGTATACACACTTTCCTTATAACCCCCATGAGATTTCTCCTCCTCCTCCCTGCAGCGTGACCAGAGCCGGGCCACCGCCATCGGGTCCAGGAGCGCACATCGCGCGCCTGTGACGTCACTCCCAGGATTCCCGTAGGTTGCCAAGCAACCAAAGGCAGCGTCTCCGATGTCCGGTGCTGGTAGATGAAGAGGCTGGAGAAGCTCTATGACAAAAAAAAATAAACAAAATAGACATAAACAATAAAAATATTTAAAAAAGCTGATGCATGTAATTCATAAGGAATATATCAAGTATTAAAGCTGTTTTAGAATAGAATTCTAGCCATTATGTAGATATATAGGCCACAGTGAAGAACGTTACATGTGGAACTGTGAGGACAATATAATACTGATTGAATAATAACAAATATTCCATTTGCTAAAATATAGTGTCAATATTACATCAGAGAATTCCAGGCTATGCGTTCATTTAGTCCATTAGGGACTACCGTATTGAGTCTGTAAATCCAAGATGCTTCCAGACGTAATAATTCCTTCGTATGATCACCACCTCTGTTAGACAAGGGCAATTGATCTATAATCATGTAAGTAAGTGAGTTTAATGAATGATGTTTATCTCTGAAATGGCTCGCAACGGGCTGATCCATTGGTTTGCCAGAGAGAGCGATCTTGATAGCAGACTTATGCAGGGCTATGCGTTATTTAAATTTCCTTGTTGTCATACCAACATAGTATAACTTGCAAGGACAAATAATGATGTAAATTATGAATCTAGAGTCACAAGAAACTGCATGTCTGATACTAAAGATATGGTCCTTATGTGGGTGGTTAAATGTAGAACCTGTTAGAAGAGATTTACATGTCTCACATTTCGGACATCTATGGCAACCCAATTTTTTTACGTATACTTCTATGGCTGGGAATGGTGATGTCAGTATGGACCAAATGTTCACGAAGGTTCCGTCCATGTTTATAACAGGTCATAGGTTGTACATTTTTGAAACAAGTAAGTGATTTATCTGAAGAGACAATAGGCCAGAGAGCTCTACTGGCTTTTGGGATTATAGCACTAGCAGTATTGTAAGTGGTAATCCATGGAAAACATTCCGTCTTATTTTTACGTACAGATGATCACAACAGCTCACTCCTGTCTAACATCAAGACATGTTGTTTTGTCTGGATCAATCTCGTATTATCGTAGCCTCTTTCACGGAATTTAGCAATAATTTTGTCCAGCTGTAATGGTAATTCATTAATGTCGCTGCAAATTCTCGCAACCCTTAACATTTGCGAATAAGGTAATCCGTTTTTCAGCGGCTGCGGATGATGACTATTAGATTGCAATAGTGTATTGTGGTCAGTCTCTTTATTATAGACAGAAGTGGTAATTCGATTGTTGACAAGATTGACTACCACATCCAGAAAGGCAATGGAGTTACGCCTCCATTTGTAGGTAAACTTAATAGGATTATCCAAAGCATTAATCTGTAACATCATTTGAGTGAAGCTATCTGGTGAGCCCTCCCAAATCATAAACAAGTCATCTGTGTAACAACAAAACAATTTTATGCGATGACTGTAATTGCCAGAAAAAAAATATCAATTGCTCTTGTCTATACATAAAAACAGTAGCATAAGACGGTGCGACCGCTGACCCCATTGCACACCCCAAATGTTGTAAATACATTTTGCCGTCAAAAAATAATAATTGCGAGTAAGGATCAATTTTAATAGATGTAAAAATGAATCAATATCAAACCGAAAATCTGGAACATCTACTCTCAAAAACTGCCCCATCGCTTGGAGGCCATCACTGTGTGGAATTGAAGTATACAGGCTTTCTACATCCATGACACAGAGAATCATATCCTCATTGATGACAGAAACATTATTGAGGGTGTTGAGCTGGAGCTCCTGCCTTGGACTTTTAAACTACAGCTTACCGGCTCTACCCGGGAGACGTGGGGTCCCATCCCTGCCTGCTGAGGTTTCCCTGTACCGGGTGGCATGGTCTGTGGAGCCGGCAGGTGCCTCCTGCACCTGTGCAGGTTGCGGCCTATCTACCCGGGTGAAGCCAGGGACTCGATTTAAAAGCTGAGCCGGGCCGGAAGTGATTTGACCTGCCTGCTGGGCCACAGAGTGTCTTCTCCCCCTACCTGTTACCACCGCTGCATATGTCTCCCCCCTGGCCGCTTCGAGCTGCGGAGTGACCGGCCGGCCGCAGCATCTGGAGGAGGCTCCCATCGTGAAGTGTGGGCCCCGCGATCGTGCGCCCGGGGCTGGACTCCTCCATCACTCTCCATCTGACTGGAGTCAGACCTGCTGCTCCCGGGATATCCACCACGTCCACCAACGATTTGATCTTGCCCGCTGGGGCCTCAGGTACCTGCGCTGCTGCAGTCACGTGTAAGGGGCTGACAGCGCCATTTTGTTTGTTAGAGGAGAATCCGCGTCTGGTGACCTCGGACAGTGCGGGGGTGCTGACCTCCACCTGCTTCTGCCTCCAGCTGGGGGGATATTTAGGGCTCTGTGCCCACTGCACCTGAACCTGGGCTCAGACTGGCTGCACCGACAATAGTCAGGAGGGTCAGATAACTCCTGAGGTGGGCTGCAGCTGCCCACTGACCTCTGTAATTTACCGGCTTCTGGTCGGATGACACTGCGGCCACTTCTCACAGATGGTGTGACCTCATTTGCTGCGCTATATCTGCCGCCATCTGCTATTTACCACCTGGTGCCTTTCTATCTGGGATGAGGATGCTCCTCTCTGCTGAGAACCCACTCCAGAGCGGATGATGCTTTTCTAACCCCATGTCGCTCTTTTGTTTCGTTTAATGTTACAACAGTTATACTTCTAGTGGTGCTGTTCTCTCGTTTATACCTACTCTCTCAGTGACACCCCTCCTACCTCACGTCTGTTTTTGCATTATGCGTCCTAAAAAAGTGAAGGCCGCAAAAACTGCTTCTCAGGTTGCCTTCTTTAAACCGTCGCCTAAATCCTTTAAACCACAAGAGGCTAGCACCTCCTCCTCCAGAGGACTCTCTCCTGCTTCGGCTTCTGGTAGTAGCGCCTCTTCTCCGGCGCCAGTGCCTCTCAAGTCTAGCGCTATGGATGACAATGACGCATTGACAGTTGGATCTATGAAGGCTTTGCTGTCATCCTTCAAAGATGAAGTGGCTGCGGAGTTTAGAGCCTCCCTTCAAACTTGCCAGTAGACTATAGACGAACTAGGTGGCCGGACCAACCACCTTGAGATGAAAATGGAGGAAGTAGTCGGTTCTCACAATGCTCTTATTACTTCCCATGATCAATTGGAAATAGAGGTCTCTGTTCTGCGGGATAAGGTGACGGAATTGGAGGATAGATCCAGAAGAAACAACTTGAAATTGAGGGCTGTCCCGGAGACTGTCTCTAACAGCAGTTTACATGATTACACTATCACTTTATTCAGGAAATTGATCCCGTCATTTACTTCGAGTGATCTCCTGATAGATCATATACATCTCTTACCTAAGGCTAGAACTGCGCCTGCCGATGTCCCTCGAGACGTTCTGATGCAGATCCACTTCTTTCATGTGAAGGCAATATGAGGCGATATTGGAGGCTGCTCGGCCGTCCTCGGATACAGCAGGGGCTTTGGGTTCCCTCCAACTGTTCGGTGACTTTTCCAAAGACATGTTACTGAAACAACGCTCATTTCAGCCTGTAACTAGTGCTCTCAGGAAGGCTAACATCCACCTACCGGTGGGGATTCCCCACTAAATTGTTGATATCAAAGGACAGTTCCACGATTGTTCTCACTAACGTGCCTGATGGCATGAAAATGCTCGAATGATGGAACCTAGTCGGATCTACAGACCGTGACTCCCCAGCTCGTGGTCTTCAGTAGGACTGGTCCAAGGCTGGATTGAGCTGATTAGTGCACCGTGGTTCCTCTTAACTCCTCTGCTGTGGACGTTCATTTAATGTTTTGCCTAGCTCACTTTCAGCAGGAGCAGAGAGGGCTTTTTGTGTGATGTTCCTTCTCTTTTTATGATCTTCTACATTGTTATGACTGTTGTATTCTCTGTTTAGGTATTCTGATTTGGGGACCCTCCGTGCCTTTGCGTGACGTCTGTTGGAGTGGACGACGGATTTTGTCTCTACTTCGGAAGGCGCAGAGGTTCACCAACGGATGCCTTTTTCTCTTTCTCTTCTTTTAGGGTGACGGGGTTCGGGACGCTAACCCCCATGTTTATTCTTCAGGCAACCATGGTATGGTGCCTGTTTTGGCCCCTTGTGGGGTCAGTTCAGTTATATTTTCTTTCTTTACCTGTTAGTTCGTACTTTATTTTATATGTTTTATCATCCTATTGCCAGCCCTTGTATCCCTTTACAGTACCTTTTATGCTTGTGGTGTATTGCAACCCCCCTCCCCTTATCCATGCTCAGTGTAGTTTCTCTTAACGTTAATGGCATGAACTCTCCCCAGAAGAGGAAGCTTGCTCTCAACTATTTTCATAGACTCAAAGCGCATGTTGTCGTGGTCCAAGAGACCCACTTCAGGAGGGCAGCGCCGCCTCTGTTTCGGAACTCTAAATACCCTCATTGTTGCACTGCTAATGGTCTGGAGAAGAAAGCTGGTGTTGCTATCTTGATCTCCCAACATTGCTCATTCAGTGTTGTTGCTCAATACCCCGATTCAGAGGGAAGATATCTGCTTTTGGTAGGGAAGTTAGATAATGTAGATGTCACTCTGGTGTCTTGCTATGCCCCTAACAGTGGACAGTTATCTTTTTGTAAAAAAAAATTTTCCGTTTTACAGACCCATGCTACTGGGGCACTCTTGGTTTTGGGGGACTTCAATATAGTTCTCGACCCGACTATGGATAGATCCAGGAAGACCGTGTTGCGCAGCCCCACCCCTCATGATTTTGCTAAAGGTTTTAGCAGACTGATAGTGGAATACGACCTTTACGACATTTGGAGATCTCAGCACCCTACAGTGAGAGATTATTTGTTCTACTCCCATGTCCACCGTTCATACTCTCGGATTGATTTAGCCTTTTCCGACAGATGGACTTTAACCTCTATCACCAAAATAGACATCTTACCTATGACATGGTCGGACCACTCCCCTTTGCTGTTGGTGTGAGATATTGGTGCCAGGAGGGTCACACCTGGGCCATGGCGGCTGGGATTTGGGGCTCTCTCCCATCCAGAGGCTCGTCAAGCTATTCAGCAGTGTGTGTCCCATTATCTTAGAGAAAATGACCCCAACGACACATCGATATTTAATTATTGGTGTTCTCGTCAATGTCTGATGACAAGTTTTCTGACCACTTTTCTATAGCACTACTCACCCACGCACAGGCAATGGTAGGCCTGAGTAGTGTCCTATTGGCCACATAAATAGATTTCAATGTATTCTCTAACTTGCGGTCTGCCGGCTCCTTAAGTGAAGCCGTCCCAGGCGCAGGGAGAATCACCTTTTTTGTTAACCGTGACAGGGCACTGTCTTAAAAGGCGGGGGGGGGGGGGGGGGGGTGACTCCCACCTTTTCCTGTCCTCTGCAGGGAAAGGGTAAGCTACCTGAATTCTTTTGGGAATCTGGAATTTCTTTTCAGGATTTGTCCAGACTCCCTCAAAGAGACTGTTCAGCTCATGAGATGGAGGAAAAGTTACATTAATTTTCTTTTCTTTACAGAAGTGAGCCTTCTCCTGTGGTAAAGGAGGGGCCTCCATAACTTCTAACACCTCCTTTATAGCAACAATCATGTATTAAATGTTTTTCGCTAACTTTGGATCTATTCCCCTGGAATCACTAGTGTCGACACAGGAATCAGAGTCCGTGTCGGTATCAGTTTGTACAACTTGTGTAAATGACCTTTTATGTGACCCAGAGGGGTCCCCTGTGGATGAAAAGGCAGAACTATTAAAAACAAATCTTCGACAGATTTTCTCCAGTTTTCTGCATGAGACTCAGACTTATCCAATCTTACTGATATGATTCACACTATCACGTAATTCTTTCACCCATTCAGGCTCGTGGTGTGCCGGCAGCACTACCACGTTACAACTCTGTGTCCCTAAAATGGCTCCCTCAGGGGAAGAGCTCCCTGCCTCAGACATGTCACACACGTGCACAATCACACCACAGACACTCTGGGGCTTATAGGGGACAGACCCACAGTAAAGTCTGTCAGAAGAACACAGAAAGGAATTGCAAGTTCACAACTCAGCACCAAAAGAAAAAATCCCTGTGACGCGTACTTTGTACACAGAGACAAAATCCCTGTGTCGCGTACATTGTACACAGAAACCTTCAAGCGCTTTATATTACTAATAATAGGTTTATCACCGAATATTACACTACCCTCCCCCCTTTTTGCACCCCGATACTTGATTCAGAAGTGGAGAGGAGGATCAGCGTTTCTTGCCCTGCAGGTGCTGGGGGAAAATGGCGCTGAGCAGTGTGCTGGCTGCCTGAGGAAGAAGCCCCGCCCCCTGTAATGGCGCATTTTCCTCAGCCTTTGGGATAGATATTTATACTGGCGGGGGTGTAGGACAGTGTAACCACAAAGTATGCTACCTTTTGCCAGTGAGAGTAGGTTCCATGCTGCCCAGGGCGCCCCCCCCGTGCCCTGCTGCGCACTGTGTTATGCATAGCATGTTCGCGCAGCATTCCCGCTCGCTGCGCGGTACCTTAAGCCATCACAATGACTGGAGATCCCTCTGTGCAGGTCTTCGGTAATATTACTCACCAGTCTTCTGACTTCAGGCTCTGTTAGGGGGGTGACGACGTGCTGTGGGAGTGAGCGAATAGCCGCAGCTAGTGTTCAGTACCCTTCAGGAGCTAATGGTGTCCTGTCAGCAAGAAGCAGAGCCATGAAACTCTTTAGGAAGTTGGTTCCTACTTCTTCCCCCTAAGTCCCACGAAGCAGGGAGACTGTTGCCAGCACTAGGGAGGCCAATCCCGGGATGGGGATCGGCGGGATCCCGGGATTTAGGCCCAAAAATGCCGGGATTTGAATCCCGGGATTGGAGCCTCCAATCCCGGGATTCACGGGATTGCATTGTGCATGTGCAACGCAGCAGCGAGGGAGGGTTGGTGTAAGTAACTTACTATTAGGCGGGCGGCAGTATTAGGCGGGCGGCAGCCATGTACACAGACCGCGGCGGCATTTCAAATGTAGCGCCGGCCGCCAGCCAATCACAGCTGTTGGACCGGCGGCCAATCAGGGAAGCGGTCGCAGCGGCTCCCGATTGGCTGCCGGACTGCCCGTTCTGACTGGCTGATGGCCAGCACTACAATTTGAAAGGCCTCCGGCGCGCTCAGCGCGTCTTGTCCATGGCTGCCGCCTGCCGCCCGTCTAATAGTAAGTGTAGTTTTACTGACACCAACCCTCCCTCACTGTGGTGCTCGCTTCAGCCTCCCTCCCGCTCCACTTCCTACACCCTCCAGCGCTGCTCCCTAGTCCCTACACTACACCCACCCTCCAGCGCTGCTCCCTAGTCCCTACACTACACCCACCCTCCAGCGCTGCTCCCTAGTCCCTACACTACACCCACCCTCCACGCTGCTCCCTAGTCCCTACACTACACCCACCCTCCAGCGCTGCTCCCTAGTCCCTACAGTACACCCACCCTCCAGCGCTGCTCCCTAGTCCCTACACTACACCCACCCTCCAGCGCTGCTCCCTAGTCCCTACACTACACCCACCCTCCAGCGCTGCTCCCTAGTCCCTTCACTACACCCACCCTCCAGCGCTGCTCCCTAGTCCCTACACTACACCCACCCTCCAGCGCTGCGCCCTAGTCCCTTCACTACACCCACCCTCCAGCGCTGCTCCCTACACCCTCCGTGCTCCCTACACTCTTTTCCACTGCCCTCCACTCCCACTCTCCCTGCTCCCTACTGCAATCCCGGGATCCCGGGAATCCCGGGATTGAGCGTTTTTCAATCCCGAATCCCGGGATTGAAAAAACGGCCCGGGATTGGCCTCCCTAGCCAGCACTCTCCCTGAAAATAAAAAACCTAACATAAAGTCTTTCAGTGAAACTCAGTAGAGCTCCACAGGAGTGCGACCAATCTGCCTGGGCCAATTTTCTAAACTGAGGTCTGGAGGAGGGGCATAGAGGGAGGAGCCAGTTCACACTCTGAAAAAGTCTTAAAGTGCCCATGGCTCCTGCGGAACCGTCTATACCCCATGGTACTGAAGTGGACCCCAGCATCCTCTAGGACGTATGAGAAAGTCTTAAAGTGCCCATGGCTCCTGCAGAACCGTCTATATCCCATGGTACTGACGTAGACCCCAGCATCCTCTAGGACGTATGAGAAATTAGTCGCATCTTTCAGATACGTAGGACGTTTGATAATGTACGGTGGAAGAAGCATATCAAGATATTGTGAAATAGCTTGAAACAGGCTATCACGAGCAGAGATGATGGGACGAGATGAATTTTAGGAAGTGAATACAGTATTGGTATAACCGGATTATTCTGAGTTAATGCTGTCTGGCGGGGCTTGGTGATCTGACCCTCTGATGTCGACTTGAGTAAAACCTCATTTAATTCCTTCTGGAATTTTGATGTGGGATCAAAAGTCAATTTCTTATAAATTGTTGTGTCAGCCAATTGTCTCATAATTTCATTGCGGTAATCGCCCAGATTTTGAATGACGATCCCACCGCCTCTATCAGCCGGACGGATAGTAATACTCTTGTCCTCTTTTAATGTTTTCAATGCCTTCCATCTGCTCGCGACAAATTTGAATGACGACTCGATGGTACAGATGTATATTTGGTAATTGATTCATCTAATAATCTGGTAAAGGTTTAAATGCTAGAATTTGTGGATGGTGGGTCAAAACTGGATTTGGAACGTTGTTGTATGAATCTGGTGGTGGGATTCAAAGAGATAACATTAGGCTGATCTTGGAAATATTCTTTAAGATGCATTTTTTTTTTGAGACGATGTACATCTGAATGCCAATCAAATTCATTATGAGGTACCGTGGGTACGAAAGACAATCCATGATTTAATAATTTTTCTTCGATGTCAGTGAGAGGCCGGTCAAAGATTAAAAACAAATTTTTCTTTTTGGTGGTGGGCTCTGTAGTCTCTTTGGTTTTGCTCACCCCACCTCGTTCTTTTAGATTTGATCCTGCAGCTCTGCGGGTGGTCACCCCTAAAGGGGTCCTGCAGTCGGTATTTGACTCATCCGACTCCAATCCGGCAAAATCACTGTCGCTTTGAGATGGGGGGGCCTGTTGTCGTCTACGATCACGTCTGGACCGCCACGATGACCGCTGCTTCCGATGTCTGGAGGGTTCGCTCCCTGTGAGCCATCTGTAAACCCCCTTGTTATCACAGTCCTGTTGTACCAAATGTAGTTTATTTTTCTTACATTTTAATAAATCACTTCTGTAGTTGTCACATTGTGATTTTAATTTTGATCACCAGTGATCATGGTTGGGGTCATCCGTACTGTGGCACTAGACTCAAGCAGGTCATCAATTTTAGATTTGGTATTTTTTAGTTCCTTGCCCACTTCCTCCACCACCAAAAGCATAAGGTCCAGGCTGCATTTATTAAGAACCGCGACCCATCTGCGGCAGAATTCTGGGTTCATCCTTCCGATGGTCGGGATTTTACGGACATGGAATCCTCTTGGGATCATTTTGCATCAAAAATAGTCAGACAATGATTGTCCATGCAGGGTATAGTCAATCTCCCTCTTACGGAGTCTCAGTAAAAAATAATAAATATCTTCAACAGAAACCTCATGCTGATCTTCATCCTCTGAGAACAGAATATTGGCTGCTTCATCATCAGTAAATGAAAGAATCTCCTCAATTGTCAAAATTAATGATGCAAAGTCTGTATTGGTATCAGAAGCCATGGTAAGGCTAGGCTATACCACATCCATACACTTGACTTGAGAACTCGTTATTATTTGGTTACAATACCCTTTATTAAATAACACATTTCAATATACTGCCATACCCAGGAATCAAACCTATAAAGTGTTGAATTCTAATCACACACCCTACTCAGGAGAAATCTACAGTTGAGTTCATGAATGTTGTATAGGTATTAGTGACAGAAGGGGTCAGGGTAGGAGATGGTCGGTCAGGATATGCTGGGCTTCAAAAAGGGGGGAAGCTGCAAGTGAAAGTAATTAAAACAGATCATTAACAAGTACCGCCAACAGCGCCCCATACCCTACAGCGCTATGTGCGGTGCCCCTTCCGCATACACCTACTTACAGCCCTGTCTGTGGATATGAGACGAGAATTTAATCAAAGCTTAAAACATAAGTCATGGTATTTATTACACCTGATAATGATCCACCCATAGAGACAAATTCCATTCATGCATAATACATTTTTGCGTAACTGGAAATAGAGTGGGGGTTTTCTTGGGGACGGGGGGATGTGAGGTAAGAGAGAGCGAGCTTTAATTTAATTTAATTTGATTTAATTTTGTTTTCTGTTCCTTTGGTTTTTTTCTTAAATTGTCACTCAAAGATACTCCTTGACAAATGTAACGTGTTTGGTATGTCTTTTGATCTCAATAATGATTCAGAAATGCCTGTCCTTCCTGACAAATATTGTTTTAAGACGACTTGGTAGTATTTTAAGATATATTTTCACGCAGTTCGATTAAGAATCTCCATGTCTTATCTACTTTGTACATGAACATGTGCGTTTTCTGTATCCAACAGCCTTATTATTGTAAACACTACTGGCTAGATGCATCATTGCTTGGAAAGTGATAAAATGGAGAGTGAAAAAGTACCAGCCAATCAGATCCTAACTGCCATGTCACAGGCTGTGTTTGAAAAATGGCAGTTAGGAGCTGATTGGCTGGTACTTTTTCACTCTCCATTTTATCACTTTCCAAGCGATGATGCATCTGGCCCTATGTCTTATTTTCTCTAACGTCCTAGTGGATGCTGGGGACTCCGTAAAGACCATGGGGAATAGACGGGCTCCGCAGGAGACAGGGCACTTTAAGAAAGAATTTGGATACTGGTGTGCTCTGGCTCCTCCCTCTATGTCCCTCCTCCAGACCTCAGTTTGAATCTGTGCCCGGACGAGCTGGGTGCTACTTAGTGAGCTCTCCTGAGCTTGCTATAAGAAAGTATTTTGTTAGGTTTTTTTATTTTCAGAGAGATCTGCTGGCAACAGACTCCCTGCATCGTGGGACTGAGGGGAGAGAAGCAGCCCTACTCACTGAAGATAGGTCCTGCTTCTTAGGCTACTGGACACCATTAGCTCCAGAGGGATCGTACACAGGATCGCACCCTTGGTCGTCCGATCCCGGAGCCGCGCCGCCGTCCCCCTCGCAGAGCCAGAAGACAGAAGCCGGCAGACAGAAGCAAGAAGACTTCGAAATCGGCGGCAGAAGACTCCAGTCTTCATATGAGGTAGCGCACAGCACTGCAGCTGTGCGCCATTGCTCCCACACTAAACCCACATACTCCGGTCACTGTAGGGTGCAGGGCGCAGGGGGGGGGGGGGGGGGCGCCCTGGGTAGCAATTAGAGACCTCTTTGGCAAAAGTTTGCATAATATACAGTTGGGCACCGTATATATGTATGAGCCCCCGCCAAAATTGTACATGAAAGCGGGACAGAAGCCCGCTGTCGAGGGGGCAGGGCTTCTTCCTCAGCACTCACCAGCGCCATGTTTTTTCTCCACAGCACCGCTGAGAGGAAGCTCCCCAGTCTCTCCCCTGCAGTTACACGGTAGAAGAGGGTAAAAAGAGAGGGGGGGCACATAATTAGGCGCAAAAATCAATATAAACAGCAGCTACTGGGTTAACATTAAGTTACTTTGTTATTCCTGGGTTAATAGCGCTGGGGTGTGTGCTGGCATACTCTCTCTCTGTCTCTCCAAAGGGCCTTATGGGGGAATTGTCTTCAGATGAGCATTCTCTGAGTGTGTGGTGTGTCGGTACGTGTGTGTCGACATGTCTGAGGTAAAAGGCTCCCCTAAGGAGGAGATGGAGCAAATATGTGTGTGAGAGCGTGTCTCCGTCGACAACGCCGACACCTGTTTGGATATGTGTAATTAAGTGCTAAGGTGAATTTATTGCACAAAAGATTAGAGAACCTACAGGAAATCTACCCATGTCTGTCCCTATGTCGCAGATACCTTTAGAGTCTCTCAATGCTCACTATCCAAAATAATAGACACTGATATCGACACAGAGTTTGACTCCAGTGTCGACTACGATAATGCAAAGTTACAGCCAAAATGGCAGAAAAGTATTCAATATATGATTATTGTAATAAAAGATGATTTGCATATCACTGATGACTCATCTGTCCCTGACACAAGGGTACACATGTTTAAGGGGAAGAAAGCTGAGGTAAATTTCCCTCCTCTCATGAAGAAAAAGAGCGGGAATCTCCAGACAAGAGACTGCAGTTTCCCACAAAGAATTCTCAGGCAGTATCCTTTCCCCACTAGGGCCAGGATATGATGGGAATCTTCCCCTAGGGTGTCACGTTTGCCCAAAAGGTAGCCCTGACGTATCAGCTATTCTCAGGGATCCTGCAGATAGCGTGCACATTCTGGTACACTACTCAGACCGGCGATTGTGTCGGCATGGGTTTATAGCGCTGTGGCAGCGTGGACAGGTACCTTATCAGCAGAGATTGAGACCCTAGTATGTATATAGATATATATATATGTATATATAGATGTATATATATATTAAAGATGCTGTTTTAAGAGATATGTGTATATAAAACATGCCCAAAGAGACATGAGTATACTGGGTCCTAGAGTCAAAGCTATGTCGATTTCTGCTTGACGTGTCCTGTAGAATATGCAATGGACAGATGATGCCGACTTAAGAGGCATATGGAAGGCTGAGGATTGTGTGGAGAAGGGTTCTCGGACCTGGTCTCCACAGCTATAGCTGGTAATTCTGATATTTTGCCTTATATTCCTGCACAGCCTAGGAAAGCACGACATTATCAAATGCAGCCTTTCGAATAAAGAAACAAGAAAGTCCGAGGTGCGTCCTTTCTTGCCAGAGGCGGGGGCAGAGGAAAGAAGCTGCACAACACAGCTAGTTCCCAGGAACAGAAGTCCTCCCCGGCCTCTACAAAAATCCACCGCATGTCGCTGGGGCTCCACAGGCGAAGCTAGGCCCGGTGGGGGCACACCTTCGTAAGTTCAGCCACAAGTGGGTTTACTCCCTGTTAGATCCCTGGGCAATAGATATTGTGTCTCAGGGATACAAGCTGGACTTTGAGAAGATGCCCTCTCACCGACGGCCCTGCCGGCTTCCCCCCAAGAGAGGGAAACAGTGTTAACGGCAATTCACAATTGTATCTTCAACAGGTGGTGGTCAAGGTTCCCCTCCTTCAACAAGGAGGGGGTTATTATTCGACCATGTTGTAGTCCCGAAACCAGACGGTTCGGTCAGACCCATATTGAATTTAAAATCCCTGAACATATACCTGAAAAGGTTCAAGTTCAAGATGGAATCGCTAAGAGCGGTCATTGCAAGCCTGAAAGGGGGAGATTTTATGGTGACTCGGGACATAAAGGATGCATACCTTCATGTCCCCATTTATCCACCTCATCAGGCGTACCTCAGAATTGCAGTATGGGATTGTCATTACCAATTTCAGACGTTGCCGTTTGGTCTCTCCACGGCCTTGAGAATATTCACCAAGGTAATGGCGGAAATGATGGTGCTCCTGCGGAAGCAAGGTGTCACTATTATCCCGTACTTGGACGATCTCCTCATAAAAGCGAGATCAAGAGAGCAGTTGCTGAACAGCGTATCACTTTCTCTGGAAGTGTAACGGCAACACGGCTGGATTCTATATATTCCAAAGTCGCAGTTGGTTCCTACAGCTCATCTGCCTCTCCTATGCATGATTCTAGACACAGACCAGAAAAGGGTTTATCTCCCGATAGAGAGAGCTCAGGAGCTCGTGACACTGGTCAGGAATCTATTAAAACCAAAACAGGTGTCAGTGCATCACTGCACTCGAGTCCTGGGAAGGAGGGTGGCATCATACGAAGCCATTCCCTTCGGCAGGTTCCATGCGAGGACCTTCCAATGGGACTTACTGGACAAGTGGTCCGGATCACATCTTCAGATTAATCACCCAATCCCCCAGGGCCAGGGTGTCTCTCCTGTGGTGGCTGCAGAGTGCTCACCTTCTCGAAGGTCGCAGATTCGGCATTCAGGACTGGGTCCTGGTGACCACGGATGCAAGCCTCCGAGGGTGGGGGGCAGTCACACAGGGAAGAAATTTCCAAGGGCTGTGGTCAAGGCAGGAGCCTTCACATCAATATCCTGGAAATAAGGGCCATATACAACGCCATAAGTCAAGCGGAGACCCTGCTTCGCGACCAACCGGTTCTGATTCAGTCAGACAATATCACCGCAGTGGCTCATGTAAACCGCCAAGGTGGCACAAGGAGCAGGGTGGCGATGGTAGAAGCCACCAGAATTCTTCGCTCGGTGGAGAATCACGTAAGCGCACTGTCAGCAGTGTTCATCCCGGGAGTGAACAACTGGGAAGCAGACTTCCTCAGCAGGCACGACCTCCACCCGGGAGAGTGGGGACTTCATCAAGAAGTCTTCATGCAGTTTGCAAGTCGGTGGGAACTGCCACAGGTGGACATGATGGCATCCCGCCTCAACAAAAAGCTGCAGAGATATTGCGCCAGGTCAAGAGACCCTCAGGCGATAGCTGTGGACGCACTGGTGACACCGTGGGTGTTCCCGTCGGTCTATGTATTTCCTCCTCTTCCTCTCATACCCAGGAAAAGAGGAGTGAGAACAATACTATTTGTTCCGGATTGGCCAAGAAGGACTTGGTATCTTCCAGATCTGCAAGAAATGCTCACAGTGGACCCGTGGCCTCTGCCTCTAAGACAGGACTTGTGCAACAGGGGCCCGGTCTGTTCCTAGACTTACCGCGGCTGCGTTTGACGGCATGGCGGTTGAACGCCGGATCCTAGCAGAAAAAGGCATTCCGGATGAGGTCATTCCTACGCTGTTAGAGGCTAGGAAGGATGTGACATTATCACCGTATATGGCGAAAATATGTTGCTTGGTGTGAGGCCAGGAATGCCCCTACGGAGGAATTCCAGCTGGGCCGTTTTCCTTCACTTCCTACAGTAGGGAGTGACTTTGGGCCTGAAATTGGGTTCCATTAAGGTCCAGATTTCGGTCCTATCCATTTTCTTTCAAAAAGAACTGGCTTCTCTTCCTGAAGTTCAGACGTTGTAAAGGGAGTGCTGCATATTCAGCCCCCCTTTTGTGCCTCCAGTGGCACCTTGGGATCTTAACGTGGTGTTGAGTTTCCTGAAGTCACACTGGTTTGAGCCACTCAAAACCGTGGAGTTAAAATTTCTCACGTGGAAGGTGGTCATGCTATTAGCCTTGGCTTCAGCTAGGCGTGTGTCAGAATTAGCGGCTTTGTCACATAAAAGCCCCTATCTGGTTTTCCATATGGACAGGGCAGAATTGCGGACCCGTCCAAAATTTCTGCCAAAAGTGGTATCATCTTTTCATATGACCAACCTATTGTGTTGCCTGTGGCTACTCGTGACTTGGAGGATTCCGAGTTGCTGGATGTGGTCAGGGCTTTGAAGGTTTATGTAGCCAGAACGGCTAGAGTCAGGAAAACCGAGTCGCTGTTTATCCTGTATGCATCCAACAAGCTGGGTGCTCCTGCTTCAAAGCAAACTATTGCTCGCTGGATCTGTAACACAATTCAGCAGGCTCATTCTGCGGCTGGTTTGCCGCTTCCAAAATCTGTAAAAGCCCACTCCACAAGGAAGGTGGGCTCTTCTTGGGCGGTTGCCCGAGGGGTCTCAGCATTACAGCTTTGCCGAGCAGCTACTTGGTCAGGTTCAAACACACTTGCAAAGTTTTACAAGTTTGATACCCTGGCCGAGGAGGACCTTGTGTTTGCTCATTCGGTGCTGCAGAGTCATCCGCACTCTCCCGCCCGTTTGGGAGCTTTGGTATAATCCCCATGGTCCTTACGGAGTCCCCAGCATCCACTAGGACGTTAGAGAAAATAAGATTTTACTTACCGGTAAATCTATTTCTCGTAGTCCGTAGTGGATGCGGGGCGCCCGTCCCAAATGCGGACTTCTTCTGCAATACTTGTATATAGTTATTGCTTAAATAAGGGTTATGTTGTGGTTGCATCAGGGTTGATCTGATGCTCCGTTGTTGTTCATACTGTTAACTGGGTAAGTTTATCACAAGTTATACGGTGTGATTGGTGTGACTGGTATGAGTCTCGCCCTGGATTCCAAAATCCTTTCCTTGTACTGTCAGCTCTTCCGGGCACAGTTTCTCTAACTGAGGTCTGGAGGAGGGACATAGAGGGAGGAGCCAGAGCACACCAGTATCCAAATTCTTTCTTAAAGTGCCCTGTCTCCTGCGGAGCCCGTCTATTCCCCATGGTCCTTACGGAGTCCCCAGCATCCACTACGGACTACGAGAAATAGATTTACCGGTAAGTAAAATCTTATTATATAATAACTAATTAAAAGCCTGTCAAAATAACAGACACCAGGGTTGAATTATATTAGAAGGACGGGCGCTACTCACACAGGAGCTGCCGGGTTTAAGAAAGTCCTGCAGCTGGGAGCCGGGGCTTTGTCATGCTGAGTGTGTGTGAGAGTGTGTAGAGTTAGCCTTTTATAAATATAGATGCTGTATATCTGTAACGGACAGGCTATAATGATGCTGCACTATATACACCAGTACTGACACGAGTAAACCAGGTGTGGATTGGCCATGGGGTTCACCAGGAAGATTCCTGGTAGGCCGACAAGTCTGTGGGGCCTGTTTTGTGTGTTGTCATGTTGATCCCCCCACACACATTACAGGCAGCCCACCGCACTTAGAATACTGCATTTCTGTTATTCCATCTCTGCAGTACTGCAACTCTGCCATCCAGTGATGCTGCTATGGCTACACGGTGTGTTATACCTCTTGTGCTGCCCATGTCAGGCCACTTCTACAAAACTTTACAGGGCCACTTTAAGTTCCCAATCTGCCTCTGGTCTCATGAAAAAAAAAAAAACACCTACAAAGGACGTAAGGAAAGCCGCAAACATATTTTGATTTGTTTAACACTTTTTTGTTTACAATGTAATTCTTTCATCGTTTTGATGTCTTCAGTATTAATCTACAATGTAGAAGATAATTAAAAATAAGATTTTACTCACCGGTAAATCTATTTCTCGTAGTCCGTAGTGGATGCTGGGACTCCGTAAGGACCATGGGGATTAGCGGCTCCGCAGGAGACTGGGCACAACTAAAGAAAGCTTTAGGACTACCTGGTGTGCACTGGCTCCTCTCACTAAGACCCTCCTCCAGACCTCAGTTAGGATACTGTGCCCGGAAGAGCTGACACAATAAGGAAGGATTTTGAATCCCGTGTAAGACTCATACCAGCCACACCAATCACACCGTATAACTCGTGATACTATACCCAGTTAACAGTATGAAATATAACTGAGCCTCTCAACAGATGGCTCAACAATAACCCTTTAGTTAGGCAATAACTATAAACAAGTATTGCAGACAATCCGCACTTGGGATGGGCGCCCAGCATCCACTACGGACTACGAGAAATAGATTTACCGGTGAGTAAAATCTTATTTTCTCTGACGTCCTAAGTGGATGCTGGGACTCCGTAAGGACCATGGGGATTATACCAAAGCTCCCAAACGGGCGGGAGAGTGCGGATGACTCTGCAGCACCGAATGAGCAAACTCTAGGTCCTCCTCAGCCAGGGTATCAAACTTGTAGACTCCTACAAAAATGTTTTAACCCGACCAAGTAACAGCTCGGCAAAGTTGTAAAGCCGAGACCCCTCGGGCAGCCGCCCAAGAAGAGCCCACTTTCCTCGTGGAATGGGCTTTTACAGATTTAGGGTGCGGCAGTCCAGACGCAGAATGTGCAAGTTGAATCGTGCTACAGATCCAGCGAGCAATCGTCTGCTTAGAAGCAGGAGCACCCAGCTTGTTGGGTGCATACAGGAGAAATAGCGAGTCAGTTTTCCTGACTCCAGCTGTCCTGGAAACATATACTTTTCAGGGCCCTGACTACGTCCAGTAACTTGGAACCCTCCAAGTCCCAAGTAGCCGCAGGCACCACAATAGGTTGGTTCACATGAAAAACTGATACCACCTTAGGAAGGAATTGGGAACGAGTCCTCAATTCTGCCTTATCCATATAAAATACAGATAAGGGCTTTTGTATGACAAAGCCGCCAATTCTGATACACGCCTGGCCGACGCCAAGGCCCACAGAATGACCACTTTCCACGTGAGGTATTATAGCTCCACGGATTTAAGTGGCTCAACCCAATGCGACTTCAGGAAATCCAACCCCACGTTGAGATCCCACGGTGCCACTGGAGGCACAAACGGGGGCTGACTATGCAGCACTCCCTTAACAAAAGTCTGAACTTCAGGCAGTGAAGCCAGTTCAATTTTGGAAGAAAATCGATAGAGCCGAAATCTGGACCTTAATGGAACCCAATTTTAGGCCCATAGTCACCTCTGACTGTAGGAAGTGCAGAAATCGACCTAGCTGAAATTTCTCCTTTGGGGCCTTCCTGGCCTCACAGTACGCAACATATTTTCGCCATATGCGGTGATAATGGTTTGCGTTTCCTAGCTTTAAATAGCGTAGGGATAACTTCCTCCGGAATTCCCTTTTCCTTCAGGATCCGGCGTTCAACCGCCATGCCGTCAAACGCAGCCGCGGTACGTTTTGGAACAGACAGGCTGCAGCAGGTCCTGTCTGAGCGGCAGAGGCCATGGGTCCTCTGAGATCATTTCTTGGAGTTCTGGTTACCAAGCTCTTCTTGGCCAACCCGGAACAATGAGTATAGTTCTTACTCCTCTCCTTCTTATTATTCTCATTACCCTGGGTAAGAGAGGCAGAGAAGGGAACACATACACCGACTGGTACACCCACGGTGTTACCAGAGCGTCCACAGCTATCGCCTGAGGGTCCCTTGACCTGGCGCAATATCTTTGTAACTTTTAGTTGAGGCGGGACGCCATCATGTCCACCTGTGGCCTTTCCCAACGGTGTACAATCATTTGGAAGACTTCTGGATGAAGTCCCCACTCTCCCGGGTGGAGGTCGTGTCTTCTGAGAAAGTCTGCTTCTCAGTTGTCCACTCCGGGAATGAACACTGCTGACAGTGCTAACACATGATTTTCCGCCCATCGGAGAATCCTTGTGGCTTCTTCCATCGCCCTCCCGCTTCTTGTGCCGCCCTGTCGGTTTACATGAGCGACCGCCGTGATGTTGTCTGACTGGATCAGCACCGGCCGGTGTTGAAGCAGGGGTGGTCTAGCCTGATTTAGGGCATTGTAAATGGCCCTTAGTTCCAGAATATTTATGTGTAGGGAAGTCTCCTGACTTTTCCATAGTCTTGGAAGTTTCTTCCCTGTGTGACTGCCCCCCAGCCTCGAAGGCTGTCATCCGTGGTCACCATGACCCAGTCCTGTATGCCGAATCTGCGGCCCCCTAGAAGATGAGCACTCTGCAGCCACCACAACAGCGACACCCTGGCCCTTGGAGACAGGGTTATCCGCCGATGCATCTGAAGATGCGACCCGGAACACTTGTCCAACAGATCCCACTGGAAAATCCTTGCATGGGACCTGGCGAATGGAATTTCTTCGTAAGAAGCTACCATCTTTCCCAGGGCTCGCGTGCATTGATGCACCGACACCTGTATACGTATTAGGAGGTCTCTGTCTAGAGACGACAACTCCTTGGACTTCTCCTCCGGGAGAAACCCTTTTTATCCTGTTCTGTGTCCAGAACCATACCCAGGAACAGTAGACGCGTCGTAGGAACCAGCTGCGACTTTGGAATATTCAGAATCCAGCCGTGCTGTTGTAGCACTTCCCGAGATAGTGCTACTCCGACGAACAACTGCTCCCTGGACCTCGCCTTTATAAGGAGATTGTCCAAGTACGGGATAATTATTTCGGCCATTACCTTGGTAAATACCTCGGTGCCGGGGACAGACCAACGGCAACGTCTGGAATTGGTAATGACAATCCTGTACCACAATTTTGAGGTACTCCTGGTGAAGAGGGTAAATAGGGACATGCAGGTAAGCATCCTTGATGTCCAGTGATACCATGAAATTCTCCAGGCTTGCAATAATCGCCCTGAGCGATTCCATTTTGAACTTGAACCTTCGTATATAAGTGTTCAAGGCTTTCAATTTTAGAATGGGTCTCACCGAACCGTCTGGTTTCGGTACCACAACATTTTGGAATAGTAACCCCGGCCTTGTTGAAGGAGGGGTACCTTGATTTCCCCTGCTGGAAGTACAGCTTGTGAATTGCCGCCAGTACTACCTTTCTCCGAGGGCAGCAGGCAAGGCTGATGTGAGGTAACTGTGAGGGGGAGTCGCCTCGAACTCCAGCCTGTATCCCTGTGATACTATTTGCAGAACCTAGGGATCCACCTGTGGGCAAGCCCACTGGTCCCTGAAGTTCCCGAGACACGCCCCTACCGCACCTGTCTCCACCTGTGGAGCCCCAGCGTCATGCGGTGGACTCAGAGGAAGCGGGGGAAGATTTTTGATCCTGGGAACTGGCTGCTGGTGCAGCTTTTTCCTTCTTCCCTTGTCTCTGTGCAGAAAGGAAGCGCCTTTGACCCGCTTGCTTTTCTGAAGCCGAAAGGACTGTACCTGATAATACGGTGCTTTCTTAGGCTGTGAGGAAACCTGAGGTAAAAAAAAATTCTTCCCAGCTGTTGCTGTGGATACGAGGTCCCAGAGACCATCCCCAAACAATTCCTCACCCTTATAAGGCAGAATCTCCATGTGCCTTTTACAGGCAGCATCACCTGTCCACTGCCGGGTTTCTAATACCCTCCTGGCAGAATGGACATTGCATTAATTCTGGATGCCAGCCGGCAAATATCCCTCTGTGCATCCTTTATATATAAGACAACGTCTTTAATATGCTCTATGTTAGCAAAATATTATCCCTGTCTTAGAGTATTAATATTATCTGACAGGGTATCAGACCACGCTGCAGCAGCACTATTTATGCTGAGGCAATTGCAGGTCTCAGTATATAACCTGAGTGTGTATATACAGACTTCAGGATAGCCTCCTGCTTTTTATCAGCAGGCTCCTTCAAGGTGGCCGTATCCTAAGATGGCAGTGCCACCTTTTTTGACAAACGTGTGAGCGCCTTATCCACCCTAAGGGATATCTCCCAACGTGACCTATCCTCTGGCGGGAAAGGGTACGCCATCAGTAACTTTTTAGAAATTACCAGTTTCTTATCGGGGGAACCCACGCTTCTTTACACACTTCATTCATTCATCTGATGGGGAACAAAACACTGCCTGCTTTTTCTCCCCAAAAATAAAACCCCTTTTATGTGGTACTTGGGTTCATGTCAGAAATGCGTAACACATTTTTCATTGCCGAGATCATGTAACGGATGTTCCTAGTGGATTGTGTATATGTCTCAAACTCATCGACACTGGAGTCAGACTCCGTGTCGACATCTGTGTCTGCCATCTGAGGTAACGGGTGTTTTTCTGAGCCCCTGATGGCCTTTGAGACGCCTGGGCAGGCGCGGGCTGAGAAGCCGTCTGTCCCACAGCTGTTACGTCATCCAGCCTTTTATGTAAGGAGTTGACATTGTCGGTTAATACCTTCCACCTATCCATCCACTCTGGTGTCGGCCCCACAGGGGGCGACATCCCATGTATCGGCCTCTGCTCCGCCTCCACGTCACCTTCCTCATCCAACATGTCGACACAGTCGTACCGACACACCGCACACACACAGGGAATGCTCTGACTGAGGACAGGACCCCACAAAGTCCTTTGGGGAGACAGAGAGAGAGTATGCCAGCACACACCAGAGCGCTATATAATGCAGGGATTAACACTATAACTGAGTGATTTTACCCCCAATAGCTGCTTGTATACATATATTGCGCCTAAATTTAGTGCCCCCCCTCTCTTTTTAACCCTTTGAGCCTGAAAACTACAGGGGAGAGCCTGGGGAGCTGTCTTCCAGCTGCACTGTGAAGAAAAAATGGCGCCAGTGTGCTGAGGGAGAAGCCCCGCCCCTTTTTCGGCTGACTTTTCTCCCGCTTTTTTATGGATTCTGGCAGGGGTAATTTATCACATATATAGCCCTGGGACTATATATTGTGATGATTTGCCAGCCAAGGTGTCTTATATTGCCCTCAGGGCGCCCCCCCCCCAGCGCCCTGCACCCATCAGTGACCGGAGTGTGAGGTGTACATGAGGAGCAATGGCGCACAGCTGCAGTGCTGTGCGCTACCTTGGTGAAGACCGAAGTCTTCTGCCGCCGATTTTCCGGACTCTTCATGCTTCTGGCTCTGTAAGGGGGACGGCGGCGCGGCTACGGGAACGAACACCAAGGTCGGGTCCTGCGGTCGATCCCTCTGGAGCTAATGGTGTCCAGTAGCCTAAGAAGCCCAAACTACCACCTGTTAGGTAGGTTCGCTTCTTCTCCCCTTAGTCCCTCGCTGCAGTGAGTCTGTTGCCAGCAGATCTCACTGTAAAATAAAAAACCTAAATATACTTTCTTTCTAGGAGCTCAGGAGAGCCCCTAGTGTGCATCCAGCTCAGCCGGGCACAAGAATCTAACTGAGGTCTGGAGGAGGGTCTTAGTGGGAGGAGCCAGTGCACACCAGGTAGTCCTAAAGCTTTCTTTAGTTGTGCCCAGTCTCCTGCGGAGCCGCTAATCCCCATGGTCCTTACGGAGTCCCAGCATCCACTTAGGACGTCAGAGAAATAAATAAAAACCATTGAATGAGAAGGTGTGTCCAAAAGTTTGACTGGTACTGTATGCCGGCAATGGAGGGCTGCCGCCGCGGGACTCCAGAGAGTTAAGTATAATATATGGGTGTGGACCCAGGGGCCTGTGTGCACCACACACACTGCACCCATTATAGAAATGCCTATGGGTACATCTCTTTATGTATGAGAATGCTGTAGAATCGTCCCACTCAACTAGATATTGTAGCACTAGTTAGAAAGGATGGTAGGAAATACAGGGGTCAGATTATAAACAGGAAAATAATAACTATGAAATTGATTAGTGTACAGCAGGCATGTCAAACTCAAAATCCCAACTGAGAAGAATAATCAAGGTCTAAGTCTTGCGTGGGCAGCAAGAAAAAAAACGAGTCTTATATGCAATTTTCAAAGTTTTTTTTAGAAAAACCAACAATAAAGTATAATCAAAGAGATGTCAAGTATCGTGAAGAAAACATTTACTTTAAAGCAAGTAGGAAAAATTACTTAGCGGTACTGTGTGTGTGCGCGTGTCAAAAAAATGGGTGTGTGATACACAAATGAGGGCTAGATACAAATATGCCATCAGTAGTGCAGTGCCAGATACACATATACCACCAGTAGTGCAGTGCCAGATACACATATGCATCCAACAGTGCCAGATACACATATGCATCCAACAGTGACAGATACACATATGCATCCAACAGTGCCAGATACACATATGCCACCAGTAGTGCAGTGCCAGATACACATATGCCCCCAATAGTGCCGGATACACATATGCCCCTAAAAGTGCCAAATACACATATGCCCCCACAGTGCCAGATTCACATATGCCCACACTGTGCCAGAAATACATATGCCCCCACAGTGCCAGATACACATGTATCCCCACAGTGCCAGATACACATATGCCCCCACAGTGCCAGATACACATATGTCCCCACAGTGCCAGATAACATATGCCCCCACAGTGCCATATAACATATGCCCCCAATGTGCTCACCACCGCTGCTGCCAGGGATCTGCTTCCTGGCTGTGTGTGAGGGCAGGAGAGCGCAGCGCGCGCCTCTCCTGCTCCTCAGTCAGGTCTCCGGTGGCAGCGTGGGTATCTTAAATCAGGTGCCGGTTCATGAGCCAATAAGAGCTCGCGGACCAGCAGCTCCTGATTGGCTTCCGGTCCACGAGCTCTGATTGGCTCACGAACTGGCACCTGATTTAAGATACCCATGCCGCTGCCAGTGACCGGACTGAGGAACAGGAGATGTGCACGCTGCGCTCCCTGCCCTTGCTGCAAACGTGGTCAGGCTGCAAAAGGACCCATGCCTGCGGCCTGCAAAAGAATGTGGTAGGGGCCGCATGCGACCCGCGGGCAGCGAGTTTGACACCCCTGGTGTACAGCATATATATATATATATATATATATATATATAGTTATGATTCAGGAAACAATGAGCAGAATCAGAAAAAATGTATTACAAGTGACAGGTGGACATTCAGTTTCCGTACTTTGAGAAGCAACAGTATAGTTATATCAGCAAGAGCAGGCGGCAAATAAATTAATAACTAATACAAAGATCATCTTTTCCCTGTTAGATCTGGCATTTATGTCAGCAGAAACCTTTTATCCTTCTCTTCTCTCATATTTGACTTTGTGCAGAAATAGCTTTCCATCTCTAATCTGCGCATGAAATATGGATTTGCTGTGCTGAAGATCCAACTAATCTTTCAGTGCTTCCTCAGATCTGATAGGGAAAGCCGAATGCGAGTGACACAGAACTTTCTGAAACCAAGGACACTGAATATGAATACTGGCCTGGATTCTAATTTTAACTCTTAGAGGTCCCAATCACACTCGCAAACATACGTTACAGTCTTCAGATAGACCTCTGTATTATAGTCTAAGGCAGGCGTGGGGAACATTTGGCCCTCCAGCTGTTGTTGAACTACACATACCAGCATGCCTTGTTACAGTTTTGCTATTTGGTCATGCTAAAACTGTTGCCGGGCATGCTGGGATGTGTAGTTCAACAACAGCTGGAGGGCCGAAGGTTCCCCATCCGTGGTCTAAGGGTATGCGGCTAAAAGATCTACAGTGTCTAGCTAGCCAGTCACTAGGTCGACGTCATATGGTCAACATGCATTAGATAAACATGGTCAGATGGTCACATGGTCATTAGGTCAACCTATGAAAGGCCGACAGTGCTTATGACAGACAGGTACATAAAGTCGACACACATATGGTCGACATGAGGTTTAAAATTGTTACCCTTTTTTCAACTTTTTCATACTTTACCATCCACGTGGACTATGATTGGAAATAATAAACTGCCATGTGAAGCGAGCCATGCGAGGAGATGCGATGCACTAATTGGGGGCCCGCGTGCTCAGACGGCGAAAGTGACTCATAAAAAGGCAAAAATGTTGTGTTGCCAGTTTCCTGCGTTGACCATTTCCCATGCCGACCTTTTCAAGTCGTCATTTTCATGTCGACTTAATGACCATGTCGACCTTTTGTCCTTGTCAACCTATTCACTGTCGACCATAAGGTGCCAACTTAATGATTATAGACCTTCTTACTGTAGATCTATTGATCTGTAACCAGTCTAAGAAGAGGGTTATACGAACAGTAGGGTTGTCCATCGAACATTGATGCATAGCAAACATTGATGGATGGAGACTGATAATCAATGATAATTGCCCCCTCCTCCCCCCACACACACTCAATGGCATTAATCCTATAAATTGTTGCACATTTATTGGTAAGCCGCTCAATCAGATTGTGATGTTACTCAGGTGCTAAAAGGCAGGGGTAATTCTGGGTAAGAGAAAAACATTTTGCTAGCCTTAATGCACACTGAGTGAGAAATAACACTACATAATCAGACCCTCCAACATGACCCACCCCACTAGGTACAAAATGCTCTGTTCCTGGACTTCCCTCTTAATTTATAATTTCCATCACATGTGTTGAACTAGTTAAATGATAAGAAAGCTGTTTCTTCACAGGTGATTGCAATAATAAATTAAGAGGGAAGTCCAGAAACAGAGCATTTTGTACCTAGTGGGGCGGGTCATGTTGGAGGGTATGCATAATAATCAGATAATACAGAGATCTTAGTTACGTATATCTGCAGATATAGGGTTAAGACCCCAGGCCGAACGGCAAGGCGTCTCTGTCACTGGGGGTCCCTAATACTGCCGTTCAGCCTGGGGGCTTAACCCTATATCTGCAGATATACGCAACTAAGATCTCTGTATTATCTGATTATTATGTAGTGTTATTTTTCTCACTCAGTGTGCAGAAGGGATAGCTATGTTTTTCTCTTTCCTATAATTTGTTGCCAGTGTCATGATTGCATTGGCGTTTCTATAATGGGTGCAGTGTGTGCGAGGCACACGGGCCCCCAGGTCCAGGGGGGCCCACCCCGCACACACTGCACCCATTTGCTTAACACTTACCTTTCTGAAGTCACCCGTCGAAGCCATCCCTTCTCGGCAGCGCAATAGAGTTTGAACACTAGGGGGAACAAACTCTATTGTGCCTGCTGAAAACTCCAGAAAGACGGCACAGCGGCCATTTTTCCGGCGTTTCGCACATGCGCATTAGCAAAATCTTCGGGAAAATGGCCGCTGTGTTCCCGGAGGTTTGCGCATGTGCAATAGAGTGTTCTCAGACTCTATTGCCGCTGCCGCGGAGAAGGACGGCACCGCTGGGGGACTCCGGAGCGGTAAGTATTAAATGCTGTGCATCAGTCAGAGAGGAGGAGGCCCCTGAAGCAGAAGGCTGCACACGTGCCTCCTTCTCTCTTAAAATGCCCCTGCATGATTGATGTTATTTATTTCCCAGATTATATCCCAGTTGGGTCCCTAGATTGTTACTAGCCCTGTCCAGCATGTGGAAGTCCTGGCTGAGGTGGACCTGGCCTCTGATTAGAGGGGAAGGGGGGGATTCTATAAAAAAATTTATTTAAATGATTTAATTATTTCTGACAAACATGCTGGAATGCCGACAATGTATGGCTTCACAGCCCACTACACACCACCTGAAAGTTGCTTTGCTGACACAAACTCGCAGCCGGCAGTGGCTGCAGCGCCGACTACCTAGTGCAAGGGGGGTTGGGGGCGCGCTAAGCACATATAAACATACATGTGAAGATGTATGTAATAAGTGTGCTGGTAAAGCATCCTGGATCAGCAGCGGCGCTGTGTATCACAGCTGTCGACCTACTGGAACCCTAGTAGCCAATTAACTTCTAGCTAGCATTTTAAAGAATGTGCTTGATAAATACTACCCAAAAGCTGCTATGGGCAACTTCTTCACTTGTCCCTTTTCCATTCTTTAGAAGGTTTGATACATTTCCCCCACTTTCTCTCAGCTGAAGAAAAGAGTTCTGGATCCATATCTAATTGCTCATGGTTTTCCCTTTTGACATTGGGGTAATTCAGACCTGATCGCTGCTGTGCATTTTCGCACAGCGGGCAATCAGGACTGAACTGCGCATGCGCAGGCCCGACAGTGCGCCGATGCATGCCAGAAATGCGATCGGAATCTCAGCCCAGCGATCGCCTCTGCCTGATTGACAGGCAGAGGTGTTCGCTGGGCGGGGCGGCGGCGTTGGGCCGTCGTTTTGGGGGCGCAGTCCAGGCAACACAGGCGTACCCAGACCAGGCAGGGGGCGGGCTACAGCGGCTGCGTGACGCGACCCGGAGAGCGAAGGGTAGCTCCCTGCCAGCGTGCAGGAGCTGCGCTGGTGGGTAGCTACTCTTCAGGTACAAAAGCATCGCCGCTGTGCAATGCTTTTGTACCTGTGCAGGGAGGGGGGGGGGGAAGCAGAGCCAGACATGCTGGGCGTCCCACCGCATGTCTGTGAAAGTGATCGTAGATGTGCTATTTAGGACATCTACAATCAAGTCTGAATTCCCCCCATTGATAGACCAATGCCCCGAGCCTATGTAGAACATATGGGATGTTTAAATCATATGCCAGCACTGATGGTTGTGTGATCATGTCAACCACTTTGCTTTCAGTTCTTCATTTTATTGTTGCTTTCGACGGTAACTGTAAATTGCCGGGGTTGTTAATGTTGCCTCTGAGCTTCGAGGGTTTTGTATTTTCATCCCCTTCACTGGTTTGTGACCCTGGTCTGCAGGAGTTAATATAGATGCTTTGCTCTTACCCATGCTGACTTATAATATATGTAATAATAATTGGAAATAGGTGGGGTTTTACCCTTTATACGATAAGGGGTCTTTGATTATAACGAGTGATATTGTTTATACACTACATGTAATACCTGCTTGTGGAGGAATGTTTTGCTACTGGGCATGTGCCAAATCCATAATGATCACATGCGGTGATGGATTAGCGATGGCGTACACACAGACAAGTAGTCAGTGCTTGAGTGAGGTACGTGGGGTGTCTTAGAAAAATGGCAGTATGTTGGGACCATTTTCTGGGTGTCCCATGGTCAGCCACTGCGAATCTATACACAGCTGGAGAGGTTCAGAGTTGTGACCAATATACACCCCAATGTTCCAGATGTTTCCGCTTTTGTAAGTAAGCAGCGGATGTGAGATGCCAGCAGTGGGCGTCTCCATACACAGTCATTAGCATATTTGCACAAGTCTGCTGCTTATGAAATCGCAGCTGCGCAACTGCCTGCACTTCTGAACCTTGCCGCCGCTGTCATTTCTACCACAAGATCTTGGGGGTCACAGATTTCAAAAACATGCCGGCTTGGTAACAGTAAGGAAAGAGCTGTGCACAGGGTCGTTACAACATGCGGCAGGCCAGGGTGGTAGACGAGGAATGAACAAATACGGAGGTGTGGCAACAACTACTCATTAAAACTTTGACTTAAAATATTATGCTTTGCAGTGGCAGGCACCTAAAAGGGTATTCCAGGCCCACAGTAGAGCCTGAGCACTGGTAATCAGTAACCTCCCCACCCCACTGGTGTATTTATAATGGGTGCATTGTGTGCCCACACCGCACACCTTGCGCTCATTTTTTTATACTTACCCTCCAGAGTCCTGCAGCGCAGCAGCAGTGCTATAGAAATCACTGGGAAAATGGCATGGCACCTTTTTCCCGTTGTTTTGCGTATGCGCAATAGAAATATCACTGGGAAAATGACTGCCACATAATTTTCCCGGAGATCTGAGCATGCGCTGTAGACTCTAGGACAGCGCTAGAGCTAAGCGCTGCCGCTGGCTAGAGAGGGGGGTCCCAGACAGAGCCTGCATTTGGGCCTCCTCTCTAGAATTGCCCCTGCCCCACCCCGTTCTTGGTGCCATAGGTTGTGCAGATACAGCAGGTGTATTAGCACACAAAACCTTTGATGGAAACAAAGGGAACGTCATCTTAATTTGACAGAGCATTAATAAAGCTTTAATTATTGACTCTCTTGTTTACAGTCTCTAATCTCGCATGTTAGGGACACTTGACAGCACAAATAATGTTGTTATTATTTTACAGTACAAACATCTCAACACTTGACGACGTGGTCTTATGATACACCAGTGGTTCTCAAACTGTGCAGTGGCACCCTGGGGTGCCGCGAGGCTCTTGCCTTGGATTGTTGGTCCAGGACCAATTCAAATTATTTACGGTCAATGTAATAGACAAAACCAGTGCTGGTGGCTGCCAATTATAAAATATGTGGATAAACAGAAGCAAATCTTGTCCCTCACCACACAATTGAACCTAAGGGTGACATAAAAACCCAATTAATTGAATTTAATGTAATATTTCTCAACAGAAACTTTTGGCCTAGGGGTGCCGTGAAAAAGATTCTGATGTTCTAGGGAGCCGTAATTTAAAAAAGTTTGAGAGCCACTGTGATAAACAGCAATAGTAGACTGCTTATCACGTTAGTACTCAGCAACACTAACATGAAGAGCTGACAATCATGATTTGTGTGACTGTCACTCTCACTCTACCTTGTGCCTTTTCCACTGCAGCTATCACATTAGTGTATGCTCGTGCTCTCTTATTCCAACTATCCCTCTTTATTAACTCGTTCTCAGCTAAATTTAAAAGTTTAATAATTATACGAAAAATGAAAAAAACTATGGTCACAATATTACAACCCATCTAGGCCTCTTCAGTCATAAATGTAGATAGCATTTTTAATGTATATTGTAGTAAGGAGCCATCATCATGTGGCTCCTTGCTGGTTAATCATAGACCCAGATTGGTGTAATGGAGGTGTGGGGTGTGGTGCCTCTGGACTGGGTGAGCTGAATGGCTTTAGTGTGGCATACCTTTACATTCTATTAACACTTTTCACTTATTAATTTTTTAACACTATTTCTCTATTTTAATTACATTTAATTTATGTATCACTTTCTCTATAGCTTCGGCTTCCTAAATACTAATTTATTAACACTATAGTTTTTTTCACTGGTATGCTGCCCTGGGCTTTCTGGCTTATGCTGGTGTTTTGGGGTGCCACACCCTGCACCTAGTTATAGCGCTAGGGACCCCAAATATACAGAGAAGCCTTGATGTGGCTTTGGGGCTTAATCACACATTTGCGCAAATATGTGTAACCAAGATCTCTGAATTCTAATATTATGTGGGATTTATATCTGGTTACTGTTATCATTCAGGGTGCTGGGGGAAACAATGTCTCTTTTTTTCTTGCTTAGAAATACCCCTCCCTTTTGAGCACCTGAATGATATCATTAAGCTGATTGAGCATCTACCATTATATATATAAGCAATAGTAGACTGCTTATCACATTAGTACTCAGCAACACTAACATGAAGAGCTGACAATCATAATTTGTGTGACTGTCACTCTATCTTGTGCCTTTTCTACTGCAGCTTTCACATTAGTGTATGCTTGTGCTCTCTTATTCCAACTATCCCTCTTTATTAACTCGTTCTCAGCTAAATTTAGGAGTCTAATAATTATAAGAAAAATGAAAAAAACTGTGGTCACAATATTACAACCCATCTAGGCCTCTTCAGTCATAAATGTAGATAGCATTTTAATGTATATGGCTCTGCATACATTACATACAAGAACGGTGCAAAAACATGCAAGATATTCTCTGCTAACAGTAATACGTTCAACCCTGTATCAGTCCGTTAGGGCTTCATTTAAGAACATAATTCACAACCCATTAAGCACTCTCTGTAGATGGCGATAATGGCATGGTCCCCATTGCAGGCTATGGCGTCCCAGCATAAGCCTTTCCGGATATGTTGTGTTCCCACAGATTTATGGTAATATTTTGTGGTACTAGTCTGTTGCACACTGCCGGCAGCCCGGCAAAGGACACCACCGAGGAAGTAACAAAGCTGGACCTCGTCAGACTGGTAAGTTATGTTACATACCGGTGTAATACTAAACGAAATATGCCACCGATATTTGGTATAATTATTAAAGGAAGCACTTAGTGTTTTACAGGAATGAGTTAAAGCTATCCAGTTTCCAGCCAGCACAAACTTATTAGCCTGCTGACTACATCCAGCCTGCTGACTACATACATTTCATGAAGTATGTCCAGCATACAGCTCCCAAGCAAGTTGGTAAGGTGACCGGTCCCAATCAGGTGCTGCTGATAACAACCAGACCAATAAAGGTCACAGTAAAGAAAGCACAGATACATGCTTCTCACGCTTGTCTAATGTCTCCCCAAAGGATAAAGGTGAGAAGCAGACTGGCTCAAACAGAAGTAGCCAAGCTTTCTCAATAGTTATTACATGAACTGTTTAAATCACAATTATGGTGGTCTGTTTACTTCCCTAACTCCAAAATATGCCAAAAGAAGAGGAAGTGGGGATTTTTCAAGAACTAATCATGTATATGGTATTGGCCAACATCTGGTGCAGGAGGTAATCTTGCCATCAGGTGTATTAGGCCTGCCCCCGTTACTAAGGAAGTAACACAGAACATCTGGATGTGCAGCTTAAATTGGAAAGTCACCAAGAGGTTTCATACAAGAGTCCAAATACCAAGGATGAAGCCTCTGCAACCTTTTCCTCATTAAACATTTGGTGCCCCTTATCTGCCCAATGTCAGGAAGTACTAGTCAAAACTTCTGACATTGGGTTCCAAAGGCTAGAGAACTGAAATAGGAGTGATTGACTTGGATTGAGAATAAAAGGGTCAGAAGTGCGGTCATTCAGGCCAAAGTTGGTACAAGGAATCAACCACAGGAAACAAGGGACAAGTAGAAAGGAGATCACGTAAACAGGTTGAGGTCAATAACAGGAAATGCATCAGGAACAAGATGAAGTACTTGAGTACTGACAAGAGCTCTGATGTGTGCCTCATGTCATACCTGATGCTACCGCACCATGCACATGCCTGGCCACCTGCAGACATAGCAAAGCCAAAGTCAGCCTAAAGAAACCTTCCAAATGTATATCCAGGATTTGATTGGGTGACTGGAGGATGACTGATCTAAAGGTATTTACATTTGAGCATGATCCTCCATAGTGACTCTGCTCCAGTGAGCACATGCCTACACCACTTCACTATTTCTAGTAGTTCAGCAGACACCTGATTCAAAGGTTTGTTTAGTGCATTGCATTTAGTAACAGGTTTTGATAATTGTATACCTCTTTTGATCTCTGATCCAGCATGTCTCACTAGCCAATCCTATTTGTTTCTGACACTAAATAGTGGACTGTGTCTCTGACACTGACCATTCATTATCCTCCATGACCTTTGGACTCTTTCTGACATCTTTCATCCTTAGATATTTTGGTTCTTCCTTTGTCAGCAGCTGCCTAGCAGGGTGAATAATGGTGATTTGACATGTGGGGCCAATCATGGGTATTGATACTTGCATGAATAAAAATAATCCTGCTTTAGTTATCCTTTTATTTATTTATTTATTATTTATTTATTAACCGTTTCTTATATAGCGCAGCAAATTCCGTTGCGCTTTACAACTAGACACAATTAGAAGACAAAACTGGGTAAAAACAAACAGTCATAGAGGTAGGAGGGCCCTGCTCGCAAGCTTACAATCTATGGGGAAATAGGCATTGATACACAAGGATAGGTGCTATCTATTGCATAGTTGTCCACCAGATTACAAAGGTTCTTGGTGGGCTGTATGATATCACATCACAGCAGTTATGAAACAGGGTCAGGAGGAAAGGAGACTGAAGAAAGAAAATATGTGAGGATAACTGTGGACTGTACTGTGGGGATATAATTGGATAGGAGAGCTATGAAGGTAATGTGAGCGGTTCTGGAATTTGATAAGCTTGTCTGAATAGGTGAGTATTCAGGGAACACTAGCACGCTTGTACGTGGTAGGGCATTCCACAGAGTGGGTGCAGCCCGAAGAAAGTCCTGTAATCATGCATGGGAGCAAGTAATGAGTGTGTATGACAGACGTAGATCTTGTGAAGAGCGAAGGGGCCGGGTTGGCAGATATTTTGAGATAAGCGAAGAGATGTATGTTGGTGTAGTATGGTTAATAGCCTTGTGTGTAAGTAACAGTATTTTATATTGAATATGGTAGAATACAGGTAGCCAATGGAGGGACTGACAAAGTGGGTCTGCAGACGATGAACGTCTAGCGAGGAATATTAGCCTCACAGCTGCATTCAGAATGGATTGTAATGGTGAGAGTCTCTTCTTAGTAAGACCAGTAAGAAGACTATTGCAATAATCAATGCGGGAGATAATGAGAGCATGGATTAGAGTTTTGCAGTGTCTTGTGTAAGGTATGGTCGTATATTGGATATGTTTTTTAGATGCATGTAACATGATTTTGAGACAGATTGAATGTGGGGATCAAAGGACAGTTCTGAGTCAAGTATGACACCTAGGCAGCGAGCTTGTGGTGTAGGGTTGATTGTAGAGTTCTCAACAGTAATAGAAATATCAGGTTGGTAACTGCTATTGGCCGGTGGAAATAAAATTATCTCTGTTTTGGAAATATTAAGTTTGAGGTGGCGAGATAACATCCAAGATGAAATTGGAGAATGGCATTCAGTGACCCGGCCCAATACAGATAGAGACAAATCAGGGGAGGATATGTAGATTTGATTATCATCTGCGTACAGATGATACTGAAATCCAAAAGAGCTGATTAGTTTCCCAAGAGATGAGGTATAGATTGAGAAAAGCAGAGGACCTAAGACTGAGCCCTGCAGTACTCCAACTGAAAGAGGTAGCGAAGAGGAGGTGGATTCAGAGAAACGGACACTGAAAGAGCGATTAGATAGGTAGGATAAGACCCAGAGGGCTGTGTCCTGAAGACCTAGAGATTGCAGTGTTTGTATGAGAAGAGAGTGGTCAACAGTGTCAAAAGCAGCAGAGAGATCTAGAAGAATAAGTAGTGAGTAATGGCCTTTAGACTTCGCAGTGACCAAATCATTCACTACTTTAGTCAGTGCTATCTCTGGGAGCGAAAGACTGATTGATGTGGGTCCAATAAGTTGTATGAGTTAAGAAAGTGTGTGATGCGCGTGTAGGCAAGTTTCTCAAGTAGCTTGGAGAGACATGGGAGCTGAGAGATGGGTCGGTAGTTTGAGAGAGCGTTAGGGTCAGAATTTAGTTTTTTTTTTCCAGAATGGGAGTAATCACTGCATGCTTGAACAGTGAAGGAAAGATACCAGGAGAGAGTGAGAGAGAGAGAGAGAGATTACAGATGTTAGTTAAGGTTGGGATGAGCACAGGAGACGGAGCTTTACTTATTTGTGAGGGTATAGGATCAATAGGAGAGGTAGTAGAGTAGCAGGATGAGAAGAGTGTTGATACCTCATCTTCACTTGTGAGATCAAATGAAGAGAAAGTGCCACAGGGTTCAGTTAAGGAATTGAGTAGGTCACCGGTTGAGGAAGAGCATACCATTTCATCTTGGATCTTATCAATCTTGTCCTTGAAGCAAGATCTTGCACCTTGATAGTGGCTGTCGGGTTGGGTGAAGGAGGGAAGTGATTTAAATGTATTAAAAAGTCATTTGGGGTTAGAGGCTTGAGCAGAGATGAGAGTTTGGAAATATGTATGTTTGGCAGTGTCCAGAGCATTACGATAAGAGTGGTAGACAGTCTTATATATGAGGAAGTCACTTGGAATACGAGATTTACACCACTGGCGTTCAACTTTACATGACAGTGTTTGTAGGTGTCTTGTTACTTTAGAGTGCCACAGTTGACATCTAGGCAGAGCCGGCGCTTCCATTAGGCAACTTTAGGCAGCTGCCTAGAGCGCCGGCCACCAGAGGGCGCCCCCCACAAGAGTAAAGGTTGTTTCTGAAGGAGACAAATCCTTCATATGATGGTGGGGACAGCTGCAGGTCTTACCAGAGACAGTCTCTGCTTTCCACTGCTCTTGGGGGCCTGGACTAACCACTTGTGCGTTGTGCTGTGCTCTTACTGTACACTGCCAGCGCGTCAGCTGCCATCCCCTGCTGTTTCCTTCTTTCTCTTCACTCGCTCCCAGTCAGGCACTGTAGCTCCGCCCCGTAGATGAGACAGACAGGAGCTGCTGTCATGTGCTGTGACAAGCAGCACGCTGAGACTAGAGTGAGAGAGGCTGTGTCCTGTTTGGTGGTAAGTAGCCTAATGTTCTGTGTTCGTATGTAAACACCCAAAAGTGCAGCATCTATAATTATATCCAGTACTTTTATTTCCTGAGTTTAGCTAACACATGTATGCCACTCTCAGCACTCTGCTACTGCAGTGCTGGAGGCTAAGTGCTCCCTCCCAAACACAAAGTGTGCATAACATATGGGGCAGGTAGGGATCTGGAGAGTAGAAGGAATGGAACACATGTTGGTCGCTGCATCTTTACTACTATACATCCCTACTGCTGAAACTACATACAGTATGTGTGTTCTTCCAGTAGTTTTTAAGAGGTAGTGATGAAAGGACTCTCAGCCCTCATAAAGTGTCAGCCTCAGCTATGCAATATGCTGTATCATACTGTACATTAATGCTGTATTGTAATGTTTGAAAAACATTTTTTTTTATTATTATTACTAATTCTCTGAGTGCTGCGTTTGTTCTTCGTAACACTGTAACATGGTATATTACATCTGCACCTTTTATGCTGTATTGACTTTGCTGTGGAGCTACCAGGCGAAGTGTAATATATAGAATATCCGCTATCTCTACCTACTCCTTCCACATCATTGTGGCGGCATGTTGCTTGTTCCCTTCTGGGACTGGGAGCAGAAGCGAGATTGTCACCGGGTGACAGGAGGAGGACCTGTGTGTGTGTCATGTAACCTCCTCTGAGTAATGTGCGGATGTCACAGATTACTCAGTGTGCTCCAGTAAAGGTCGGCCTTGCTGGCGGAGGAAAGTATATTGGCTCCAGCAGCAAAATGTTCATGGGCATATATTAGTTGTTAGGGGATTGAAGAGTCTGTGCACGGGTCCGATGACGCATAAGGAGCATGTGGAGAGCTGTGATGACACATAATAGTGTTCACACTAGGCTGTTTAAAGGGCAAAATGCGCCACACCCCATTACCAGCGCCCTGCTAAAACAGCCTGATTGCTGCCACCGCATACGCACAGCATCTATTCACATAAAAGGGAGAATTTGGGGGAAGCCTAGCATCTCCATAGGTGCTGGGCATGCCCCTTTTAATGACGCAGTCAGCTGGGGCACGCCCCCATTAGTGGCGTTGAGGGGGCTGCACCTCCACAAATAGTGACGCCACCAGCCGCACCCCCATTTTGGGCATATGCGCACCAAGCCCACTGCCTCGGCACCTCTGCGCCCTGCCCTGCCCTGCCCTGCCCTGCCCGCATTCTAGCTGGAACACTACATAAATGGCATGTGGAGGGGTCTGATGATACATACTATAAGAGTTGTGTTAAGTGCTATGGTGACACCAGCGGCATTTGGAGTGTAATGACACGTGGCATGCGAATGGGTCCGATGACATAAATGGTACAAGTAGAGCAGTCTGGTTTCATAAATAGGGCAGGCAGTGGCATCTGATGGCTCTCACCATTACAGTCCATTCTGAATGCAGCTGCGAGGCTAATATTCCTCGCTAGACGTTCATCGTCTGCAGATCCACTCTGTCAGTCCCTACATTGGCTACCTGTATTCTACCGTATTCAATAAAATACTGTTACTTACACACAAGGCTATTAACCATACTACACCAACATACATCTCTTCGCTTATCTCAAAATATCTCACAACCCGGCCCCTTCGCTCTTCACAAGATCTATGTCTCTCTTCCACACTCATTACTCGCTCCCACTCACGATTGCAGGACTTTCTTCGGGCTGCACCCACTCTGTGGAATGCCCTACCACGTACAATAAGACTTGTCTAGTCTCCAAACCTTCAAGCGTTCCCTGAAATCTCACCTATTCAGACAAGCTTATCAAATTCCAGAACCGCTGACATTACCTTTATAGCTTTCCTGTCCAATTATATTCCCACAGTACAGTCCACACATATCTGCCACATATTTTCTTTCTTCACTCTCCCTTCCTCCTGACCCTGGTTCATTTCTGCTGTGATGTGATATTATGCAGCCCACCAAGAACCTTTGTAATCTGGTGGACACCTATGCAATAGATAGGCATGTATACACAAGGATAGGTGCTATTTCCCTATAGATTGTAAGCTTGCGAGCAGGTCCCTTCTACCTCTATGACTGTTTGTTTTTACCCAGTTTTGTCTTCTAATTCTGTCCAGTTGTAAAACGCAGCGGAATTTGCTGCGCTATATAAGAAACTGTTAATAAATAAATATAAAGGTGTATGCAAAGGCCTGAAATTTTAGAAAATAAATGGCTATACTATACCTGTGGTTTTTATGCAATCGCCCCCTCCAGAAATCTGTAATTGCAATAATGGTAACCCTAATTGCAGCTATAATACAGTGTGAAAAGTGATGGGGTCCAAGGAACCTTTATGCACCTCTACACCTGTGTCTCTCACAGCTGCCATGTAGGTTTCTCTTTGTATGGGAGAGATATTTATACTATAATCTTTTTGAACAGTCAGGTGTCTGGAAGCTTGCATGCGCGTCTTTTCCCAGCTTCAGTCTGACTTGGGACTGTGTACTACTAGGGGGATGAAGTGGATGTGTATGTGTTTACAAGGGGCTGGGCGGAGGGTGTTGGTGGAAGGGAGGGGCAGCATTGCGAATGATAGGGCAGCATTGCGAACGACAGGGCAGCTTTGCCTAGGGCGACTTGAAACGTTGCACCGGCCCTGCATCTAGGGTTATGTGGAGTGTGATGGGTAACTGGAGCCACTTCGTCAAGGGCTATCTCTAGAGTCTGGTTCAGGTTTGATACAGCCATCTCAGGAGAAGTGAATGCAGAAATAGGTGAAAGCCGTTGTTGCAGTGAGGTGTATTAATTGTATTAATATTTCTGCGGGTTTGAGCAGGATTGGAGGATGTCAGCGATACTGAGTTTGAAGTATCAGAGGAGAGCATGCAGGTGATAAGGTTGTGATCTGAGAGTAGGGAAAGGAGTGTTAGTGAGTTCAGAAACAGAGCATAGTCTGGTGAATACTAGATCAAGGCAGTGGCCCTCCTGATGAGTAGAGGAGCAGCAGATTTTGCACTATCAATAGTAATATTGAAATCTCCCATAATAATGGTGGAGATGTCAGAGGATAAGAAGTGAGGGAGCCAGGCAGAAAAATCATCTACAAATTGTTTGGGTTGCCCAGGTGGGCGATAGATAGCTGCAACACGCAGAGAAAAAGGAGTGTAAATTCTGATCGAATGTACTTCAAATGATGTAAATGTGAGTGATGCAAACCTGTTGTAGAACTGTGTATGCGAAAGATTGGGATAGTAATAATCCAACTCCACCTCCTTTACTGTTACCAGGACTGGGTGTGTGTGTGAAGTGGAGACCACCATGTGACAGTGCCTAGTTATCCTTTTGACATGAATACCCTTTGGAAAGGATAATCATCCACACATCTACTTCTTCTGCTGGACCTGGATGCTTCCTGCCAGAAGATTGAAGAAAAATGACCATAATAAATTGATACCCACTTCTTTTTTTTTTTTGTTCCAAATTCTTTTTTATTTCAATTGAAGCATAACAAAGATGTACATCAAAGTATAATAAAATATACCTTTAGAAAGATCTATAGCATAAACATTGGTTTATCACAAAATAAAGACAAAGTAGCATTGTGATCCACTGTTAGGACCAGTACACATATATAAGTCACAACAGGGTGTCTTTCAAATAATAAAAACAGACAAAATGAGCCCGGATCCGTACCCACACCCATATCCACACCCACTCTCTCCCAGGGCAAGATTTTATGTTTCCCCCTAAATTAAGCATGGTAATAAACTAACCAGCCACAAGTGAGATTGGGGGGTCCTGTTCATAAACTCTAGTTTCGTACCATAAAGTGTTGTGGAAACATTTCCACACCTGTTCCCTCAAAGGGTGGGACAGGGTTTCTATATAGCTTTCCCATGTTTCGAAAAATTTTATAGTAAACTTTTCCTTTTGTAAAGAAGCCTCCAGCCATTCCATTCTGAAAATGTGAAAGATCTTCCCTAGGAAAAGTGACATTGGCGGGGCAGAGGGCTGTATCCACATCTGTAAAATACATTTTTTGGCAGCTGCAGAGATTATCATCAACAATTTTTTAACGCCCTGTGCCACCCTAGTACCTTCCGGCATCATACCAAATATTGCCCATTCAGGGGTAAGCGGTAAATAATTAACTAGGTGTTGGGTAACATATCTCCATATCTGGACCCAGAATCTCCGGACTATAGGGCACTCCCAGAGGCAGTGAAATATCTCAGCTCGTTGCATACCACATCTAGGGCATGAAGAGTCTTCTAACAAACCCATTAGATGTCTACGGTGTGGCGATAGATATGTTCTATGCCACACATTTAAAAAGAGTTCAGTGTAGGATGCAGCAGGTATCAGCCTGATGGATAATTCGAGATACTTCAACAAATTCGTCATAGTAAGAGACGGAAAATGGCCTATCCATTGCGCCATCCCCGTCGTTACGTTAGCATATTGTAAGGGCGTGTGTAAGAATGAATAATGAGTAGAAATCGCCTTGGAAGAGGGGTTCCCAGTCAGTAGCAATTTATCTAACGGGTTGTCATAATCCTGTGGGGACAATAATCTAGAGACAGTAGCCACGTAATGCTGAGCTTGCAGGTATGCTAAGGGGAACCTATTCAATATTGGAAAGAGTGCCACTGCCTGTGTCAGCGTGAGAGGTTTTCGCGACTCACCACTTGTAATTTGTCGTATAGAAGTAATGCCATACTTTTCCCAGAGAGTGAAAGGATGACTCGCGTTTTCGTCCTGAAAACGAGTGTTGCGGACTAGGGGGAGGAAAAGGGACGCATGCGGATTCAATGAGCATTTACAACGTAAGATGTGCCAGACTTTCCGAGTGGACATCAGTAGTGGATTCGCTCGAACCGAAGTGGGTATCTCTTCCTCGTGTAAATGCAAGAAGGAGATAATACTACCACCACCCAAGAAGGCAGACTCTAAGGCCATATTGGAGTACATATTCCCCCCGTGTAGCCAATCTCTCAAATAACGTATGTGGGAGGCGTAACTATATTCCAACACATTGGGAAGATTTACACCTCCATTGTGTCGACGCTGCTGCAATTTCACCAGGCTATTTCGTGCTCGCTTACCATTCCAAATGAATGTACGTATTATTTTGTTAATTTCTGTCGTGGCATTCCTAGATAGTAAAATAGGAAGGGATTGCAATGGGTATAAAAGCCTAGGAAATAGAATCATTTTCACCAAGTTCACTTTGCCCAAATATGATATTTTAAGATGTCTCCAACGTTCAGTATCTTCCCTCATACTGCGCACGATTTGTTTCAGATTAAGACTGTACAGGTGGTTCAATTGTTTTGGGATCTGTACCCCTAGGTAAGTAATCGCTTTAGTTGTCCATCCAACTGTTGCTTCCCTGAACCAACCCGGGCGTGCGTAACCTGGCTTTAAATACAGGGCCGTGGATTTTTCAAAGTTAACCTCAAACCCTGATACCCGTCCAAATTCTTTAACACGTTCCATCAGCGGCCCCAGGGCCCTCCTCGGCTCTGACAGGAATAAGAGGACATCGTCGGCAAATGCTGATATCTTTACCTCCTCTACCCCAATACTGATGCCTCTAAATTGAGACCAATTTTGTAGTACCTGCAGCATAGGATCCAATGCCAAGTTGAAAAGCAGGGGCGAAAGGGGGGAACCCTGTCTCGTCCCTCTGGTAAGTTCGATATTATCCTCCTTTGTCCCATTAATCAGTAATGAGGTGTTTGGTTGGGTATAGAAAAATGTTATTAAAGATTGGAATGTTAGTCCAAAACCCCTCCTCTCTAATATGTCATATAGATAGGGCCAAGAGACCATATCAAATGCTTTAGTCGCATCTAGGCTTAAGAGCATATTCGGAGTATCAGTCTGGAGGCTCGCCGCCATCACTGCAGCTATGGCAGTACGAATTCCTTTCACTGAGTGTCTGCCCTTGGTAAAGCCCAGTTGGTGGTCTGTGAGCATGGACACTAAAAAGGATTGGAGCCTATCTGCCATTATTTTAGCTAAGATTTTGAAGTCAACGTTCAAAAGTGTGATGGGCCGGTAAGAGGATGGTAGGGAGTGATCTTTATTGGGTTTTGGTAGAAGGGTTGTAAAAGCCTGATTGAAAGTGGGGTACCTAGGAGATTCTGATTGGATATGTCTATATAGTGTATGTAATGCTGGGATAGCATCATGGTGCAAGAGTTTGTAATATTCTATGGAGTAACCGTCCGGTCCCGGTGCTTTGTTGAGATGCATAGAGGAGATTGCTTTAGCAATCTCCTCCTCTGTAATCGCTCTCTCGAGGTCCTCCCTCTGTAAGGGTGTTATGCAAGGGAGATTCGCCTCATCTAATAGTTTAGCTGACAAAGCCGGGTCGTGTGGGGTCGGTGTGTAAAGCTGACGGAAGTAGTCCTGGAATGTCCGTGCGATATCCGCAGTTTTAGTGTGTAGTGTATTAGTGCTACTGTCAAGTATAATAGAGATGTGTCCACGCGCTTAAAGCTAATGGTCATGTTTGCCAGCAAAGTCCCTGTTTTGTTTCCCCAGCGAAAATATTTTTGTTTAGTGTAGTCTAGTTTTTGCTGAGCCTGTGCTACCAAGAAACTGTCATACAGTCGGCGGGATTCGACATAGGCATTGTGAGTGAGGGAATTAGAATCTGAGATGTACGCTGCCAGGTGTGTCCGCATAGTATGGAGCAAGTCATCATGTTGTGTTTTATTTACCCTATTTCTATTCGCTACATATGACATAATGTGTCCCCTCATTACCACCTTGGACGTTTCCCAAAACAAGACAGGGTTGTCCCAGTGTTCCAGATTATCATCCGAGAACTCCGCCCATTTTAATCTGAGAAACCTTTTGAACTGTTCTGAGTGGAAAAGGTAAGAGGGGAATCGCCAGAAGAAGGGGCGTGAGCCCATGGAGCGAGCACTGAACGTGACTGACACCGGTGCGTGGTCGGAGACAGCAATATCCCCTATCTGGGCATCCGTGGTGTCAGAGAGCAAAGACGTGGACAACAGTATATAATCTATGCGAGAGAAGGACCCATGGACCGCCGAATGAAACATGTAAGACCTATCCGTGGGATTAAACATTCTCCATGGATCAGTTAGAGAATGATCCACGAGTAATCGAGAAATTTGGTGCCATTGGGGGGCCATCCGGTTCACCGGGGTCAGGCATTTATCAACCGAAGGGTCCGAAATTGTGTTGAAATCACCGCCTATTATGAGTTCGTGGTTGCTTCTACTATGGAGGAGTTGCGAGACTCGTTGGTAAAAAGCTGGTTGATCAACGTTGGGAGCATACAGATTGAGCAGAGTGAACCTAGCATCATAAATTTGAACATCCATCAGAATATAGCGACCCTCCGGATCTAGATCCGTATTTAAGATAGTATAGGGGAGGTGTTGTGCCAAAACTATTGCTACTCCGCGTGATTTGGTACGATAAGGCGCAGAAAAGCAATCACCTATCCACCCATCGCGTAGTGTAGAATCCTCCCCCCTCTTCCAATGCGTCTCTTGGATATAGACAATATCAGGTTTAAGTTTTTTAAGGGCGGAAGTTACTTTTTTGCGTTTTATTGGGGTATTGAGACCCCCCACGTTCCATGAGGTAATTTTGATGGAACAGGGTAGTCGTTGGAGAGAGCTGTGTGGCCTAGGATGGGGAGTCGTCATCCTATACCCTGCAAGGGTTGTATGCAGATACGAGTACAACTATCGGACATGGGGTCATCCCTGTCCCAGCAAGCAGGGTAAACCCCAAGGGTGTATAGGAGGCACGGATCCGGGCCTAACAGAGGAAGTAAAACCATGTACAATGAGTACAACCATAAAAAATTTAGCTTCAAGAGAAAATTTTCATACTTTTTCCCATCCAAACGAACATCACGCCAGCCCCTGAATAACATTTCAGTGGGTGGCAAGCATAGACATAAACAATACCAAACATAAAATATAAACATCATAACAGCTGAAAGTGTAATATATAAGTGGTAAATCCAAAAAGGATCAATTATCACAAAGTCAGGAGAGCATATCGTCTCAACTTCCAATAAGCCATAGAGGCTCATTAATGAGGGGAGGAACCTAAATGTAATCAGGTAGGCGGGCTCCTAGATTGGCGGGTCAGTTGTAAGTGGGCCCGGGCCTCAGTCGGATTGTCAAAAATAAATGTTTGCCCATTCTCAGTGAATTTTAGTTTGGCCGGATACAACAATGCAAAACGCTTATTGTTCTCAACTAGGAACCTACAAAGCGGGGAGAACTCTTTACGTTTCTGGGCCACCGCGACGGAGAAGTCTTGGAAAATGAGGATACGATGATCCTCAACAACCAGGTTCCGATTCCGTTTGAAAGCAGCTAGAATCCTCTCTTTGTCACGGTAGTCCAGAAATTTGGCAATTACTGGGCGGGGCCTCCTATGAGGTCCATCACGTTCTGGGCCCAACCTATGGGCTCGTTCAATTCGAGGGATGTCCATGTCACTACGGAGGTTGAGCGCCTCGACCAGTTGTATACTTATAAAATCTATTAGAGCCGACCCTCTAACCCAGTGGTTTTCAACCTTTTTCAGTTCGCGGCACACCAAACAGATTTAAAAATTGCCAAGGCACACCATCGGTACCCCACGGAAAAATAAAACGCATACAGGGAAATAAAACAAACATATTTGTCCCCAAGGGGAAAAACACAGACACATTGTCCCCAACAGTTATTAAAATAATGCGCAGTACTTGAACACACTGCCACAGTAATTCCACACATTGACCATCATAGTATTGCCATACACTGTCCCCCATAGTAATTGCACACATTGCGCCCCCCCATAGTAATGCCACCACACACACCGACCCCCACAGTAATGCCACCAGACACACTGACCCCCATAGTAATGCCACCAAACACACCGACCCTCATAGTAAATGCCACCACACACACCGATCCCCACAGTAATGCCGCCAGACACACTGACCCCCATAGTAATGCCACCAAACACAATGACACCCACAGTAATGCCACCAGAGACACTGACCCCATAGTAACGCCACCACACACATAGTAATGGCACTGCACACACTCATAATCATAAAGCACTGGCCCAAACCTTTTTTTCTTTTCCCCCTTAGCGGCAGAAGCAGTGAGGAGCAGAGCAGCATGGGCCACGAAACTAGACGCTACCCGGGCTGGATGGTGATGTGTACGTGACCTCTGAGTCATGCCACGTCGTAGGGGTCATGGGCGGGCCCGCAGGAGAGCTGCCGTCTTCACTATACAGTGACCGCAGAAGAACTGCCTGCGCTGCCCGATAGTGATGCTGTAAGTCAGTATCACTATCGGGCAGCGCAGGCAGCTCTTACGCGGTCATTGTATAGTGAAGACGGCAGCAGACTGGGACTGGCAGCAGGGATCTCTGGCGGCGGCACACTTGACAACCGCTGGCGGCACACCAGTGTGCCGCGGCACAGCGGTTGAAAAACACTGCTCTAACCTGTTCGGGGATGCCCACAAAGCGGAGGTTATTCCATCTGTGTCGATTTTCTAAGTCGTCTACCTTGTCGACAAGTGCTTGGTAGGAGGCCATAGTGGATGAGTTGGTCGACTGTGTAGCAAGTAAGTCATCTTCAACGTCACTAACCCTTTGTTCCAGTGCGCCCAGCCTATTAGTGTGATCAGTCAAGGAGGTTAAAGCTGAGTCTAAGGATGTTTGTAATTTGTCTAACCTTTTATCAATTTTAGACATAAGTTGATCGAATTTGGCCTCAAATCTGGGGAGGAAATTTTGAAATTTTTCGTCCATCATAGGCATGAGTAATTCAAATTTCTCCTCTATTTTTGGCATTAGCACATTGAGTAATGACGATGCCACGTCCGAAGACGGTGCATGAGGACCTCCTCTCTCCCCTGCTGAATGTACAGGAGAGGAGCTACCTTGCGGTGAAGGTGGAGAGGGGCCAGACTTCGCTGGCGTTTTTTGGGGATTAACCATAGTACGAGTAGTTCTGGGTGGGAGTGAGGACAGTGGCTTGTTAAGGAACTTGTCCATACACCAGGCTAGAAGATAAGTAACCCAAATTCCAAAGTTTCAATGGATAAAACGGTTCCAACCCGGGATTGATATAACAAAATAGAACAGAGAGACCGCTCCCCCGGGAATCAGCAAGATCACATCCTAGAGATCAAACGGTAAGTACTAGAATAAAAATTACCCTAAGCGTAATATAACAGTGGGTGTGCTTGGATAATTGTACAATGTTCTGAGTAGTAGGTAAAGCACAAACATTGAGACCCAAAAGATATGACAGACCGTGGCAACTAAGAGGTCACATATCAAGATAAATGGGTAAACAATGTCGCAGAGGTTTTCCACTGTAAAAGATCAGAAATATATTCTTCCCTTTCCTTTTTCCCCTCCCCCCCCTCCAGTGGTACAATGCAGCACTGTGGATCTTATAACAAGTATTTTCAAACCAGCCACCAGGTGGCAATATAACCTCAGCAAAGAGTATCAATATCTCAGCGTGCAGGTTGTGTACATAGATATATTGGTGGGAGAAAAGAAAGAAAGAAAGAAAGAAAGAGGAGAGAAAAAGAAAAAAAAGAATCAATATATAGGACGGTCACACCTTCAGTTAATTAAATGTAAAAAGCAGTTGGAGCCTGGTTAAGAACAGTCCACAGTGCGGCTCAGAGTAGCTCTCCCCGAGATCACAGACACAATATTGATCCAATTGTCCAGGTTTTATGGGGATAGTAGAGGAAAGAAGGGTGCAAGAAGGATCACTGAGTGGGGAGGGAAAGCATGGGGGGAGGGGGGGGACATGGAACACACACAAGGAGGGAACGGATTAAAGTATAGGGGGGAGTGTAGGCAGGTATAAGAAGTGTTAGTAGAAAATAAAATAAAAAATAAAATGGGGTCACACAAACAGTGTTAGTACCTGGGGGAGAGTGTATATCAGAGCAGCATGGGATTACGGGTCAGGCAGGTGCGCTGTGTTAAGTTCGGTATGGGCGCCCACGCTGCTTCCTCAGCAGTACACTGGATCAGGATCCGAACTCCCCGCGGTCACCTCCGTCTGTAGGTCAGGTGTATATCTCAGAGCCACCGTAAGGCTCCTCCGGGATAGGTATGTGTGTCCAGGACTCAGGGCAATGAGGGAGGGTCAGCCGGGTAGGAGACGGATCTAGGAGCCAGAATATACAGGAAGCAGGGAACGCAGGATGGGGGTGTGGCCATCACCTCAGTTCATATAGTGTTAAGCTTGCATAAGACACTAGCTGGGGGGGAGAGAGTGCGCTATCCCAAATAGGTATTCGTGAGCCCTTGATAAAGCTGAATATTTATCGTATATAAATCACTTTAAGAGGTCTAAGAACACTGTACGCTATCTACGTAAGAAGTACCGTAAGGGTACGCAAGTTGCGTAGCGATCGCTCAGCCGTAGTCGAGACGCTCAAGCGTCACGTTCGCTTACGGCCCAGTGATCACAGGCAGGCACGCTATTGGCTGCCGACTAACATAATGATTCGCTATAGCGTAGCGGACGCTCGGGACCACGAGGAGATCACCCGCGGTGCAGACGCTTACAACGTTAAACCTTTATATCTATACCTTTAACGATGAGATACACAGTATACCTTAGTGTAGAGACAGAGTGTAAGTGCAACCTGGTGTAACCTGATTAACTACAAAGCTGCTTGAGCATCACCGACGCTCAGAGAATACTTAACCCTTATAAAGAATACACAGATACCTGGGCTTAGGGTCCGAAACCTATTATATGTATTATGACTATTATACTTGCAAAAAGAATCACAGTACAAAGCATACACTACAATATAACATAAACCAACTAACCAGATAAACTACACAGGAAATACAATACAATACAATTAAAGGAAAATACGAGAGAAAGAGTAGAGAGAGAGAGAGAGAGAGAGAGAGATGGCTCACAGTAAGACAATATGATTACGGAGAAAACTTACGCACAAGGGGAACGATCGCATGCGCCTCGATATCCAGCTCCCGATTATCAGCAATGAGAACCGTTGAAGAGAGAGAACTGGATACGGTCGGCCTGCCTATTTATGCCCCACACACAATACAATTCAATGGTCCCTACAATCTCATTGTTCATTGGACATAGGAATTCGGCTTCGCATTATAACAAAAGGTCATAGGTTGATTCATACAGGTGGGCTGTGACTATTTCCAACTGCTCAGGTGGGAGGGAAACTGGGTTTCCCGCCGCATGGGTAATAAAGTGCAAATAAAGTAAATGTTCATAAACTTCTTATGTCCATAACTATTCGCACGAGCGATTGATCTGCTTCAAACCAACACCGGAATATTTCTAATTAAATATTCTTCCGATGGATACTAAACACCACTGTATTACTCCTGTCTGACCCTTCGTATCAAACAAAGAGGGATTCCTCTGTTCATAAACATTCTATATTAACCAAACTTTCAGAATCTATCAAAGGGACCATGATCTACAAAATACATTATTACTGAAAATATGTTACGATTGAGTCGCACGCTACAACCACATAAACTCTACCGTAAATACGCATACCATGCGCCTGCGGGTGCCCGCGACTGTGAGTATGCGCACGTACGGGAGAGCGTACGCATGCGCAGCACGGACCTGTGTGAGGTGCAAATATGGTAGTGTACATAGAGATATTTTTCTGACTTTGACAGTCCACCCTTTGGCAGTCAATAATAACTGCCACCTTCTAAAACATTTCAAAAGGAGAAAAATATATGTCAGGGGTTAATTCATTTCCATGGTTGGGTAAGGGAGGAGAGAGGAGTAGGTGGGAAGAGGGTATGACCTAGTGAGATAGCAGAAGCATGTGTGTATGAGTCCATGTTTGGGGGGTCATGTATCATCGTGCCGTACGTGTTGTAAATCAAGCTTCGAGGTATTGCGAAGTATACATTTGAATTCCTTCTTATCCCGTGGTACGGGTCTGTGGATGGGCTGTCAAACTTTACCGAGCTCTTTTCGGATTTTGAACAAAATGGGGAGCACATTTTAGTTGATGATACATGAATGGGGGAATATGTGATTGCTGATATCTGTGCCTGTATTCCCTATACTATGTGTGTCATTACCTGAGGGTTGTAGAAATGAAGAAAAGACATAATTACGGTAAATGCGGTGGTATTCTATGTCAGGTTAATGTACATCTGTCGGTTGAAGTTTTGTTCGGTATCAGTTGAAAGTCGTCTTCTTTGCGCTGTGTTGCCCATTAGGTGTGAGCAAAAAGCTTTGTCAATGCCATTAGATTTACAAAAAATGTTGGGCTAGCGTAAGTTTAAGAATTCTAGGGAAACTGGGGATCCATGGCAAAGTTCATCAAGTGTCCATATCTCAAGTGGTCAAAACTTCTTCTTTGGTCTATCTGTTGTCTGTATAGCGTCTCGTCAACTTCCTCGTCCAAGTGGGTCTTTTTATCTTGGAGAAAAACCAGAAAAACAGGTGAAAGAAACGGACCGTAGAAATCGCATTTTCATCACATCATTGTTTCTATCATTGGGTCATAAATCAAATCCAGGTTAATTACAGTTTCCTCACTCCTCAAACTCATTACCCTGGTACGATGTTTGCACTTCATTAAAGCCTGACCGCATCTAAATATCAAACCGATCGTTATGATAACACCTAAGATACATAGGAGAAACTTCCCAACATCCATTATGACTCCTTGAGCCCATTCTCCCAAACCGGAGAACCAGTTTCGCGGGTTCAACCATGACACCCAACCAGTCAGCTCATTACCTACAGCAGCAAGAGTGAGATTGTGTTTTCGGCGAAATTCCCACTTCAATTGGAGAATATCGTCCATCTTTTGGTCTATGACCTCGACCGGATCCTCGGTGCTATTCGTGATATACGTGCAACACTTCACGCCGTACTGTGTTGCTAATGTAACACAATATCCGCCTGTCACTGCTGTGAGGTAATTAAGAACCATTCTATGCTGCACCAGTTCTGTTTTATAAGCTTGAAGTTCCCTTCCAGTATATCTAAACGTGTCATCATACATTTCAGTGATATTATCTAACAAATTTGCGAGCGCCGATATGTATTTATAATTTAGCACTCCTCTAGCGGTGCGGGTGAAATCTAACGCGATTAAGAATTGAATCCCGGTGGATTCACTTATCAGATCAGAGGCCGGATGCTCTGTCTTCTCTATCAGGTGTCTTTTAACAACGTGCTCGTAGTGGGTGTGAGTATTAGGAGCTTGGGCACCACGATGTATGTCCTTCATTTTGTCATGTGTTACAGTCATTACTTCAGGCAATACTTTTCCAATATAACACAATCCTTCAGAGTTTGGGGCAAGCCACTTGTACGCCTTTCTCCCGCATATGAAATATGCATCATCGGGGAGAACATATGGGACGGAGAAGGACATAACCATATTACACACCTTCCAGGTGAAATCTCCTAACCCTAATTCTTCCATCTGCTTAATACACGTATCAGGTTGTACGATATGTGCACAGTATCCTGGTGATACTTCTCCAACTCTCGTAATCCTATTTCCTAAGGTGTACCTATACCGGAAAGATTTTCCTCTACTGGCTATGTGGCGTACAAGCTCTGTATCTGTAGGCATTCTATCTGCTCTATGCGAAAAGGTCATGGTGTGGTTACTCCATGACACTTCCCAATTTTCCGGCTTTCTGGGATTGGAGATGTTGAAACATAATAGGGACCTATCCACATGGTATTGGTGGAGCTTCAAACTAGGAGGGCTGGAGATATTAAACCTCCTGTCCACCGGTCTCCCACCGTTTAACTCAAGTACCTCCCCTATCGTTAAAGGAAATGGCACTAGCCCTGATTTGCTATGACCTTGAGGTACTTGAGAGCATACCCAACAATCTGTTTTGTTTAACACATTACCCACTAAGGAGTGATAGTCACTCAATGGATGCCGGTCCATATGGATATTAAAACTGGATTGGCATTTCTTAATGCACCCATCTTCAATGACATTGTTACAGAGCCTACAGATACCGTTTTCTTCAGCTAACAATCCGTCACAATTTCTCCTATGGTCAATGCTATCGGATCGTTTTCTGATACTCGCCTTTGCTTGTTGGTTAGGTTGATCTTGGAAAACTACGCCTCCATCTTTATCATCAGAACCCATTCCAGAACCTCTATCGACCTCCATGGTACTCTCGCCGGAACAGACTGCTCTGGTCAACATCATGGTCAACAGGAAAATCCGGGTCACAGTCTCTTGGGGCAAGTCCATCTTATAGGAGGAAACGGAGAAGAATGAGAAGGAGGAAAAATAAATTTGAGGGAGAGGGGATGGGAAGTGGAGAAAAACAATAAAAGGGAGTGGGGAGTCGACAACAGCTCTCGGTCTTCAAGGCTCAGGTGCCGCCTCAGTCCTCCTGGAACAGACACTCCAGTGATACAACCTCTACCGTCTGTTCCTTATCACGGGACTTCTCTGGATCAGCAACCTTCTTGCAGTGGGATGAATGGACCCAAGTCTCTCTCTCAGCAACCTTCAATGCCGTAGTGCTAGTCAATAAGACCTGGTATGGTCCTTCCCATCTGTCAATAAGGCAACCTGAGCGTAGAAAATTCCGTATCATTACCTAATCCCCAGGTTCAATGTCATGACAATTACTATCAGGTAGATCAGGAATCACCAACTTCAGACTATCATTTTGATTCCTTAACTGTTTACTCATGTTAATCAAGTACTTTACAGTTACTTCATTGTTACATTTCAAATCATCCTGAGGGTTAATCATGGCATGCGGTTGTCGACCAAACAAGATTTCAAAGGGAGACAGATTAAGAGGGGACCTGGGAGTGGTTCTGATACTGTACAATACAATGGGTAAAGCTTCTGGCCATGTCAATCCTGTCTCTGCCATCACTTTACTCAATTTATTTTTAATAGTGCTGTTCACTCTTTCGACCTTCGCACTCGCCTGTGGACGGTACGGAGTGTGCAGCTTGCTATCAATTCCCATCAACTTACACATTCCTTGAAAGACATCACCTGTAAAATGGGTACCCCTATCACTTTCGATTATTCTAGGGATACCATATCTACATACAAATTCCTGCACAATTTTCTTAGCAGTAAACATAGCGGTATTTGTAGCCGCAGGAAATGCTTCGACCCAATTTGAGAAAACATCTATACAAACAAGTACATATTTCAAATTCCGACAAGGGGGTAATTGTATAAAGTCAATTTGTATTACCTGGAAAGGGCCGCCGGCAGGTGGGATATGGGATGGTTCTGTAGGTATTGCCTTTCCAATATTCTTTCTCAAACAGGTAAGGCATGACATTGCTCTTTTACTCGCATGAGAGGAGAATCCTGGGGCGCACCAATAGGCTTTTACCAATTTGCACATCCCTTCCTTGCCTAGATGAGTCAGCCCGTGAGCTGCTTCAGCCAGACATGGAAGATATGCTCTGGGGGCCACTGGTTTACCATGTCCATCCGTCCAGAGTCCTGAAGACTCCTGGCCACATCCCTTTGCCTTCCAGACTGCCTTTTCCTGTGTGGAACACAAATTTTGCATTTCACACAACTTCTGTGTGTTAATGGTATTAAATACCATCAATTGTGTGGTGTCTGTCTGTATGGGGTAGCAGCTGCTAACTTAGCAGCTTCGTCTGCTCGGCTGTTACCAAGTGATACCGGGTCTTGGCTATATGTGTGTGCTTTACATTTGATAACAGCCACTCTGTCGGGTTCCTGTATCGCTGTTAGAAGCCTTTTTATGTGAGCTGCATGCGCTACCGGTGTACCAGCTGCCGTCATGAAATTTCTGAGGCGCCATAGGGCTCCGAAATCATGGACTACCCCGAATGCGTATCTAGAATCGGTGTAGATATTGGCTGACTTACCCTTAGCCAATTCACATGCTCTGGTTAGGGCGACCAGTTCAGCAACCTGGGCTGAGTGAGGTGGGCCTAGTGGTTCCGCTTCTATGGTGTCTTGGTCATCTACGACTGCGTATCCAGTACACAAGTCTCCCGAGTCTGACTGTCTATGGCAACTACCGTCCGTGTAGAACGTGAGTTCTGCATCTTCCAGTGGGTTGTCACTGATGTCAGGCCTTGCGGTAAAATTTTGGGTCAAATATTCCATACAATCATGTGTATCTTCCTTTGTATTAAATCCTCCTTCCCCATCACTCTCACCTTCCACCCTTTGTGCCTGACCAGGCACACCTGGGAGATACGTTGCAGGATTTAATGCACTGCATCTCCTTATGGTGATGTTTACGGGGGCCATTAGTGCCAATTCCCATCTTGTAAACCTCGCTGATGAGACGTGTCTGGTTTGGGCTGAATTCAATAAGGCTGATACTGCATGTGGCGTATGGATTGTGAGGTTGTGGCCTAGCACGACATCTTCGCTTTTTGTCACTAGCAATGCTATCGCAGCAACGCTTCGCAAGCATGTGGGGAGGGATCGCGCTACCGTGTCTAGCTGAGCGCTGTAGTATGCAACTGGCCTGCTGGCATCACCGTGTTTTTGGGTTAGTACACCTGCCGCGCAACCAGCACTTTCTGTTCCGTATAGTTCAAAGGGTTTCCCATAGTCTGGCATACCTAGTGCTGGTGCCTGCGTTAGGCACTGTTTGAGTCTCTCAAATGCTGTTTCGGACTCGTCTGTATGCGAAATCCTATCAGGTTTGTTTGAGGAGACCATTTCCTGCAAAGGTAACGCCAAAATGGAAAACCCTGGGATCCAATTACGGCAATACCCACACATTCCTAAAAACGTTCTGATCTGTTGCTGGGTTTGTGGCAGAGTCATGTCTCTAATTGCTTGGATTCTATCAGCGGTCAGGTGTCTCAGTCCTTGTGTTAGACAGTGTCCCAAATATTTTACCTTAGTTTGGCATAATTGTAACTTGTCTTTGGACACCTTGTGTCCGGTGTCTGAAAGATGAAACAGGAGCTGTTTCGTATCCTTCAGAGATGCTTCCAGTGAATCTGAACACAGTAATAAATCGTCCACATACTGTATCAATACTGATCCACTGTCTGGTTGGAAAGACTGTAAACAATCATGCAAAGCCTGAGAAAATATACTTGGACTATCTATCAAACCTTGGGGTAATCGAGTCCACGTGTATTGGACTCCTCTGTATGTAAATGCAAACAAATATTGGCTGTCAGGGTGCAGAGGTACCGAAAAGAAAGCGGAGCAGAGGTCAATAACAGTGAAAAATTTGGCAGTGGGAGGGATTTGCATTAGGATGACAGCTGGATTTGGCACTACGGGGAACTGACTCTCAACTATTTTGTTAATCCCCCTTAGATCCTGCACTAGTCTGTAACCCCTCCCCCCACTCTTTTTAACAGGGAAGATGGGACTATTGGCAGTGCTGGACGTTCTTACCAGAATGCCCTGTTGTAGCAAGCGCTCTATTACTGGGTAAACTCCTAACTCCACCTCTGGCTTCAGAGGGTACTGTGGGATTTTTGGAGCTATCCTACCATCTTTTACTTGTACCACTACTGGAGCTACGTTTGCCATTAATCCAGTGTCTTGTCCGTCTTTTGTCCAAAGTGACTCTGGTATCTGAGATGTCATCTCTTCTATTTGGGATGGATTCCTATTTGTCATAATGGTATGTGACATTAATTTTGATGGGGAGTCTAACATGTCTCGCACTTCCTGAGCGTGTTTCTCAGGTATGTCCAAGAATACACCTTCAGGAGTACAATAAATGACGCACCCCATTTTACACAGTAAGTCTCTTCCCAGGAGATTAGTTGGTGCCGATGCAGCCAGCAAAAAGGAATGCTTGGTATGCAAAGGCCCTATTGTAATCTCGGCTGGTTTGCTAACAGGGTAGTGCTGGACTACTCCTGTTACTCCCATGGCTGGAATTGTCCTACCAGTGGTTCTCATGCCCACTGTCGAATTTATCACTGACTTGGCCGCCCCTGTGTCTACAAGAAAGTTTAAAGTTTTACCAGCTACATTAATTGCGATCTCGGGTTCACTTCCAAGATTGGCAATTAATTTTACTGGCTGCAGATTACAGGTATGGCCACACCCCTATTGGGTATGGTGACCTCCCTGAATCCCGCTGGCAGCAACTACTTGTGAGGGAGATAGTTGGGAACTACCAGAGGCATGCCAGTCTCTGTTTGGGGGATATCTTTTTGTTTCCCCTGTATGTGGCTCATAACTCCGTTTCTGCGGACCTTGTTCCCAATGTCGTGTGTCGTGTCGTTGTCTAGGGGTTTGGTATGAGTTTCGTGGATTCTTTACTCTACAATCTCGTGCCATGTGTCCCTGTTTGTGACAAGAATAACAAGTAACCATACTTGACTTACCCACAGGATTTGGTGATACAAACAAAGGCTGCCTTGTGGTCAGAGCCTGTATACTTACTGACATTAATTTATCACCTTGTTGCTCCCTGTGTCTGGTGATGTTTCTGTCGTGATCAATAGCAGCCTCTCTCAAAGTAGCCACAGACAGACCTCGCCAACATGGTTGTGTGGTCTGTACCCTAGTCTTCAATGACTCTTTTAAACCATCCATCAGTACCGATACTGCTACTTCCCGATGGTTTGTGTCTGTTTTAATGTCCTCTATGCCTGTGTATTTTGCCATTTCTAATAATGCTCTGTGAAAATACTCTGCAGCTGTCTCTGACTCCTTCTGTTTAATGGAGAATATCTTATTCCATTTAGCTACTGCTGGGAAATACTCTTTTAGCTGCAAGTTTATTCTTTTCACATTATCTTGGTTGTACACATCTGTAAGAGGTACATCATGATCTAGTCCGCAATCAGCTAAAAATTGAGTTGCGTCGACATTTGAGGGTAAACATGCTCTCAGCAATATCTGCCAGTCTTTATTGTTGGGCTCTGCAGTGTTACCTAAGTCTCTGATGTATTTTTGACTGGCAACTAAGTCTTTTCTAGGGTCAGGAAATTCAGACACTATGGTCCTTAATTCCATTCGGGAAAATGGAGTGTACATGGCAATGTTCCTAATGGGAGTGGCTCCTGATGCGTCTGTTTTCCCATTTGGCACTGCTATTACTCTAACAGGTGTAATTCTAACAACCTCATTCTGTGTAGATTCTACAGGCTGTGGTGAAATAGTTTCAGCATAATGCATGGTGCCGTACTTACCAGTTGATACGACCTCACCTATCCCTCCGCTAGGGGCCTTTACTAATCTCGTGGGTGGAGCTGTGCCTACTGTGGTCTCTGCTATGGTGGCTGCTAGAGAGAGCGCTGAAATCGTTGCCGATTCGTCCTCTTGATCACACTCCTGAGGAAAGTTCAAAACAGGGTACAACTTGCACGGGTTAATACTTGCATGGGTTAATGGGTTAACGTTATCATTAACATTTACACAGTTACTAAGTGATTTTGTGTTACACCTTAGTGCGTCTTTCTCCGCAATCAACTTCTCTCCTGATATGTATGGTGGCGGCGGGGCCGTGGCAATCAGTTTTCTGTTAGAGCCAGATCCCGCCGCCTGAGCCAAACCTCTCTGTATCTCACCTTCCTGTTGCCACAACTGTAAATAATCATAATGCTGGATTCGTCTCTTTGTTGATTTTATGAGACATATCCTCCTCCTTAAATTTTGTAACACTTCTGAGCTGAAGCTCCCTATTCTTGGGAATTTCTCCCCGTCATGTACAGTCATTCTCTCCCATTCATCACATAAAGTTTCTGTGTGACTTCCATATTTCTCACACATTATATACCTGGCCGACCCAATTGGTCGGACCACTGAATCAACCCGAACCGAGGTTGATCGCCCCCTACCTGAACAAGTGGCCCCCATAGTTCGAAAGTGTTGCTTTATTTAGCCAACCCTTTACGCAAAACCAAATGCCAACAATAGGCTGACGGTGGCGGTTTACCGAGTACCCCACTCACTCGCCCACGCCGACCAATACGACCTGATCACACCGATATGGTGCTGGCGTACTCGACCTAGGGCCCCTGCGACCTGAACCTCTATTTACTGGAACCTGCGAGGGTTATCCGAAGAACACTTACTCTTTCCAGTAACTATTGGTTGCTGGATAGTTCCTGAGTGAGCAGCGAACTTCCCTTAAAATAAAAAAAATTACACAAATCACGTTAGAGTGTACAAATAGCGTTTGTGACCCCTTTACTCTAATGGTATTAGGTCAGATTACTAACTACTGCACACACTTACGTGCGGTCCAGTCGTTCAGTACACAAACAACTAAGCTTATGTACGGAAAGACCAATGGAATCGAAACTTACGACTGCGAATTCCTTCAGCCAGAGCTTATATGGCCTATATGGGTGTTGCACCAACCCTTTTCGGTGTTGTGCCTGTGAACTGTATAGCGGACTTCCTTGTCGGCTGTACCTGGACCTCCTGGTCTGTTATGACCTCCTAGTCTTGTTACAGTATGACCTCCTGGTCTTGTTACAGTATGACCTCCTGGTCTTGTTACAGTATGACCTCCTGGTCTGCTATACTCTAATGCTCAAAATTGTATATTTAACCAGAGATGCCTCCCTAGCCACCGTGCACGTCACTTACACGCATGTACCTCACGAGTACTCGACTTTTCTTGTGGTTCAACCTTTAAAAATTGTAAAAACACTCACTCATCACATGTACACTTTTGTTTTCTATTTCTATTTCTGCGCAGAAATTTTTCTTCAGATCAGGTGTGTTACCAATTAGGAGCAGGATCTGTTAATTAAATTTCGGACACCCAAAAATAGACTTGCGTTATTTCTCGCCTCGCGTTATTTATCGCTTTGCGTTATTTATCGCTTTGCGTTAAAAATCAACTTATCGTGACTTGAGCTACGTGGGCGTAACCGGACGCTCCGTTGCGTAACGTACGCTGCGTGCGTCGGCCTTTGGATTGCGTACGCAAGTCTTTGTTAGAGACACGTATACGCAAAGCAAAGATCCACCGTAACACAAATTTATACTTTTATCAATGTAGATGATCCTTGATCATCTACCACACAACACACTGACTTCGCCTTATCTCCCAGGCAAAACTGTGTGTTTTGTCTATCTTTTAACTATATTACCTTTACTCTTAAACTATGAAATAACGGCAAATCTTTTATTAGTACTTCTATCAACTATAAAACTGGCAGACAGGAGAGTGATATACGAAAATGAAAAAGAAAAGGAAATGCAGATATATATGTGTGCGTGCGTGTGTACGCAAGACAGAAAAATAAACAGTTTTAAAAGACACTAGCGTTTTGTTCTTACCTCCGGTTCCCGGATTCCTTCAGCACTCTTTACCTAAGCGAAGCAGACGCTTATCCTGTCAGCACTACGAGGGATACAACCTCCCGCCCTTTGCTGAGGGATAATGTCTGCTGATCTACCTAGTGCAGATATGTGAAGGACGGGCGAGCCGCCAATTGATAAAGCTGAATATTTATCGTATATAAATCACTTTAAGAGGTCTAAGAACACTGTACGCTATCTACGTAAGAAGTACCGTAAGGGTACGCAAGTTGCGTAGCGATCGCTCAGCCGTAGTCGAGACGCTCAAGCGTCACGTTCGCTTACGGCCCAGTGATCACAGGCAGGCACGCTATTGGCTGCCGACTAACATAATGATTCGCTATAGCGTAGCGGACGCTCGGGACCACGAGGAGATCACCCGCGGTGCAGACGCTTACAACGTTAAACCTTTATATCTATACCTTTAACGATGAGATACACAGTATACCTTAGTGTAGAGACAGAGTGTAAGTGCAACCTGGTGTAACCTGATTAACTACAAAGCTGCTTGAGCGTCACCGACGCTCAGAGAATACTTAACCCTTATAAAGAATACACAGATACCTGGGCTTAGGGTCCGAAACCTATTATATGTATTATGACTATTATACTTGCAAAAAGAATCACAGTACAAAGCATACACTACAATATAACATAAACCAACTAACCAGATAAACTACACAGGAAATACAATACAATACAATTAAAGGAAAATACGAGAGAAAGAGTAGAGAGAGAGAGAGAGAGAGAGAGCGAGAGAGAGAGATGGCTCACAGTAAGACAATATGATTACGGAGAAAACTTACGCACAAGGGGAACGATCGCATGCGCCTCGATATCCAGCTCCCGATTATCAGCAATGAGAACCGTTGAAGAGAGAGAACTGGATACGGTCGGCCTGCCTATTTATGCCCCACACACAATACAATTCAATGGTCCCTACAATCTCATTGTTCATTGGACATAGGAATTCGGCTTCGCATTATAACAAAAGGTCATAGGTTGATTCATACAGGTGGGCTGTGACTATTTCCAACTGCTCAGGTGGGAGGGAAACTGGGTTTCCCGCCGCATGGGTAATAAAGTGCAAATAAAGTAAATGTTCATAAACTTCTTATGTCCATAACTATTCGCACGAGCGATTGATCTGCTTCAAACCAACACCGGAATATTTCTAATTAAATATTCTTCCGATGGATACTAAACACCACTGTATTACTCCTGTCTGACCCTTCGTATCAAACAAAGAGGGATTCCTCTGTTCATAAACATTCTATATTAACCAAACTTTCAGAATCTATCAAAGGGACCATGATCTACAAAATACATTATTACTGAAAATATGTTACGATTGAGTCGCACGCTACAACCACATAAACTCTACCGTAAATACGCATACCATGCGCCTGCGGGTGCCCGCGACTGTGAGTATGCGCAAGTACGGGAGAGCGTACGCATGCGCAGCACGGACCTGTGTGAGGTGCAAATATGGTAGTGTGCATAGAGATATTTTTCTGACTTTGACACCCTATTGGGGTAACATTGTGGTTTCAAATATGCCACGAGCTGAAAAGGGAGTAATTCCGTGTTTCAGCTGTTCCCCAGATAACAATCCGCAGGGTCAGAGGTCCGTCATCTTCCGCTGTAGGGTCGCGCAGCGTTGTCCCATAGCCAAGTCACCCTCACTGGTCACCAGTACAGGCGTGCGGGCTGCCGCCGATCGACTCCCGCACAGCGCCCCTGAATATGCGGCTCCGTCCCGGCAAGCGTCCCGGCCGTCACGTCCGTCACGGCGCGTCTTCTCTCACTGCAGCCCTGCTCTCCGTAGCAGAAGCAGGTCCCTGCTTTACAGTGAAGGGGCGGGTATAGGATCTGGGAGCGGCGGTGCACAGGCAGCACTCGTCCAGCGTCCAGCGATTCACCTTCACCGGTCACCAGCACAGGCGTGTGGGCTGCCGCCGATCGATGCCCGCACAGCGCTTCTGAAGATGCGGCTCCGTCCCAGTAAGCGTCCCGGTCGTCACGCCCGACACAGCGTGTCTTCTCTTGCTGCAGCCCTGCGCTCCGCAGCAGAAGCAGGTCCCCGTTTCACAGTGAAGGGACGGGTATGGGGTCTGAGGGCAGCGATTCACGGGCAGCACTCGTCCAGCGCCGGCAGCCCGCCTCCGGGATTACAGGCAAGGGGGAATTCGCGCCAGCGCCATGCTGGCGGTCATAATGGCCGTCTCGTCTGAGGGCCAGACTCCGGGGTGATATACGGTCCTTCTCCGCACCACTGGTATCTCCAGAATCAGGAGAACCTCAGCAGCAAGTAGGTGTAGGATTTTCGGCAATGGGACCCTTAGAAAAAGAGGATTAGGAGGGATGTACTGTGTGGGTCAGATGAGCTGCATTAAAAAGCAGCCATGCTAGCTGGCTCTGCCCCCGGAAGTCCACCCACTTCTTTTGATCAGCTTACTTTTCTATAGGGTGATTACATATCCTCCAACATGAGCCTTTCCATTAGGTACAAAATGTTCTGTTCCTGGATTTCCTTGCCAGTGGCAGTTACAGAGGTGAGGCTGCAGCACAGTCCAAAATTAAAATAGGGGAGCCACACCAACTGCCAATAAGTCCCGGCAGGCAATGTTTGGCAGTTTGGGGTGGCAGTTGGTGTGGCTCCCCTATCTGAATTTTGGACTATGCTGCAGCCCTACCTCAAAGGAAGTCCAGGAACAGAGCATTTTGTACCTAATGGAATGGGTCATGTTGGAGGGTATGCGATTACAGTTTTAATAATATTAAACAAAAAGACTTGCGTAAGTCCACATTCAACACAAGCAACTGCAATGCCGCAGTAGGCTTTCAACATGTTATTAGTCAGATCTGCCCAGCTCTTCACAGCTCGCAATTCCATAAACACTCCCTCTCTGAAAGCGCCAATGGCACGTTAAGTTGCAAGTGGAGAGGTGATTGAATCACCCATGACTGCATACACTTTGGGGGTCATTCCGACTCGTTCGGACGCTGCGGTGTGAACGGGTGTGGAATGCGCATGCGCGGCAGGCACAGTGCGCGTGCGCAACGTTACCCGGCGACAGGGGTCACCGGGTTACGTCGCGGCTACCGATGGAAGCGGCCGCAGCGGCGACCGCTAAGAAGAGTGACAGGAAGTAGGCGTGAAGATCCGGACCATTGGAGAGCGTTTTCGGGGAAAGGTGAGTAAAACGCAGGTGTGTCCAGGACAATGGAGGGTGGAGGTGTGACGTCAAAGCCGGGCCCATCATCGCTGGATCCATCGCACAGGGTAAGTATGTCCAGGGCTGCTCTACGTCTGCTTGAATTTTTTTTTTAGCTTAGCAGGTATGCACAAGCGATCGCAGCCCTGCTAAGCTAAAATACACTCCCCCATAGGTGTGGACTGTTGATCGCAGCAGCAGCTAAAAGTTGCTGGCTGCGATCAACTCGGAATGACCACCTTGGTTTCAGAACATGCACAGAGCGAAAACACACAATATATGCTCTACAAAAATGTTTGTTTTCCTTGGGTTGTAGTCCCATCCCATCTGGCACTGGCTATAAGGTTATAAATAATTATATGTTTGATCACAATTGTCAATGGTTGGAAATTTAATCTGGAGTAATCAAATTCAAGATCTTTTAAATTCATGCTCGTGATCTGATCTTGAGCTATTATTAAATCTGTTCTTTTTAAAAAAATAACGTGATCACAATGTTTGTGCTGTAATTGGAAACGTATGTAATCTTATCATATATCATAACAAAACCTAGCGACCACAACTCTATGTAATGTAATTTTCAAATTACTATAGAAAATGAATCACCCACCATCATTGTTCTCCCTATCACTCTCATCAAATAGAGGGCAAATTGAGGAGTCTGGCATCCAAAAGCAGTGTCTGCTTTATAGTTCCCGTAAAAAAAACCTGTTCCACCTGATATATCCTTATCTTTCTTCCTCAAAGTTGATGACTCCTCAATTTAAAGAATATCAGTTTTATACCAGTATAATAAATCTGAAAATGATCTGCGTGAATTATTTGCTAAGAAATTCTCAGCTGTTGTCTCCAGGAAAGTAGCCTTCATTTATTTTGTGGGCTAGATCCCCCTTAGGAATACAGCCCTATGCTGACCATACCAAGTGGATCCAGTCACATGGTCAGCAGTTACCGTGTCGATATTGACAATGTCGACACATGAATGCCAACATTAGAATGTCATCATGCAATAAGTCAATATGTTCACATTGTCGAATAATATAGATCTAAAAATGCGCACACACTATTGGTTGCAGCCTGTGGTGCACACACAGAGCATTCCCCAAACTTTAAAAGATTACAGCTATTTAGGAAAATAGTGTCCCACAATGGCGCCACCAAAATTATTATTATTATTTTTTTTACAAATACACCTTTTGTGCAATTAATCAAATGTCCTTACATAAATGTTTGAAAAAAGTTAAAGATTCATCAGAAAACCGGATCAACACTTCAACTTGTCTCCTTGAAACTAAAACTCAAGAAAATACAGACATCATGCAATATTGGGCCTAATTCAGACATTAACAGATGGGCAAAACCATGGGGCTAATGCAGACCTGATTGCTATGCTGCGTTTTCCTACAGCAGGCGATCAGGTCTAAATTGCGCATGCGTATGTACCGCAATGCGCAGGAGCATTGCACGGGTACAAAGCAAATTGCCACTCAGCGATGGGTTTGTGCGAAGGATCCATTCGCACGGGCGTTCGCAAGGAAATTGGCAGGAAGAAGGTGTTTGTGGGTGTCAACTGACCGTTTTCTGGGAGTGTTTTAAAAAATGCAGGCGTGTCCATGTGTTTGCAGGGAGGGTTCCTGATGTCAGTTCCAGTCCTGGACAGGCTGAAGTGATCGCAGCGGCTGAGTAAGTCCTGGGCTGCGCAGAGACTTCACAAAATCAGTTTGTACAGCTCTGCTACACATGCGTTCGCACACTTGCACAGCTAAAATACACTCCCCCCTTAGACAGCGACTATCTGTTCAAAGCAGTGCAAAAATTGCCTGCTAGCGATCAGGTCTGAATTAGGCCCAATGTGCACTGCAGGGGGGACAGATATAACATGTGCAAAGAGAGTTAGATTTGGGGATGGCTTGATAAAACTGAAATCTAAATTGCCAAGACCGCCGGCGGTCTAACCCACCCAAATCTAACTCCCTCTGTACGTTATATCTACCCCCCCCCCCCCCCCCCCTACCCTGCAGTGCACATGGTTTTGCCCATTTGTTAACAAATTTGCTGCTATGATCAGGTCTGAATTAGGCCCATTGTCTCAGAGTACTAGATGAAAATTATTGATGAGCTACACTCACATCTGTTAAGAATAAATGAGCATATATCACCATTACTGGCATATAAGCATCACGGTTTCTTTAGACTTCATGAATATTTTCTTCAGCAATGAAAACTCAAAGGAGAGGAATAATAGTGCAATATCGTCTCAAAAAATAAAAACAATTTATTAAACAGTTACACTCACATTAAAATAGAAAGAGATCACAAATATCACCATAGGGAACGAATCCCTCACAGGACCATCAGCATCCCCAGATTACGGGTTCACTACGATATGCCGGCGGTCGGGCTCCCGGCGACCAGCATACCGGCGCCGGGATCCCGACTGCCGGCTTACCGACAGTGTGGCGAGCGCAAATGAGCCCCTTGCGGGCTCGCTGCGCTCGCCACGCTACGTGCGCCACACTATTTTATTCTCCCTCCAGGGGGGTCGTGGACCCCCACGAGGGAGTATAAGTGTCGGTATGCCGGCTGTCGGGCTCCCGGCGCCGGTATGCTGGTCGCCGGGAGCCCGACCGCCGGCATACTGAAGACCACCCCCAGATTACACCAGTTTTTTGCTTACAAATGATCAGTGTGTTGAGAATACCATCGGTACAGCCAATGTTTTCAAAATCCCCGCTGTTCCAGATGCGATGTCCGGTGAGACGGTGTTCCAAGCTTGAACGCGTTTTCGGACAGAACATCCTTTATCAGAAGCATCTTCCTCATCCCCTTATCTATTAAGGGGATCTGCCGGCATCCCATACCGATCCCCTTAATGGATATGTGCACATTGTCAACATCTGAAATGTCGCCATTTGAAATGTTGACATTACCAGAATACCACAGTTAGGGTTAGTTGCCCCCGGAGGGCTAGGGCAGGGTGGGGGGAGATTAAGGTTAGGCACTTGGAGGGAGGGTCAGGGAGGAAACTACTCACCCAGAACGCTGCTGTAGAAACGTTGCTGAGGGAACGGCTTCTCACGTGACATCCGGTGTCCGGAAGAGGATGCTGGAGCTGCTTGCCCCCGGGAGAAGGTTGGATACAAATAGGCCACCAAGGACGGTTTGACAACAATTTATCAGGTCAACATACGGTTCAACCACGTACACATGATGAATATAAACATGGTAACTTATTCTGAGAATGTCAGGCTGGGTGGAACGATGCTTTTTCTTCTGTGCATGCATCAAAGTTGAACACTGCATGTGTCTTGATTTTGTTTGTACAGAGTTGCAGTATAAATTTAGACGCACGGAAGCAGAAATGTATGAGCTATTCCTGGGTGGTGACTGGGAGTTAACAGGGGATACACAGACATAATGAAATGGTTGTGTACAGAGACGCTCAAATGCCCCTACACAAGGCCATACTTAGATGGAGGCACTGAATCTACCATACAGCTGGTGCAAGTTTTCATGGTGCGATGATGGTGTGTCTAAAGACAACCAAGTGGTATTTCAGTGTCTATCGACACTGACAGTGGGCAGGGCCGCCATCAAGGGGGTGCCCTCTGTACACTTGTCCCGGGCCCGGCCACTCTGACAGAGAGTAGAGGGCCCGGGCTGCTCAAACATCCCGCCATCACTATTCCCGGAGACTGCCACCGGTGGGACTGTCCGCGGCTGCTAACATACATTACAGCCCTTCTCATCCCGGCAGCCGCCGCCGGTAAACACCCACCGCCAGTCTGCCACTCCCCTTCTCCATGATCGCTGGCTGCCACCCTCTCCAGACGCTCCAGATTCCAGCAGCAGCAGCCATTGCTGACATGCTGCTCAGGAGGATGCTGTGTGCGCGCAGTGCTGCAGAGAGTGTGCGGGGCCAGGTAGGAGTGTAACAGCAGGTCAGTGTTCCCAGCTCAGTGTCTGTTCCTTCTCTAGCCCCGTATTGTCCCCCTTCCTTCCCAAACCAGCTTGCTGCTGCTCCTTTCTCCACCCTAGTGTTCCTCTCTCACTCCCACCCCTATCTCACTGCCCCTCTTCCCATCCAGTCCCCCCATTTGCAATGCCACCCACCCATCCATCCAGCCCAGTGCCCTATGTTAGTTCTCTGAACCACCCATCCCAATATCTCCCACCCTGCCAGTCCAGTGTTCCCCCTCTTCCCTCCCCAACCAGTCCACTGCACTTCATAACTTCCCAATCAGTCCTTGGAGAAAAGCAGGGCTGCCGGGACTGGAGTCCTGGGTAAGGAACCAGGGGGGCCCGGCAGCAGATCACGGTCTGGCAGCCAGCCATGGAGAAAAAGCGGCTGCATTTTGGTTATTTAAAAATTAGTTTATGCAATGATTGATGGCCCACCCCTGATGTAGCTCCACCCATTTAATCAACAGCTCCACCCACCTTTTTGGGGTTTTTTTTGGAGGGGGGGGGGGGGGGCTGTCTATTTTGTCAGTCCCGGGCCCCACAGTTTCTGATGGCAGCCCTGGCAGTGGGCATCGCAGCCCTTGCACATTCGGATACACCAAGGAAGTGCTTAGAAGTGTACACCAAGGAAGTGCTTAGAAGTGTACACCAAGGAAGTGCTTAGAAGTGGCATTAGCATAATGCGGCAACAGAAGCAAGGATGACTCCGTCTGCAGAATCAGGCTGTGTGTGTGTGTGTTTCCCATGCTATATTGCCACCAGTCATAGCTGGTAAGCCTATTGCTGGTAGTGGAAATTTCTGGGGGAACTTCTTTGGTCTCCCCCGATTTTCCCACTACCAGCCTTTTTGGGGGGCAATTATTGCGATTGCTAAATCTGGTGGTTTGTACATTTTAATGAATAATTGGGATGTTGTTTTTGTTTCGTTTTAGTGTCCTTTTGTATCACTTTTGTAGTGGTTTTGAGCTTAGTAAATTAGAAGGATACAGAAACGCCAGGAAAATCTAAAAACGCTGGATTTGCAAACCAGCTGCTTTTAACATATAATTGGCACTGTCCTTTTCAAGGTAGGTAGCCAGTCTGGTCTGTCTGTTGGTTAACAGGTGAACAGGCTTGTAAATGCATCATTGGAATATAATGGACTCGTGTGGCTTCTTTTCAGAATAACAAAGTTGGCTGTGTATGACTGTACATATTGTATGCAAAGTATACAACCTTCCGCTATGCTTTATCCCCTATGTCCATAAGGATGATGATTTTTTTTGTTACCATTTGGTAACTGTGAAACATAGGGACAGCATGGATGGTGTAATGGTTAGCATTACTGACCCACAGTGCTGAGGTCATGGGTTCGATTCCCACCACAGCCCATGTGTGTACATGTGGTAGGGAATAAAGATTGTAAGCTCCACTGGGGCAATGGCCTAATATTCTCTGTAATGCGCTGCAGAATATGTGTGCGCTATATAAATAACTGTTAATTAATGATAATATTCATCATGATAATGTTGGCTAAACTGGATTCTTAGAGCACATATGTTTCTTTTTTTTTCATTAGCTGTGATCATGGTAATAAAATGTTTTCATACCAAAGATGACAGCCTAAAATAAAAATCTATGTTGTCATCTTCAAAAGCCTTTCTGCTTGTCCTTCAGAGTAATTATCAACTGGCATAGGCCCTCATTCCGAGTTGTTCGCTCGCTAGCTGCTTTTAGCAGCATTGCACACGCTAGGCCGCCGCCCTCTGGAAATGTATTTTAGCTTAGCAGAATAGCGAATGAAAAATTAGCAGAACTGCTAATAAATAATTCCTTGCAGTTTCTGAGTAGCTCCAGACCTACTCACAGATTGCGATCAGCTCAGTCCGTTTAGTTCCTGGTTTGACGTCACAAACACGCCCAGCGTTCGGCCAGCCACTCCCCCGTTTCTCCAGACACTCCCGCATTTTTCCCTGACACGCCTGCTTTTTTTAGCACACTCCCGGAAAAAGCTCAGTTACCACCCAGAAACGCCCCTTTCCTGTCAATCACTCACCGATCAGCAGAGCGTCTGAAAAGCGCCGCAGAATCCACAGCAAATCTACTTAGTTTTTCGTTAAATAACTAAGCGCATGCGCCCTGCGTGCCTTGCGCATGCACATTTTGCAACAAATCGCAGCATAGCGAAAATCGGCAACGAGCGAACAACTCGGAATGACCCTGTCAAAGTCAAAAAATATTGCAGTACACACATCACGTACAAACTACGCACAGATGGCCTCCGTGCGCGTACTTGCCCTGCTGTGCATGCGCATACTCGCAATTTGCATATGGTCGCTCCCGCGGTCCTGCGTATTAGCGCATGGTATGAGTATTTACGGTAGAGTTTGTGGACGCATTGAAGGCTATCAAAACATATTACATATTTAATCCAAATAGTGCACAATGTACACATAGTCTCCCTGCACCACATCAGAAAGTAACAGCAGTTTAAATGGTATCAGAACAAAGGGATTCACCTTTACAGGATAGGAGGGGATAGAACAAGGTTATAAGGTGGTGTTTGGTATCCAGCTGAAGGGTATTTTAAGGGTAACATTACGGTGTTGGTTTGAGAAAGATCGCATGTTCCTGCGGATAGTTATGTGCAGGAGCAGAATATAGATATAAACTGTATTTACTGTACATTATGTATGCGGCGGGAATACAGAGGAGACCACCCACAAGAGCAGTTGGGAAAGACATCGCCTACCTATTCAAACCGACCTATGATCTCTCCTGTACTGTAAATGTGCATCCCTGTGTCCAATGGACAAAGAGATTACAGTATCTATTGTATTGCTTTTTGGAAGAATTGTATAAAGAGAGCCTGCTGCAGGCCTGGTCAGACACAAGACTCACAACGTTATCTATCAGATGACGGAGGACCGGACCGGGTAGCGCAAGCGAATCCACTCACGTATGTAACATGGACTGCAGCCATTATTCTGTTGTATTGTATTGTTTATATTGTAACCCCCTTTCAGCAATAATACGCTGTGGTGTCGGAACCCAGTGGTTTAGCCACAGACTGGTGTCGTGTATTTCTTTCCCTGCTAAGGTTTAAAGTGTAATAGCATCACACTGCATTGCTGCATAAGGTTTAAAGTGTAATAGCATCACACTGCATTGCTGCATAAGGTTTAAAGTGTAATAACATCACACTGCATTGCTGCATAAGGTTTAAAGTGTATTAGTAACGCATCACATTGCTGTATAAGGTTTAAAGTGTGTTCATTGGGTGTGTACGCGCTGTGTGTACTTTGTACCGTCAGCGCACCGTTTGTGCGCTAAGTCCGTACACAGCACGGGACTTTGGGGGTCATTCCGAGTTGTTCGCTCGCAAGCTGCTTTTAGCAGCTTTGCACACGCTAAGCCGCCGCCAACTGGGAGTGAATCTTAGCTTATCAAAATTGCGAATGAAAGATTAGCAGAATTGCGAATAGACACTTCTTAGCAGTTTCTGAGTAGCTCCAGACTTACTCCGCATCTGCGATCAGTTCAGTCAGTTTCGTTCCTGGTTTGACGTCACAAACACACCCAGCGTTCGCCCAGACACTCCTCCGTTTCTCCAGCCACTCCCTCGTTTTTCCCAGAAACGGCAGCGTTTTTTCGCACACACCCATAAAACGGCCAGTTTCCGCCCAGAAACACACACTTCCTGTCAATCACATTACGATCACCAGAACGAAGAAAAAACATCGTAATGCCGTGAGTAAAATACCTAACTGCATAGCAAATTTACTTGGTGCAGTCGCACTGCAGACATTGCGCATGCGCATTAGCGACTAATCGCTCCGTTGCAAGAAAAAAATAACGAGCGAACAACTCGGAATGACCCCCTTTGTACGCTAATAGCGTACAAAGTACGTAGAGTGTGTATTAAGTACAGCGGCCACAGCGGTTCCAGGGTAAAGTGTATTTAAGGTGTGTTTAAGGTATAGCTTTCATTCCTAAGGATAAATCAGCATTATCAATTGGGGGCTCGTCCGGGACATCACGTTCTTCATGATGCACTGTACATTACAAACGCGGCTGTAATTGACCGGCTCCAATGGACGCATTGAGAAGCTGATGAAAATGACATCCACGTTAATGTATTGTTGTAGTATCAGTAAGCCGCTGATATGAAATTCAAGGGACAATGCGTTTCTCATAATATTTAAGATGCTAAAATTTATTTTTATTGTTGCAAAACAAGGTTCAAATAAGTCATATTGTGTTTGATTCAGATTGGATTGTTTATCTGTTAAGAAGGTTTAAAAGTACATTTAAAAGTTGCTGCATAGCCTTGATATAGTTTTTATTTTTAACTCAGGCCTAAAATAACTTCTGGTGCTTGTATGATGTGTGATTTCTTTGTGACAAAGGAAGCCGCATGGTCTGTCCTCCATTTTGGACTAACCACATGGCCTGTCCACCATTTTGTGTAACCCTCATGGATGTGGAAGGGGGAGGAGCAGCGGCCATTTTGGGAAGGTCGTTTTTCTAAATGGCCGATTTTCAGTCTGCTCAGAATAATCAGCTTTACTTGGTCACATGAAACACGATTTATGAGTTACCAATGCATTTATTTAACCCATACCATAGTCAATTACAAATAGTTTCAATGGGGCCTAGTGAAAGTTAATAGTGAGATGAATACTTGATGTAAGAATTACACACAGATATAAACAAAGTTTTTTTTTCTTTTACCTCTAGGATTTAGTTAACTCTGCTTGCTATAAGATAGCCATTGAAATGCAAATTAACCTGTGTAACTGCTTTTTCCTAGCAGTGAAAAACCACCTTTACAGGCAGCCAAAAGCACATAGCATTGATATGCAAATTAGAAGCACTGAATGGGTAAATGAGTCCCATAGGAGACCAGTGAATGGTACATATATATAATATTATAATTATGTGTGTGTTTATATCAATGTATGTTCTGCAAGATGGCTATCCAGTCTGAATCATATCATTTAAATTATTGATCATTGCTAGATTCATATAGATCTGTGTGAAACCGAATACATTTGTTGCTATATAGTTAAGACAAAATAAATAAATAAATAAATAAATGTTTAAGGAAGTAAATGTAAAAGACACAAAACTCAGGTCTGGCCCGGTCATAATAGGTTTTATACAGAAAGAATGTGTGTTGTGTTAAGTGAGCAATTATAGTTGGTATTGCTCACATTTATAGAAGTTGTGGGATTTGTTTAATTGCGGACGTACGGTTTTGTACACGTGTCTCGGACAAAGTACGGAACTGCACATGCGGCGTAAGAGACACGCACGGTAGCGTGTTTACGCAAATTGCGTAAGAAGTACGGTTGCTAAGTACAAATTACACAATAGTTCGTTTAGTTTAAAGGCGGGACAGTAGCCACGCTAAAATAGCACCAAACTACCCGGTTTCTAAAGAAATTTAATATAAAAACAACATTTAGTATAAATAATTTTTTTAAATTGCCTCTGGGGGTAAAGCTGCCAATTTGAATGAATCCTAATTTTCTGTACAGAAAAACCAAGTATACCTGAGTGAGCGAACGTAGGAGTGAGTGAAATTCGAACCCAGTAATTCGGGATCCCATAGTTCGGTACATCAAGTGAGTGGAGGCTTGGTGGCGTGAGAAGGCTGACTCACGTTAGTATAAGGTTTAATACGCAAATCGTGAGGTGATTTGTAGAGGAGCTTGATAGTGCATTGTATTGCGAAGTATTGAAGTTAAAAGATTTTTTTTGGTATTACTCTCCGGACTGAGGGTCCCAGTTTGTACAACGACCCGTGGTCGTACGGCAGATAAGTAACAAGTACCTATATGCTGTGCTATTGCACCGCGCGTTTGTGGGTGCGATAGATAGCGCAACTTGATATCCTTTTTATGAGCTTTTGCGTAAAATCGCGGTATCATTAGCGCTGCATAGAGCATATGCAAGCGTGATTTGTGTATAACAAAGTGCATAGGGAGTTTTCGCTGGTCTCTCTCAGGAAAATCTCCAACGGCCGATACTTTACTGGAAAGGGTAAGTTATTCCTAAAAACTCCCAGTAAATATAGGTCAGATAGGGCCCTAGGTTGGGTACATTGCCTTCGCTATCAACAGTGTATGGTAGTACTGGCCAACGTGGGCGGTGAGTGGGTGAAAGCGCTCTAAGAACTTTCACCGTCTATTCGTATTGTGCATTGGGGATTGCGTAAAAGGAAAAAGCCCGTGATGGGATCCAACTGCACAAGTGGTGGACGTTTTGTAACCAGGGTTCAGGTTGAAGAGCCGCGGCCCATGGGGTCAGCGAGGTTTGTTATGTGTGGGAAATATGGTCCACACACGGAAGGCTTTTTGTCTGAATGGGTACGTATGACTAACAATGATAGGGAACCATTCCCTAGGGTGGGCGGCTTTGAACCAGAGGCACTGCAGAATGTAGGCAGTAAAATATGTCTTCTTAAATCCAGAAAACAAAGGATTAGACATACAGATTGTTTAAATTTATGGCAACAGGAGGGGGATATACAAAGAGAATTAGCTCGCGCAGCAGGTTCCAAACCTAGCGGGAAAATAATGGCGACCGCACCACCACCACTACCGTATATTGCGGGGGAGAAGATGGCTACAGTCAATGGTATATCCGTAAAATATAGTACAGGTTGAGTATCCCTTATCCAAAATGCTTGGGACCAGAGGTATTTTGGATATCGGATTATTCCGTATTTTGGAATAATTGCATACCATAATGAGATATCATGGCGATGGGACCTAAGTCTAAGCACAGAATGCATTTATGTTTCATATACACCTTATACACACAGTCTGAAGGCAATTTTAGCCAATATTTTTAATAACTTTGTGCATTAAACAAAGTTTGTGTACATACACACAATTCATTTATGTTTCATATACACCTTATACACACGGCCTGAAGGTCATTTAATACAATATTTTTAATAACTTTGTGTATTAAACAAAGTTTGTGTACATTGAGCCATCAGAAAACAAAGGTTTCACTATCTCATTCTCACTCGAAAAATTCCGTAATTCGGAATAATCCGTATTTCGGAATATTTGGATATGGGATACTCAACCTGTAGTATGTAAAAACAATGTATTAACCCTAATTATTATTTTTTTTAAGATGTATCCTGTTTTTGAAGTCTTTTCAAGGTTATAGGTCACAAGAGGACGATGGACTTGCTGGCAGATCAGTTCCTGTATTTATTTACAGAGAGAGAGAGACATAAGATGCATTGGAGGGAATGGTAATTGTATCGCTGGCCTGTAACTGTAATTGTATGTAACTGTATTTTTAACTGCTTACTGTATGAGTTGTAACTATAGGTATACTGTACTTTTGTAATATATATATTGAATCTATATCTTTTTTTTAATAACAAATATATCCAGCCAAATCGCAGCTCTCCTCCAAGCAGTCACCTTGCTGCAGGAAACTCAGGTGGGGCCTGTCCAACCAGGTAGAGCAGTAACAATATTCCCCAATGAAAGAACTGGTGAGGTCACAGCTACCGGTAAGTGTGAGACAGTTCATTGCACAGAGACAACAACACCTCACAGTAAACAGATTAGGAACGGAAAGGTAGGATTACACCCTGTCTTGGAAATAGTAACCCCCAATGGGGGAACCGATAGTCAGGGAATAATCCTCACCAGGAATAATGCAATGTATTGCCCGTGGCCCAGAGATAAGCTGCGATCAATAATTTCAGAATTCCCCGACCCTCGGAAGCATTTAGCCAGATGTCAGAAATTTTTCAGAGATCTGGGTAATGCGTATGAACCGACAAACAAACACTGGCGGATATTTTTGAAAGCGTGCCTACCTCCTAATATTGACACCCAAAAATGTATCACTGATTGTAGATTAGAGTCGGATAGTCTTATGACTGAAAACACAATCAGGAGAATTTAGAGCAAATTAACATGCAACTAAAGTTGTATTTCCCCACAACTGTTAAATGGAGAAAAATTTTCTCCATTAAAACAGGGAAAATGAAATTACATCTGAATACTTCCATCAGGACCTGCAAATAATAGATAGATACATGGGGGTATCAGATACAGGGAACGATGCAAATTACAGGGAGGTAGCTGTTTCTGTATTAATGGACGGACTCAATCAGACAGTAAGGGACACGGTACAAACATTTTTTGCCTGATTGGAGAGGAGCCACAGTAGCTTGTCGTAGACAGTGCGCAATTGAACACCATAAGAATATTGCTAGGCGTAGAGAACTGCAGGAGGAGAGGCTGAGGATTGAAAGTATACAGGCTCTTACACCAGAGTCTCATCAGCCTAAACCCCAAAACCCTGGTGGTTAGAAAAGACCGAGAAATTGTTACATTTGTAAAAAAATAAAGGACATTTTTCTAGAGATTGCAAGAGTAGTAGAGCACATAGCCAATATAGACCCCTAGACAGAGAAAACAAGCCACGTTATTAAACACATAGACAGGATCAAGGGACATATAGTAAGGAGTCACGAGCCTTATAGAAAACACAGATTCGGTTAATGGGAAGAATGGAATAAATGCAACTTTACCCTTTTGACAGAACTTACTGGGGTTAGGAGGAGGTCTCTAAACTTCTGCTTCTTTCTCTAGCAGAAGTGACCTCTAATTAATTTAACAGAAGTTTTGTTAGAGATGGTATACATATAGCGTGCTCCCGCCCAGGAAGTACGAATTATGTTGGATACCCACGAAGACTAAGGTTGCATCTCGCTGTTCTAGATACATGTCCATCACAGGTAGATGAAATGATCTCAAAGATACCGATTTCCCTATGAATATAGAATGGACAGGACACTGGATTGATGGCTGGGATAGTCCCAGTAGAGATATAACACACATAGATTTTTTTTGGGGGGGAGCAGACCGAGTAGAGAATCATTCCCCTTAGTGCCCAATCCAGATGTCAAACTTTGTAAAATCTTCTTTGCCTCTACCAACTTATCTGTTACTAAACTCTATGTGATTTGTCTTCAAAGTTTCCTCTTCATCTCATACGTTCACCGACAGGGTTACAGTTCAGACGCCACAGGCCTACTCGGTCTTTCAGAGTTCTGCCCAAATCCAGTATATCTCACCAGCATAGGGACACCAGTATCAGTGTGCCTGGTCATGCACAAAGGGTGGAGTATGGGAATACGGGTGAAGGGAGACTGTATATAGACACCGATATGCATGATGGCGTGACAGCCTGATGGTGAACGCAAATCTGAAAAATTTTCTTTTTATTATTTCCTTTCTCTTTTCACTTTCCACAGATGGTTTACTTCACACAACTGATAATACACAACAGTTAAACACATTGAAATGCAAGATTTATGTTCCCTACAGAAAAGCAGCTGACCTGGAGAGAACTCGTGACAAAGAGCAGAGTGTAGAGAACCTCGTATCACTGGAGTGTCTGTTCCGGGAATGTTGAGAGGCAGGACTGTTGAAGGGCATCCGAGCACAGATCTAGAACGGTTGTAGTATCATTCTTTGTTTTCACCTCCCCATGCATTTTCCTGTCTTTTCCCCATCTTATTTGCCTCCTTTCCTTAAATGAAATGGATCGATCACAAGAGACTGCGTTTAGGGTTCTGTTAGTAATTCTGGTTCTGATAAGGACAGTGTGTTTTGGTGAGGTTCCCAGAGAGGTCAAGCAGGGATCTGGAATGTGTTCTGATGGCAAGTATGAATTTGTAGGATCTCAGGATCAGCGCATCATTTTGGTAAAGGCTGGCATCAGTAAACGCTCTGGTAGTCAGGGAGCTCGGAGGCACTGTGAGGGGTTATTGTCTGATGAATATTGTATTTGTAGGAATTGTGAGAATATAGTTGAGGATGGGTGCATCCAGAGATGTCAGTCCAACCTTAATATCGACATGGACCGTCATCCGTTGAGTGATTACCACTCACTAGTGGGTAAGGTCTTAAACCAGACAGAATGCTGGGTGTGCTCACAGGTACCTCAAGGTCAGAGCAAGTCAGGATTAGTACCGTACCCTTTAGCAATAGATGAGGTACTCGAATTACGGGATGGGAGACCGGTGGACAAGAAATTCAATATCTCTAGGCCCCCTAGTTTGAAGCTCCACCAGTATCATGTAGACAGGTCCTTATTGTGTTTTAATATTTCCAATTACTGAAAACCGGGAAATTTGGAAGTGACGTGGAATAACCAGACAATCACCTTTTCACACAGAGCTGATAGGATACCCATAGACTCTGAACTTGTACGCCAAATAACCAACAGTGGGAGGTATTTTCGGTATAGATATACTCGTGGAAGCAAGACCATGTGGGTTGGAAAAGTATCGCCAGGGTATTGTGCTCATATCATCCAGCCCGATACTTGTACTGAGCAGATGGGAGAACTAGGGATTGGTTTCTTTAATTGGAAAATTTGCAATATGGTGATGTTATATTTTGTCCCCTATGTCCTCCCAGATGATGCCTATTTCATATGTGGGAGGAAGGCGTACAAGTGGCTTGCCCTGAGCTCAGAGTGATTGTGTTATATTGGGAGAGTACTGCCAGAGGTCATGACCATAACCCATGATAAGATGAAAGACGTTCACCGCAGTGCTCAGGCTCCTTATACTCATACTCACTATGAACACATCATCAAAATGGCACCTCATAGATAGGACAGAGCACGCAGCTTCTGATTTGATCCACGAATCCACCGGGATTCAATTCCATCTCGCATTAGACATCACCCGTACTGCCAGAGGAAATATAAATTATAGGTATATCCATGCGCTAGCGAACTTGATAGATAATATCACTGAGATGTATGACGACACCTTCAGGTATACGGGAAGGGAATTACAAGCTTACAAGAAGGAACTGATTCAGCACAGGATGGTCCAAAATTATATCACAGCCGTGACGGGTGGGTACTGTGTTACTCTGGCAACTCAATATGGGGTGAAGTGCTGTACGTATATTACGAACAGTACTGACGACCCAACGGAGATCATCGATCAAAAGATGGACGATATCTTGCAGTTGAAGTGGGAGTTCAGGAGGAAACACAACCTTACCTTGGCGACTGTGAGTAATGAACTGACTGGCTGGGTCTCATGGTTGAACCCACGAAATTGGTTCTCAGGTTTAGGAGAGTGGGCTCAAAATGTTATTATGAGTGTAGGGAAGTTTCTCCTTCGTATCCTGGGAGTCGTCATAATTATTGGTTTGATATTTAGGTGTGTTCGAATTCTGACGCGGCGCAAGCACGGCACAAAGTTGATGAGTCTAAGGAGCGAGGGCGCTGTTATAGTAGCAGATTTAATTTATGACCCATCCATAGACACTGTGATATGATAAGGATTGCAAATGAATTCATGGCCTGTTTCGTTCACCCGTTTTTCTTTTGTCTCCCCCTCTGCCCAGATACATCCATCTGGAAAAAGACATCAGCCCTACCCAAAATGTTTATGTGAATGTATTTTATTTATATGTCTTATCTTCATCTCTGCAACCTTCAGTTAATAGCACACATAGTCGACAGGTGATATCCACATATACTAGTACTCACTTATGTTTCCCCCTCCATGTATCATCAACTAAATGTTAGAGATGAGCGGGTTCGGTTTTACTCGGTTTTACTCGGTTCTCAAAACGGCATCTAATTGGCTCACGGATGTCACGTGTTTTGGATAGCCAATAAGATTCGGTTTTGAGAACCGAGTAAAACCGAGTAAAACCGAATCCGCTCATCTCTACTAAATGTGCACCCCATTTGTTTTAACAAGAAGCCGAAAAGAGCTCGGTAGTGTTTGTTGGCCCATTTACAGACCCTTAGTACGGGATGAGAAGGATTTAATGTATACTTCGCAATACCACTGTCAAAGTCGGAAAAATATCATGCTACACGTTGCCATATATCCACCCAATGCGTTTGCCCGCTGCACATGCACGTTCTCTCCCGTGCGTGCGCATATTCGCAGCTGCGTGACGGCACCACCACGGCCGTGCGCATTGGTGCGTGGTATGCGCACTTACGGTAGAGTTTGTGTGCGTCTAGCGGGCGACTCAATCGTTACATAGTAAATCCAAATAGTATGTTTTATAGATAATGTTCCCCTTAATAATAACTGTAAGTTTGTTTATTGTGACTGGTCCCTGGACAGAGGTATTCCTCTTTGCATGATATGAAGGGTCAGATAGGATTTGAGCAGTGGTGTTTGGTACCTAACTAAAGAACATTTTATTAGAAACAATCCGGTGCTGGTTAGGTAAAGATTAATCGCTCCTGCATATAGTTATGTCTATTAGTAGTTTCTGGACATTTATTCATTGTCCATGTGTTGGAAATCCTGAGTTTCCCTCCCACCTGAGCAGTCTGGGGTAGTCACAGCCCACCTGTTCAAACAAACCTATGACCTTTTGTTGTAATATGAAGACAGATTCCTGTGTCCAATGAACAATGAGATTATAGGTCCCTTTGTAGTGTACTGTATGCAGTGTATATAAGGACAGCCAGCCTGGCCAGCTCATTCTCTCTCTCTCCACAAACGGTTTTCATCTTGACTAACTTGGAGCTGGTACCAGAAGCTGCGCAGCGATCATTCCCCAGTGTGTGTAAGTTATTCTCTGTAACCAACTTGTTCCCTGTTTGTATTTGCCATATTCTCTCTCTCTCTCTCTCTGTTATTGTATAAGATTGTGACGCTATTGTATATTTATGTGTAGTTATTCTACTTAGATATTGATGTTAGACTGTAGTGTATGAACTGTTAACTGTTTTCACCTTTTTACATCAGCTAGACATTGTTAGTAAAGGTGTTGGAACCTCAGCAGGGTGTCTGTGTGTTTCTAGCTAGTACAAAGGGTTTCTGTGTATTTCAAATCACTCAAACAGCTTGCTTATATATCCAGGTTAACCAGTTGTATATCATTACAGTGTTACAATTCTAAGGTTTACAGTGTAAGCATATTCTGTGTTTAAAGTTTATAAAAGTACTGTCTGTGTGTGCGCTCGCAGTGTGTATTCCATACACCCAGCGCAGTGTGTGTACGTTACTTGCGTACCACGTGTGAGGCCTTCATACGTAAATAGCGTATGATGTGCGTAGCACGTGCACGAGGTTTAGCGGCCACTACGGCTACACTGTATTAGTATATAGCTAATGTTAAAAGGTAGATATCTGACTCTATCAATTGGGGGCTCGTCCGGGATATCACGTTCTTAATGATGCACTGTACATTACAAACGCGGCTGTAATTGACCGGCTAATGATGGACGCATCGCAAAATGCTGACGGAAAAAAAACCCCATCCACGTTAATGTATTGTTGTGGTATCAGTAAGACACTGATAGGAAATTTTAAGGGACAAGGCATTTCTCATAATATTTAAGATGCTAAAATGTATTTTTATTGTTGCAAAACAAGGTTCAAATGGATCATATCGTGTTTGATTCAGATTGGATTGTTTATCTGTTTAAATAGGTTTAAAAGTATTTTTAATCGCTCTGCATAGCGTGATAGTTTTTAGCTCAGGCCTAGAATAACTTTAGGGGCTTGAATGATGATTTTCTTTGTGACAAAAGGAACCGCATGGTCTGTCCACCATTTTGTGTAACCCTCAAGGATGTGGAAGGGGGAGGAGCAGCGGCCATTTTGGGAAGGTCAATTTTTTTTCCCTAAGCGGCTGATTTTCAGTTGACTCAGGAAATAATCAGCCATCCATTGTCAAAAAGAAATCATCATTTAATGAGTTTTTTTTTAATGCATTTGTTTAGTCCATGTCATGGTCAATCATGAGTGGTTCAGATAGAGTTTGATAAAAGTTAATAATAAAATAAATATTTGATTTAGGAAATACACAAATAAAACGTAGTGGTTTTTTTTTGTCACTGTCCCCATTCAAGAGCCTGGTTAACTCTGCTACTTGTAAGATGGGCCATTGAAATGCAAATGAACCTGTGTAACTGGTTTTGTTCCCTAGCAGTGAAGAGAATCGCCTTCAGAGAGTTAAAAAGCACATTCATATGCAAATTAGAAGCACTGAATAGGGTCTCATATATGTAATAGTGATTAGTACATATATGTAATATCTATATGTGCGTGCTTACATCAATGTATGTTATTAGATAAATTTAGAATTGCATTTTCATTTGTGTATTTTCACATTTTCATTCTCCTGGTTGCCATTTCATAATTGATAACGTGCTGAGAAAGATAAAGATTTGTTGCTATTGGTAGTTAAAAGTAAAAAATAATACGTTAAGGAGTAATTTGTAAAACACGCACACAGCTTTGCCTAAAGATACAAGGAAAGACCTGTGTGGTGCTCGGTAGATGATTACAGTTAAAGATCATTTACATTGATATAAACGTGTTAATTGTATTTCTGTGGACATATCTGGCCGGCGTACGCGTGTCTCTAACAAAAGGGTGAGACTAGCGTACGCGACGCAAGGGCCGACGCACGGAGCGTATATTACGCAACGGAGCGTCTGGGTACGCCCACATGATACAAATCACACGATAGTATTGTTTTAAGTAAGCGATAAGGAGGCAACGCGATAATAGCACAAATTGATTTCAGTTTCCAAAATTTAGTTTAAATACCTTACTTTACTGTAATGCCTCTGGGGAGAGCTATCAGATTACGGGAAATGATTTTTCTGATCAGAAAACTATAGAATGATAGTCGGTTGAAAACGGTATGAGTGTATTAAACTCCTCTTGGTGAAGTCTTGGTGAAATCTTGGTGAAGTAAATCTTGGTGAAGTAAATCTTGGTGAAGTAAGTCTTGGTGAATCACGGTCTAGGTGAATACCTGATGAGCACGGTCTAGGTGAAAACGTGCGACGGAGTGTGATAAAGTTTTCGTGGTATTACGCTCTGGCTGTTTTGGAGCACAGTAGGGAGACTCCAACGATCCTACCATTTATAGGCAACAAGTGTCTATAAGTGGTACGATTGGACCGCACGGTTGTATGTGTGACCAATAACGCAACGTGATATGAGGTCGTATATTTAAATTGTCCTCATGCGTGTTGTAGGGAGCACATGCAAGCGTGATTTGTGTAAAAAAAATATAAAGGTAAGGAATTTTCGCTGGTAGGGCCTGCAACGATTACGTGGGTCTGCTAAAAGGGGCGGATTCGTTGTACTCGGAGCAGAAGAAGCTGGTGGGAGAGCTTGGAAAACTTCCACCATAGACTTCTGTGTTTGGTGCATTTTAGGAAGTTTTTCTGTGTTAAAAAGGTCCACAATGGAAGCCAAGTGCACAACACAGGGACGTTTAGCAGTCAGGGTTCAGACTGAAGAGGCTTGCAGACCCCGAGGGTCTGCTCGGTTAGTAATGTGGGGGAAGTATGGTCCCCACACTGAGACCTTTTGTGACGAATGGACACGAATGACTGTGGGGGATAAAGCACCATTTCCTGGGATAGGTAGTTTTGACTCAGAGGTATTGCATAATTTAAGGCGAAGGATCTGTCTCATAAAATCCGGGAAGCAACGAATTAGACATTATGATTGTTTACAGATATGGCAACAGGAAGGTGAAATACAAGGAGGATTAGCTTACACAGCTGACTCTCACTGTGGTAAGAAAAATATGGCAACAAGAGAGAAGGTGTTTACAGAGAGTGGCACACTGGTGTTTGATAAACATGCACTTACCAACTGTATTATTGATGATAAGAATAATTGTAATAAATGTAACAATGATAAAAGTAACAAATGTAACAATGATAAAAGTAAAACTGTTAAATGTACCACTGATAGCCCGTGCAAGTTGCACCCCATGTTAAACTTCCCTCAGGCTCACAAACAAGAAAGTGAGCCCAGCATGATGTCGGCACCTTTCCCAGCAGCCATCATACAAGACATCCAGGTGGACGCGACCAAATCGGTAAAGGCAGTAATTAAACCCCCTAACGGAGGGTCAGGTGAGGTCGTGTCCACAGGTACGTATGGTGTTATATATCACGCACAAACAAATGTACCTCATATTGTAGAACCAACTCAGAATGACGTTATTGGACTTAATCCTGTCAGGGTAATTGCAGTACCAAATGGGAAAACTGACACTTCAGGAGTCACTCCTGTCAGAAACATCGCCATGCACTGCCCCTTTTTTTTTAATTCAACAATTTTTATTAGATTTTTTTATATAGAAAGACAAGAACAGGGAAGACCTTCATGATATAGACAAACCAAAAACCGGAGAAAAACCGGTATAGTTACAATATTTCAACATAAGGTGTTTTTAAGTCACATCAGTGAAATCAACAAATACATACATAGTCGGTAGCTGTAAGCTTGGGTAAGAGGCAAAGGATGAACAATCTTAACCTACATGAGGTCTAGGAAATGATAAAGACTGTACCGGTGTGCGTTTCAACATAAGAAATCATCATATACCTAAGGCCAAGCACCCAGTTCTACCTGAGGATTTACAGAACATCAATATACCTGAGAGGTCAGTAAAGAAGACATACAGGAGGAGGGGGGGGGAGGGGGAACAAATGGGGAAGACAATACAAGTATAATCAGCTCATGAATGAGTGGCGTCCAAGGACATCTTAAGTAAGACTAGTGAAAAGGCATTTCAGGCATGTTTAGCCACTCTAACCAAAGAGAAGGTTCAGTACCTAAATGGCATCAGACTGAACATACAGCGTGGGGTATTAAAATTAATATATTTACATTTCTAGGAAAAGAACAAGAGATCTCAAAGGAAAAGTACATGGGCCTAAGTTGTCAAGAGGCTCTATCGATTTGTCTATATAGGTACCACGTTGTGGTCTCAAAAAGTTTATAGATGAACGTTTGAATATCCAGGTCTAGAGTATCAATATACCTTTCCCACTTCCTGGCAAACCGCCTGACCCCTAATTCAATATCAGGAAGAGTAGCACGCCTCTCAAAATAAATAATCCGGAGGGTCATGTGCTTCACAGCCATCAAAGAAGGGGCAGACGGTTTGATCCAGTTGTTAAGAATTTGTTTCTTGACTATTGTTAGGATAACAGAGAGTACTGGAACAATGTCCCTATCTTCAGGCCCAAGAGACCACTCCTTAAAATCAAGTAACAAACACGCCTTCGGGCGTTTTATTAACCGTAAGTTAAATACTGTGTTGAGATAAGCGACCACCTTGTACCAATACTTAGAAATTTTTCGGCAAGACCACATATTGTGGTACAAGGTGGCACTCTGCGCAGCACATTTGATGCAGCAGCCAGTGTCGTCTGGGACCATGTGTGCCCTCTGATTAGGTGCTATATATGCCCTTTGGAGCGTCTTCAAGTGTACCTCTTGCAAAGAGGCAGAGTGTAAAAATCTAAAAGTGGGTAAAATGTTATCTAGCAATTCAGCACTCGATCCCATATTGGGGATATCTCTGGACCACGAGGACAACGCAGGGTCCCAGAGCCGGTCCCTATATGGGACCCTAAAGGTGTTTCTGAAATAGCTGAGATGGTAAGGACAGTCTTTCGTGAGCACCATTAAGGTGCGCAGCGGATCTGTGGTAGCCTCAGAAATCATAGGATGAGACTGGGATTGAGCAAAATGTCTAGCCTGCAGGTACATAAAAAATTCTCGGTGGGAAATACCAAATTTTGTCTGGATATCAGAGAAAGAAAGCACTACGTTTCCTCCTGGGTCGTATATGTCTCTAATAGCTGCGATCCCCTTTTCTCTCCAGCTCAAAAAATGTGTGTTATCAAGGCCAGGAAGGAAACATGGGTTACCCCAAAACGTAGTGTGAAGAGAGGTGTCAGGTTTTCTCTGTGCTTTGGTGTGTGTGGCCTGCCATGCTCGATATGTATGCCAAAATAAAATACTATGTTTTATCCCATATGGGAGACGGGAGTTTGGGGGGTGTAAGAGTGCAGCAGGGGAGAAAGGATGGAATACGGCCAGTTCAAGTGTCAGGTTCGTAAATACTGATCTGCCCCAAAGCCAGTCTGTGATATACCTGTACATTGCTGCTCTGCTAAATAGGATAGGATCCGGGATTCCCATACCTCCCTCTTCACGTAATAGCTGTAATCTAGCGTAGGGGACCCTTGGTCGTTTTCCGTCCCATAGAAATCTAGTGAAACATTGTTTAAGGAAAAGGACATCTTTCTCAACGAGGGCAATAGGGAGCATAAGCAGAAAATAAGCAATCTTGGGAAAGATCACAGATTTAATAACTTCTGAGCGACCCATAAGAGATAGGGGCAGAGACGCCCAGTCAGTAAGTATTTTAGACACTTTGGACAAAATAGGCCCAAAATTAATCGCATATAGATCCGGGAGGGAAGTAGGGATCTGAACTCCTAAATATTTAAGACTATCTCGGGTCACTGGGAATAGGGACAGGACCGGGTGTAATGGAAAGAGGGAAGAGTCCCCTGAAAGGAGGAGAAGCTCGGATTTAGATATATTAATCTTGTATCCCGCAAAGGAACCAAATTGTTCAATCAGGGAGACAATCGCAGGGATGGACATATCCGGATGAGAAATAAATAGAAGCATGTCGTCGGCATACAGTGATAATTTTACCGTGGTGTCCATGATTTTTATGCCTGTAAAGTCGGAAGAATTTCTCAGGGCAACAGCTAAGGGTTCTAAAGCTAAGGCAAACAATAAAGGTGACAAGGGGCAGCCCTGTCGTGTGCCACTCTGGATAAGGAAAGGGGAAGAGAGAATATTATTCCCTAAAACTTGTGTGGAGGGAGATTCATAAAGCCGGGAAATAAGAGAGACAAAGTCTTCAGGTGCACCAAAGCGATGGAGCGTTTCATACAAATGGTCCCAAGTGACTAGGTCGAACGCCTTTTCGGCATCAATGGACAATAGTACATTAGTGTCAGTGGGCTTGGAGAGCTGGAAGGCCTGCATAACAGTCAAGACCTTTCTGATATTGCTCACTGATTGCCTACCCCAGATAAATCCAATCTGGTCGGTATGCACTATATCAGGGACTATGAACTTGAGTCTATTATAGAGGATTTTAGTGAATAATTTATAATCCGTGTTTAAAAGGGAGATCGGACGATAAGAACTGGGAGACTCAGGATCCCGGCCAGGCTTCGGTATAACCTTTATGACAGCTGAATTAAAATATTGGGGCAAGGAAGCACCATGCATAAAATAACTAAATAAGACAGAGAGAGGTTCGCTCAGTCTAGTAGATAGAATTTTAGAGTAGTCATTGGCGAAATCGTCAGGGCCCGGAGTCTTCCCAGTCTTCAGCCCAGCTATTGCTAGAGAAACTTCTTCAGTGGTGATAGGTGCAAGAAGAGAGGTACCGTGCGACTCTGACATTTGAGGAAGATCGGTAGAAGACCAAAAGCTAGACTTGTGTGTCTGGTTAATAGGAGGACGTGAATACAGTGTGGTATAAAAAGACTGTAGCACTTCAGCAATCTCGGCTGAGGTCCGCACTCTGTCTCCACCTTGGGTGATCAGAGAGTGAATTACCACTTTAGGGTGCCTGCCTTTTAACAAACGTGATAACAGTTTCCCAGACTTGTTGCCATATCTGTAAATGCTACAGTCCCTTGCAAATGAATATTTCGCTTCCATTTGAGAAAGGAGGGTATCAAACAGTGTTTTTTGTGTAAGGTATCGTTCTCTAGTAGAAGGGGAGGGGGAGGATTTAAATTCCTGGAAAGAGTGAGTAAGGGCCGCCTGGGTTTCCAAGTATTGTGAATTTATATCTAAATCCCTTTTTTTGCTATAGGAAATAATGTGTCCCCGTATAACTGATTTTGATGCCTGCCAGAAAAGAGCAGGATCATCGCTCAGAGTTTCTCCATTGTGCGTATGATAATCCAGCCACGCTGCATCTAATGAGGAGCGGAATTTCAGAGAACCACTTAAATGAGAAGGGAAGTGCCATGAGCGAAAAGGGGATTTTTCTGAAAGGAGCATCAATTTCATCCAGCATAAAGCATGGTCTGAAATACAGATATCCTCGATTTTAGAGTCAGCCACTTTTGAGAAAAGGGAGTCAGATAACAGCAGATAATCAATCCTCGAGAACGTGTGGTGCGCAGCTGAGAGACATGTAAATTCCCTTTCTAATGGGTAGCATGCGCGCCACACATCTACTAAGGACAACTGCGAGCAGATATAGGGGATACCAATACGTGGTAACGAGGGGGGAACTCGAGGGGGAGGGGATTTATCCATGGTTGAAGAAGAATATAAATTAAAATCTCCACCCAGGATTATGGGAATTTCAGAGTAATTTAGTAGCTTAGTGACCATGTTCGCGAAAAATTGCTTAGAGTACTGATTGGGAGCATAGATATTACAGAGTAGGAACCTGGATGTATACAATGTGACCTCTGCCAGTACATACCGACCCTGAGTGTCATCTAAAATCACTTGGACAGAGATAGGGACCATGTGTCTTGCTAATATAATCACTCCCCTAGCCTTAGAAGAGAAGGAGGAAGAGGCTACCACAGACCAACCCATAGTGTTCAGTTTCACCACCTCATTTGGCATAAGGTGAGATTCCTGAATGAAAACGACATCCATCCCCACCTTCCGGAGATAGAGTAAAATCTTCCTGCGTTTAGCTGGGGAGTTGATCCCTCCCACATTCAACGTGCTGACCCTTAGACTAGCCATGCATCAAATGAACTGGGAGCACCTGAAAACCTGCACAGTGACCATAATATCTACAGTCGTCGAGAAACGAGTACCAATCATACCAGGGTGGACACATGAGGAGGAGAAGGGGAGGGGGAGAAGGAAAGAAGGACAAGAACAAAGAAAACACATAAAATATAACATTAACATTGTGAAAGAAAGTCCTGCTAAGGACAATCATAACTTCAGAAAACGAGAACAACCGGTTCGAGCAAGCACAGAGGCCGTCTTTGACCGCCACTGAGCCAGCCAGAATTTGATAACCTGAGGAAAAAGTGAGGGGAGGGGCGCCCTTACCCACCCTCGGCAACATAATATATGAAAATATACATAAGAAAAATAACCAGAAAATATCAGAGCACACAGAGCTTGTTACAAACAAAGAGAAGTGCAGCCTGTCACATAAGTAGAAGGGGGAAATATCTCCGCTAAGCATATATAGGCATTCTAGAAAGATTGCACATCCAGGAAAAAACAACAGATGAATAAGAAAAATCTAGAACATAAAACATAGCAAAATGGTTCGGCCCGTTGTATAGGACCAAAGGCTCTTTTGGGGGGAGAAAACACCCGCAGCGGCTTCTACAGCAATAATTCATTTAAATTAGATTGGCGGACATAGCCGGAAACAGAGAAGTCCAGGAGCAATACTCAGCCATCTCGTTCCAGGGTGTCGTCCACCTGAGAGGAGTCGTCATCTGCCTGGGAGGCCTCGGAGATATAAGCTTCTGCATCTGCATGATTTGTAAAGTCTCGAAAAGAATTTCCATCAAACAGACGTAGTCTTGCTGGGAAGAGCAGAGCGAACTTTTTATTCGCCTTTACCAAACGGGAGCAAAGAGGGGTAAATTCTCGACGTGCCCGGGAAACCTCCGCGGAGTAGTCCTGGAAAATGGCCAAACGAGCTCCCTCCCATTGTAAATTCCTATGCTTCCTGGATGCCGACCATATTGCCTCCTTATGGAGAAAGTTCAGACATTTAAATATGACCACACGTGGTCTGCTATTAGGTGCAGAACGTGGGGGACCCAGTCTGTGAGCTCTCTCAATAACTAAGCCAGTGCATTCATCCTGGATATGCAGTAAATCAAGGAGGGACGTTTGCAAAAACAGAGTCAAATCAGGACCTTTCAATGATTCAGGGAGCCCCAGCACCCGAAGATTCGATCTCCTCGATCTATTTTCAAGGTCGTCAACCTTGTTCAGCAGTTGAAAGTGAGATTTCTGGAGCTCATCATATCTGTGTTTGAGATCCCCAACATCCTGAAAAGTCTCCCCCAGCCTTTGTTCGTTTGTAAGAACAGTCTTAAATAGCTGCTTAATTTGGGATTTTAGATCTTTTACTGCTTGCTGCATTTTAGCAGCATGTGCATCCATGATTGGCTCCATGGCATACCTAACAGCTCTTACTACATCAGCATAAGTCACTGGAGAGGCAGGGGTACAGTCAGGCTCACCTGAGGGAGAAGTGTGTTTTGCAGAAGCCTGTTTGATGCTGCCAGCAGCCTGCAGGCTCGTTTGTGTGTTAGGTGCGGCGGCCATCTTGGATTCTCCCGGCCGTTTTTCAGACCTCGATCTCTGGACTTTAGGGGGCATAGGGAAGGACAGAAATCTTTCCATCCAGCTCTCTACACCTTCCCACTGATAGTGTGCAGCAGGCGCGGAGAAAAGCCGCGGACGGGAGGCGCTGTGTGCTCCGGTTGCCGAGGGTGCAGGAGAGCTGCAGCAATCAGCTTCTCCTCACATGGGCGCCGGAACCGGAAGTCCATGCACTGCCCCTTTTCCCGAACGGAATTAAGATCAATGGTGTCTGAATTCCCTGATCCTAGGAAAGATCTAGTTGCAAGCCAGAAGTACATTAGAGAGCTAGGAAATACTGTGGAGCCCAATAACAAAGATTGGCGGGTATTGCTGAGGGCATGTTTACCCCCCAATGTCGACTCAGTGAAATTTATCGCTGACTGTAAACTAGATGAAGAGGTACCCCTTACGGATGAGTACAATCAAGATAATGTAAAAGAATCAATCTGCAGTTGGGAGTGTATTTTCCTGCTGTTGTCAAATGGAACAAAATTTTCTCCATCAAACAAAAAGAGGGAGAAACAGCTGCTGATTATTTCCATCGGGCATTGCAGGACATGGCTAGGTATACAGGGATAGAAGACATTAAAACAAATGTGAATCATAGAGAAGTAGCTGTGTCCGTATTAATGGACGGCTTAAAAGACACACTAAGAATCAGGGTACAAACCTCTCTACCTCACTGGAGAGGTATCTCGGTGGCTGCATTAAGAGAGTCCGCTATCGAGCATGACCGTAATATCCAAAGAACCAGGGAAGCACAGGGAGAGCGGTTGATGGTGATGAGCATCCAAGCACTAGAGGAGGCATCAAATCGACCGAAACCCCAGGCCACTGGCACATGGAGGAAGCCAAGGGTTTGTTATCTTTGTAAAAGAGAAGGGCATTATGCCAGCAACTGTAACAGCCCACATAAAGTCAGACCCCCTAGACAAGAACACGAGCAGAGTTATGACACACGAAATTGTAATAAGGGATCATATAGGAAGAAGTTTGGGCCGCACCTGTAATATGTAGTCGGGAAAGGTGATCATTAGGACTGATAGTAAGCCTGAGGTTACAGTTAATGAAATTGGGAGGTCAGTTCCTTGTAGACACAGGAACGGCCGGGTAAACGTTGTAATTGATTTGCAAATGTTTTTTTCCCCATCTCTGACGTTCATCGGCAGAACTCAAACATCACATAGCTACTTGGTCTTTGCAGAAGTCTACCTAACCCCAGTGTGACCTACCGACATCAGTGTGTCCTGGCCAGGCACAAAAAGGGTGAGGTGTGGAAATACTGGTGGGGGAGACTGCGCAAAGATACCAATGGATGTGTTGGTGTGACAGCCTGATGGTGAACGGAAGATCTGACAATGTTTTTTTTGTTTGTTGTTTTATGTAACATATATATGAATTGTTCTCTCTCTCGTTTGTTTTTTTCCTCTTCTCTCTCATGTTCTCATGCTTTAAAGATGGTATGTCACACATCAGTTAGACAAATGGTAATGCAAGATTTTTGCTCCTTACAGAAAGATCGCAGATTTGGAAGGAATATTGTATCACCAGAATGATTCGTTTGGAAGACTGAGAGACAGCACCTTTGAGATGACAGCAGAGCAAGAAGAACAACACGACTAGAAGACAAAAGCATCATAACATTTTTTCTTTCCCCTCAAAGTATTTTTTTTTGTGCCCCCATTACAAATTTCTCTTTCTCCTCCTGTAAGATGGACTCGCCCCAAGAGACTGCAGTCCGTGTTTTCCTGTTGACCATGATATTGACCAGAGCAGTCTGTTTCGGTGAGAGTACCAGTGAGGTCGAGAAAGGATCCAGAATGGGTTTCTGATGACTGAGACAGAGGCGTAAATTTCCAATAGCAACATAATCACCGAGTAAAGGCGAGTATCAGAAAACGATCTGATAGCATTGACAATAGAAGGAATTGTGAAGGATTGTTAGCAGAAGAGAACTGCATCTGTAGACACTGTGACAGTATAGTTGAGGATGGGTGCATCAAGAAATGTCAATCCAGTTTTAATATCCATATGGACCGGCATCCATTGAGTGACTATCACTTCTTAGTGGGTAAAGTGTTAAATCAGACAGGCCATAGCAAATCAGGACTAGTACCATTCCCTTTAACTGGAGAGGTACTTGAGCTAAGTGGTGGGTGGCCGGTGGACAGGAGGTTTAATATCTCTAGTCCTCCTAGTTTGTAGCTCCACCAATATCATGTGGATAGATCCTTAGTGTGCTTTAACATTTCCAATCCCCGAAAGCCGGGAAATTGGGAAGTGTCATGGAGTAACCAAACCATGACATTTTCACACAGAGCCGACAGAATGCCCATAGACACAGAACTTATACGCCAGATAGCCGACCATAGAAGATTTTTCCGGTATAGGTACACTTTAGGAAGTAGGACCATGCGAGTTGGAGAAGTATCACCAGGATACTGTGCACATATTGTACAAACAGATACGTGTACTAAACAGATGGGAGAATTAGGGTTAGGAGATTTCACATGGAAAATTTGTAACATGGTAATGTCATACTCCGTCCCATATGTTCTCCCCAATGATGCATATTTTATATGCGGGAGGAAGGCGTATAAGTGGCTTGCCCCAAACTCAGAGGGATTATGTTATATTGGAAAAGTACTGCCTGAGGTAATGACTGTATCCCATTACAAAATGAAAGATATTCACCGCAGTGCCCAAGCTCCTTATACTCACACTCATTACGAGCACATCATTAAACGGCACCTGGTAGAAAGAACAGAGCATCCGGCCTCTGACCTGATCCATGAATCCACCGGGATTCAAGTCCTACTCGCGTTAGATGTCACTCGTACCGCCAGAGGAGTGTTAAATTATAGATATATATCTGCGCTTGCATATTTATTAGACAATATCACCGAAATGTATGACGACACATTCAGGTATACAGGGAGGGAGTTACAAGCCTACAAAACAGAACTGGTTCAGCATAGGATGATTCTCAAGTACCTCACAGCTGTGACAGGCGGGTATTGTGTTACCCTAGCAACTCAGTCTGGAATAAAGTGCTGCACGTATATCACAAACAGCACGGAGGACCCAGTCGAGGTCATAGACCAAAAGATGGATGACATTTTGCAATTAAAGTAGGAGTTCCGGAGGAGACATAATCTCACTCTCGCCGCTGTGGGCAATGAGCTGACTGGTTGGGTGTCATGGTTGAACCCACGAAATTGGTTCACGGGCTTAGGAGAATGGGCCCAAGGTATTATCATGGATGTAGTGAAATTTCTCTTGTGTATATTGGGAGTCGTCATATTTGTTGGCCTGATATTTAGATGCGTTCGGATTTTAACGAAGTGTAAAGGTAATACCAGAGTGATGAGTTTAAGGAGCGAAGACACTATAATAACAACAACAAATTTGATTTATGACCCAACGATAGAGACAATGTTGTGATGAAAATGCGATTCCACGGTCCGTTTCTTTCACCCGTTTCTCCTTTGTTTTCCTCCAAGGTACAAAGACATCCGCTTGGAAGAAGAATTTGACAACCTCTTTTATACAGACCATTGATGGACTATACCACAGACCCCCAATATCCCTAGTGACTTTAAATTTTTACGATAGCCCAAATATTTTAGTGACTGTAACTTTCTGGACAATGGAAAAGCTTTTGTCGCCATTTATAGCAAAAGCATCGAGAGACATCAGACAACATGTACATCAAGACAAGACATCAGACAAGACCTCAATCGGCGAATGCATATTAAACTCACATAGTTTATGACTGCATTTGTACTAATTACTTCTTATCTTCACCTCTACAACCTTCAGGTAATGACACACATAGTCGATAGGGAATATAGACACAGATATCAGCACTCACATACCCCCCCATTCATGTATCATCAACTAAAATGTGCTCCCCCATTTTGTTGCAACCAAAAGCCGAAAAGAGCTCGGTAAAGTTTGACAGCCCATCCACAGACCCTTAATACGGGATAAGAAGGAATTCAAATGTATACTTCGCAATACCTCGAAGCTTGATTTAAAACACGTACGGCACGATGCGTACGGCACGATGATACATGACCCCTCAAACATGGATTCATACACACATGCTTCTACTATCTCACTAGGTCATACCTTTTTTCCACCTTCTCCTCTCCTCCCTTTCCTCAATCATAAAATGGTACTCACATGATGGTATATATATATATATTTTTCTTTTTGAATTGTTTTAGGAAGTGGCAGTTATTGATGACTGCCAAAGGGTGGACTGTCAAAGTCGGAAAAATATCATGCTACACGTTGCCATATATCCACCCCATGCGCTTGCCCGCTGCACGTGCACATTCTCTCCCGTGCGTGCGCATATTCGCAGCTGCGTGACGGCGCCACCACGGCCGTGCGCATTGGTGCGTGGTATGCGCACTTACGGTAGAGTTTGTGTGCGTCTAGCGGGCGACTCAATCGTTACATAGTAAATCCAAATAGTATGTTTTATAGATAATGTTCCCCTTAATAATAACTGTAAGTTTGTTTATTGTGACTGGTCCCTGGACAGAGGTATTCCTCTTTGCATGATATGAAGGGTCAGATAGGATTTGAGCAGTGGTGTTTGGTACCTAACTAAAGAACATTTTATTAGAAACAATCCGGTGCTGGTTAGGTAAAGATTAATCGCTCCTGCATATAGTTATGTCTATTAGTAGTTTCTGGACATTTATTCATTGTCCATGTGTTGGAAATCCTGAGTTTCCCTCCCATCTGAGCAGTCTGGGGTAGTCACAGCCCACCTGTTCAAACAAACCTATGAACTTTTGTTGTAATATGAAGACAGATTCCTGTGTCCAATGAACAATTAGATTATAGGTCCCTTTGTAGTGTACTGTATGCAGTGAAAATAAGGACAGCCAGCCTGGCCAGCTCATTCTCTCTCTCTCTCCACAAACGGTTTTCATCTTGACTAACTTGGAGCTGGTACCAGAAGCTGCGCAGCGATCATTCCCCAGTGTGTGTAAGTTATTCTCTGTAACCAACTTGTTCCCTGTTTGTATTTGCCATATTCTCTCTCTCTCTCTGTTATTGTATAAGATTGTGACGCTATTGTATATTTATGTGTAGTTATTCTGCTTGGATATTGATGTTAGACTGTAGTGTATGAACTGTTAACTGTTTTCACCGTTTTACATCAGCTAGACATTTTTAGTAAAGGTGTTGGAACCTCAGCAGGGTGTCTGTGTGTTTCTAGCTAGTTCAAAGGGTTTCTGTGTATTTCAAATCACTCAAACAGCTTGCTTATATATCCAGGTTAACCAGTTGTATATCATTACAGTGTTACAATTCTAAGGTTTACAGTGTAAGCCTATTCTGTGTTTAAAGTTTATAAAAGTACTGTCTGTGTGTGCGCTCGCAGTGTGTATTCCATACACCCAGCGCAGTGTGTGTACGTTACTTGCGTACCACGTGTGAGGCCTTCATACGCAAATAGCGTATGATGTGCGTAGCACGTGCACGAGGTTTAGCGGCCACTACGGCTACACGGTATTAGTATATAGCTAATGTTAAAAGGTAGATATCTGACTCTATCACCTCGAAGCTTATTTAGAACATATACGGCACGATGATACATGCCCCTCAGACATGGATTCATACATACATGCTTTCTACTATCCCACTAGGTCGTACATTTCCCACCTACAACTCTCCCCCGACCATCCAAACTTCTGTAGATATTGTATTGATATTTTTCTGTTTAGTGATTAGATAGTGGCAGTTATTGGTGACTGCCAAAGGGTGGACTGTCAAAGTCGAAAAATATTGCAGTACACACATCACGTACAAACTACGCACAGATGGCCCCTGTGCGCGTACTTGGTCTGCTGTGCGTGCGCATATTCGCAATTTGCGTATGGTCGCTCCCGCGGTCCTGCGTATTAGCGTGTGGTATGAGTATTTACGGTAGAGTTTGTGGACGCATGGAAGGCTATCAAAACATATTACATATTTAATCCAAATAGTGCACAATGTACACATAGTTTCCCTGCCCCACATCAGAAAGTAACAGCAGTTTAAATGGTATCAGAACAAAGGGATTCACCTTTACAGGATAGGAGGGGACAGAACAAGGTTATAAGGTGGTGTTTGGTATCCAGCTGAAGGGTGTTTTAAGGGTAACATTCCGGTGTTGGTTTGAGAAAGATCGCATGTTCCTGCGGATAGTTATGTGCAAGAGCAGAATATAGATATAAACTGTATTTACTGTACATTATGTATGCGGCGGGAATCCAGAGGAGACCACCCACAAGAGCAGTTGGGAAAGACATCGCCTACCTATTCAAACCGACCTATGACCTCTCCTGTACTGTAAATGTGCATCTCTGTGTCCAATGGACAAAGAGATTACAGTATCTGTTGTATTGCTTTTTGGAAGAATTGTATAAAGAGAGCCTGCTGCAGGCCTGGTCAGACACAAGACTCACAACGTTATCTATCAGATGACGGAGGACCGGACCGGGTAGCGCAAGCGAATCTACTCACGTATGTAACATTGACTGTAGCCATTATTCTGTTGTATTGTATTGTTTATATTGTAACCCCCTTTCAGCAATAATACGCTGTGGTGTCGGAACCCAGTGGTTTATCCACAGACTGGTGTCGTGTCTTTCTTTCCCTGCTAAGGTTTAAAGTGTAATAGCATCACACTGCATTGCTGCATAAGGTTTAAAGTGTTATAACATCACACTGCATTGCTGCATAAGGTTTAAAGTGTATTAGTAACGCATCACATTGCTGTATAAGGTTTAAAGTGTGTTCATTGGGTGTGTACGCGTTGTGTGTACTTTGTACCGTCAGCGCGGCGTTTGTACGCTAAGTCCGTACACAGCACGGGACTTTGTACGCTAATAGCGTACAAAGTACGTAGAGTGTGTATTAAGTACAGCGGCCACAGCGGCTCCAAGGTAAAGTGTATTTAAGGTATAGCTTTCATTCCTAAGGATAAATCAGCATTATCAACCCCCATAATTGTGTGTGTGTGTGTGTGTGTGTGTGTGTGTGTGTGTGTGTGTGTTAGGAAGCATGAGCTATGCTGCACTCTACTGCAAACATAGAATATTACAGGGCCAACACTTACAAGACTACATTCTGTATTTACTAGATTTGTTAGTATTTAACCGTATAATTGCGAGTAATAAGATTCTCTGACGTAGTTGGAAGAGTCTCAAATGGTGTGTGTGTTTATATGTATATATTTTGGGGCAGATTCAATTAGCCACGGTGTTTAATGCACTGCTAAAGCTCAGGGTTTTCAATTATTTGACAATTTCCCCATGCAGTAAACTTGCGGCTAACATGTGCTAACCCATAGATTCCATGATAAGTGCCCGGAATCTAAGGGTTACCCCGCATGTTAAGCCCCAGAAGCACACTAGCCTACTCTCCCGGATCCGCCAGGAGACTCACGAAAATTGGGTGACTCTCCTGGCCCGTCGGAAGGGTAGGCAAATCTCCCGACATTTGTGCCCCCCACCCCGGACCCGGCCACCCACTTTTTGAGTAAAGTTGGTGATCTGGGTGGTCGATGATGCGATTCTTGCTGAATAGCGTCATTGTAGCCACGCCCCCTTCTGTATAATGACGGTAATATCTGCATTATATAGCGTGGGTGTGGCTACAATGATGTGTCTTAGCCACCACGACCCCGCACCGCCCCTCATCTCCACCCCGCCCCCTGTGACACATCATTGCTCCTGCACTGCCCGTCCCTCGCTGAGCTGATATGTCTGCTCTCTCCCGCAGAGAGCAGCAAGGAAGTCGACAAATATTCCCAGAAGACTGTGAAGAAAGATTAGAGTTCAGTGCACCCTCTAGGTCTTAATGCTTGAGGCAGCATTGAATAGCTCAGGGCAGAAACCATGCAGCTAATTGAATCTGCCTCATTTTGTGACATGTGTAGAGTGTGTACAGAGACCGTAGACACTCCAAACAGATACACCACCCTAAAGGCACAGGTAATTGGTGTTCAGAAACTGCTGCAACATCGTTTTGGTAAGCGGTGGCGCTAGTAGCCTTTAGTGCTGTGCTAGAGTCTACTACACATGAGCAGGACTCTTCGGAAAGTTTGCATCGGCCATTTTCCCAGTGATTCCTCTACTGCGCATGTGCAAAATGCTGGGAAAATGGCTGCCACCCAGTGATTGCACAGGACTACAGCAGTGGACACGGGTCCCCAAAGAGGCGAGTATAGAAGAAATGGGCGCAACATGTGCAGGTTAGCTATCCAGCTAGTTCTATGACTTTCCTTGTGTTGAACAGTCGTGTAAATGTGCTGGCTTTGAATGGAATGTAGTTATGTGACTGGCCATCAGGTTACTGAGCAATTGAAAGCCTGACAGTCGGCATGCTGACTGACAGGGACTTATCCCATACCCAACCCCTATGAATAATGCTTCTTGTGATTTGTACATGTTACTATGTATGCTGTGTGTTTAACCTCATATTATATGCCCATATGTGCATTTTGTATTGTACCCTTACATAGGCAAACGCAGGGGGGGTTTCCGGTTGCCCAGAAACCCCCCTCCTCTTGGCAAGTGGCTCAAATTATGACCACAATAGCAATGATGTATAATACAGTTACTAGTGCTGCCGCCACATCGTGCAGTTTAAGGGACAGAGGAGAACTGCTGCACATGCCCAGTGGTAGCAGCTTCTTCGACCAAGTTTGCAGTGTGTGTGTGGTCCAGATCCGTGCTCTGGACCAGAGAGTAGCTACCAGGAATAAGAGACAGGAGCCTTACCATGAGGTGGAATAATGTGTGTTTGGAAAGTGCAGTTCTGGTTCTATTACGTTTGTGTGTTTATTTATTATGGGATGTTTAACTTTTTCCTGACCACTTATTTATATTATTTAAAGTAAATATGTTTGATATAGCCCATACTGTACAGTTTCCAGTATATAAAAAGAATAATGTTTAGGGTTGTTACTAGGTTCTTCTAATGTTCACCTAGACTCCTGCACTTACTCCATTGTTCCGCAGAGTGGAAAATTGTGGTTTGTATTTGGAAACTCCCCTCTAGAAATCCTGCGTTTGCCACTGCCTTAACCCCCCCCCCCTAACTTTTTTACATTAACATATCATACATTTTTTACATTAACATATCATACGTAGTGCTCTCTGACCGTTGACTTAACTGATGAACCCCCTCCGGGCCGAGCACTGTTATGCAGATCTCTCGAGGTCAGCTGGCGAGCAAAGAGATCAGATGAGGCATGAGTTAATGTAATATTGATACCCCTCCAACACCATGCTGTGCTGCTCACTGCAATATGTGGAGAAGGAGGGTCTATGCAGAGTCGGCCCGACCCATGCGCTGGGTATGCGGCTGAATAATGCGCCACAGTGTGGAGGGCGCCAGGCAGTCATGGAGCAGACAGCGCCACCACCGGCCAATTCAAATGTGGTGCTGGGCCACAAGCCAATCGTAGCTCGCGGAGCAGCAGACAATCAGGCAGCGGTAGCTCCTGATTGGCTGCCGGACCGAGAGCTCCAATTGGCTCGTGAGCCGGCGCCACATTTGAAATGGCTGCCGACTGTGACCCTTCCCCCCAGTACCCATGCATAGGAACACTCCACCTTAGGTGAGTGCGGTTGAGATGGGGACACAGATGGATCCTACCTGCAGTTGTCTCCTTTCTCTCCTGCTGGGATTCCAGTGAACCTGTTTTGGGTCCTGGCTTCCTGGTCGACTTCTCCGCCTGCTTCTACTGACGATCTGCAGCTGCATTCATTGGAGTGCCCAGGCTATTTGTTGATGGTGCTGCTGTAGGCTCTGGGCTGGATCCTAGCTAGGAAAGAGGAGCTGCTCCTGTTGCAGCGACTGCCAACGCCATCTTAGGTGCAGGTCACTGGCTCCTTACATGTCCTGCCTGGCGCCCTTAACTTCCATACTACCTGCTCAGGTACTCCGCTGGTAGGACTGGTCTCTGATCTGAACCCTTCTGCACCTGTGTGATACTATGGCATTGTGTGGAGGTGAGTAAAGAGGTGGGGATTTGAGACACTGCAGGCTCCATCTTGAGAGCTACCCCCTTGGGGAGAGTGTTTTCACACCAGCCACAACTACTCCTGAATACACCTTGTAGCAGCTCCATTATGTGACTGTACCTTTATGGGGATCAGTTTAACAGTATCCACTGCCTCATTGATAGATTGACATATTATAACACACATCCTCACAGCCAAAACGTTAACATTTTTGTAAAAATGGGTTTATGCACCAATTGATGCCCCACCCACACTGTAGCCCCACCAACAATATCCACGGTTTATTGTCCGGGGGGGAGCTGTGCTACCACAGTGTGGACAAATGGACAGTGGTGGGTGGTTCTGCCACTTGGTATCTGTTGCTACTAGAATGTGGGAGGTACTGTTTATAATAGAGGCCTATTAACATGGGGGCTGTAATACAATATTCTTTTCAATTAAATATTTAAAAACATTTTTTCAAAATATATTCTAAACTTAATTCAATAAAGAAAGTTATAATTTCTGATCAGTTTTTGTGAAAAAAAATGAGTCAGTTAAAATTGCCCTGGTAAAGTTACAAATTAGCATTACAAAAGTAGAATATAGCAACACCTACTCATTTACCTCCACATTCTGCATCCTTCACTTTTAATGAAAACATTTCCTATATGAAGAATATACCTCTTTGCTGTGCTGTCCCGTTTACAGCATGGCAGTCATGATATCAGGGCTCTGTCCCACTATCACATAGTTCACCCCCCTTCACATAGCTCTCCCCACTCAGTTCCCCCCTCACGCAGGTGCTCCCTTTACTCAGATCTCCCCACCTTTCCCTTTTCATACAGCCCCCACACCCCTACAGCTCTGCCTCAGCTCACACAATTCTCCCCCCTTCTCACTCAGATCCTTCACCTCACACAGCTCCCCCTTACACTCAGATAGCTGTCTCACGCACACAGATTCCTCCCATGCACACAGTGAATTCATTACAGCCAAAGACCGCTACAAGCCATTTTTCTAAAAATTGCTCTGGATGGGAGCCCTTAGCCTTCTCTGCAATACAAACTACTGTACATGGACATTATTTCTCTGAATTTGTCCGTTCATATCCGAGATACAGTATTGGAGTGGCAAGCTAACATCTGGCATTCCAAGGCAGAAAGCCATCATACAACTGGAGCAGGGCCATCCTCCGAAATAGATATGCAGATTACAGACTCTTCAACCGTCAAGCATTTTTTGCATATGTTGATGAAGTAAGGAAGTACGTATAAGTGTGTATATGTATAAATATATATATATATATATATATATATATATATATATATATATATATAAATATATATATAAATATATATATATATAACACTCACTTCTCCAGCGATGCAGAAAAAGTAGACAAGCCAGCACTCACGTGTAGATGAAAGAAAAGCAGGATTTATTCCTTAACCAAACGGCATGGTGAAGTACAGCAAATACAGCAAACACAGACCGACACCTGTTTCAACCGACTGGTCTTCCTCGGGGAGAAGTGAGTGTTTTATATTTATTGCTGCCTTGCACCACTATTTTTTGCTTTACATGCATAGGCTTTGAGTGCTGTCGTGATTTTATACAGTGGGGATCGAAAGTTTGGGCACCCCAGGCAAAAATTCATTTTAATGTGCAAAAAGAAGCCATGGAAAGATGGAAAAATCTCCAAAAGGCATTAAATTACAGATTAGACATTCTTATAACATGTCAAAAAAAGTTTGATTTTATTTCCATCATTTACACTTTCAAAAGAACAGAAAACAAAAAATGGCGTCTGCAAAAGTTTGGGCACTCTGCAGAGTTAATACCTTGTACTGTCCCCTTTGGCAAGTATCACAGCTTGTAAACACTTTTTGTAGCCAGCCAAGAGTCTTTCAATTCTTGTTTGAGGTATCTTCGCCCATTCTTCCTTACAAAAGTCTTCCAGTTCTTTGAGATTCCTGGGCTGTCTGTGACGCACTGCTCTTTTAAGGTCTATCCATAGATTTTCAATTATGTTGAGGTCAGGAGATTGTGAAGGCCATGGCAAAACCTTCAGTTTATGCCTCCTGATGTAATCCACCGTGGATTTTGAGGTGTGTTTAGGATCATTATCCATTTGTAGAAGCCAGCCTCTCTTTAACTTCAGCTTTTTCACAGATGGCATCAAGTTAGCGTCCAAAATTTGCTGAAATCTTATTGAATCCATTTTTCCTTCTACTCGTGATACGTTCCCTGTGCCACTGGCTGCAATACAACCCCAAAGCATGATTGATCCACCCCCATGCTTAACAGTTGGACAGAGGTTCTTTTCATTAAATTCTGTGCCATTCCTTCTCCAAACGTACCTTTGCTCATTCCGGCCAAAAAGTTAAATTTTAACCTCATCGGTCCACAGAACTTTATTCCAAAATGCATCAGGCTTGTCTATATGTTCATTTGCAAACTTCAAACGATGATTTTTGTGGTGAGGACGTAGAAGAGGTTTTCTTCTGATGACTCTTCGATGAAGACCATATTTGTACAAGTATCTCTTTATAGTGGAATAGTGTACCACAACTCCAGTGTCTGCCAGATCTTACTGGAGGGATCGTGCAGTCAAACGTGGATTTTGACTTGCTTTTCTCACAATCCTGCGAGCTGTTCGGTCTGATATTTTTCTTGGTCTTCCAGATCTTGCTTTAACTTCCACTGTTCCTGATGACTGCCATTTCTTAATTACATTCCGAACAGAGGATATGGGCATCTGATAACGCTTTGCTATCTTCTTATACCCTTCTCCTGCTTTGTGAGCGTCAACTAATCTCAGTTTCAGTGTTCTACACAACTGCTTAGAGGAACCCATGGTGCTGATTGTTGGAGCAAGGTCAGATGAGTCTGGGCTTTTAAAACCTTTGAGATTGACATCACCTGGTCCTTCCAGACGATGATTGAGAACACATGACACTGCCAGGTCTCAGCTGTCCAAAGGGGGCAGTACAAGGTATTAACTCTGCAGGGTGCCCAAACTTTTGCAGACGCCATTTTTTGTTTTCTGTTATTTTGATAGTGTAAATGATGGAAATAAAATCAAACTTTTTTTGACATGTTATAAGAATGTCTAATCTGTAATTTGATGCCTTTTGGAGAGTTTTCCATCTTTCCTTGGCTTTTTTTTGCACATTAAAATGAATTTTTGCCTGGGGTGCCCAAACTTTCAATCCCCACTGTATGTATGTGTATATATATATATATATATATATATATATATATATATATATAAGATTTTAAACCTACCTGTAAATCTTTTTCTCCTAGTCCGTAGAGGATGCTGGGGACTCCGTAAGGACCATGGGGTATAGACGGGCTCCGTAGGAGACATGGGCACTCTAAAGACTTTAGAATGGGTGTGCACTGGCTCCTCCCTCTATGCCCCTCCTCCAGACCTCAGTTAGAGAAACTGTGCCCAGACGAGACGGACAGTACGAGGAAAGGATTTTTGTTAATCTAAGGGCAAGATTCATACCAGCCCACACCATCCACACCGTATAACCGGGAATATACGCAACCAGTTAACAGTATGAACAAAACAGCATCAGCCAAAGACTGATCTTAACTGTAACATTACATAACCCTTATGTAAGCAACAACTATATACAAGCCTTGCAGAAATATGTCCGCACTGGGACGGGCGCCCAGCATCCTCTACGGACTCGGAGAAAAAGATTTACCGGTAGGTTTAAAATCTTATTTTCTCTTACGTCCTAGAGGATGCTGGGGACTCCGTAAGGACCATGGGGATTACACCAAAACTCCAAACCGGACGGGAGAGTGCGGATGACTCTGCAGCACCGATTGAGCAAACATGAGGTCCTCATCAGCCAGGGTATCAAACTTGTAGAATTTTGCAAAGGTGTTTGAACCCGACCAAGTAGCTGCTCGGCAAAGCTGTAACGCCGAGACGCCTCGGGCAGCCGCCCAAGAAGAGCCCACCTTCCTAGTGGAATGGGCCTTTACCGAATTTGGTAACGGCAATCCAGCCGTAGAATGAGCCTGCTGAATCGTGTTACAGATCCAGCGAGCAATAGTCTGCTTAGAAGCAGGAGCGCCAACCTTGTTGGCCGCATACAGGACAAACAGTGCCTCTGTTTTCCTAATCCGAGCCGTCCTGGCTACGTAAATTTTTAAGGCCCTGACTACATCCAGGGACTTGGAATCCTCCAAGTCTCCCGTAGCCACCGGCACCACAATAGGTTGGTTCATATGAAACCATGAAACCACCTAAGGCAAAAATTGAGGACGCGTCCTCAACTCTGCTCTATCCACATGGAAAATCAGATAGGGGCTTTTGTGAGACAAAGCCGCCAATTCGATCACCCGTCTTGCAGATGCCAAGGCCAACAACATGACCACCTTCCAAGTGAGAAATTTTAATTCAACTGTTTGAAGAGGCTCAAACCAGTGAGATTTTAGGAACTGTAACACCACGTTAAGGTCCCAAGGTGCCACTGGGGGCACAAAAGGAGGCTGGATGTGCAGCGCTCCCTTTACAAAAGTCTGGACTTCTGGGAGAGAAGCCAATTCCTTCTGAAAGAATATAGATAGGGCCGAAATCTGTACCTTAATGGAGCCTAACTTCAGGCCCATATCCACTCCTGTCTGTAGAAAGTGGAGAAAACGTCCCAAGTGGAAATCTTCTGTAGGAGCATTCTTGGCTTCACACCAAGATACATACTTCCTCCAGATACGGTGATAATGTTTCGCCATCACCTCCTTCCTAGCCTTTATCAGAGTAGGGATGACTTCCTCCGGAATACCTTTCCCAGCTAGGATGCGGTGTTCAACCACCATGCCGTCAAACGTAACCGCGGTAAGTCTTGGAATATGCAGGGCCCCTGCTGCAACAGGTCCTCCCTGAGAGGAAGAGGCCATGGATCTTCTGTGAGCATCTCCTGAAGATCTGAATACCAGGCCCTTCGAGGCCAATCTGGAACAATGAGTATTGTCCGAACTCTTTTTCGTCTTATGATTCTCAATATTTTTGAGATGAGAGGAAGGAGGGAACACATAGACCGATTGAAACATCCACGGTGTCACCAGGGCGTCTACCGCTACTGCCTGAGGGTCCCTTGACCTGGCACAATACCTCCGAATCTTCTTGTTGAGGCGTGACGCCATCATGTCTATTTGAGGAAGTCCCCAAAGACTTGTTATCTCTGCAAAAACTTCTTGATGAAGTCCCCACTCTCCTGGATGGAGCTCGTGTCTGCTGAGGAAGTCTGCTTCCCAGTTGTCCACTCCCGGAATGAAGACTGCTGACAGAGCGCTTACGTGATTTTCCGCCCAGCGAAGAATCCTGTTGGCTTCCGCCATTGCCACTCTGCTCCTTGTCCTGTCTTGGCGGTTTACATGAGCCACGGCTGTGATGTTGTCTGATTGAATCAGAACCGGTAGGTCGCGAAGAAGATTTTCCGATTGTCGTAGGCCGTTGTATATGGCCCTTAATTCTAGAATGTTGATGTGTAGACAAGCCTCCTGGCTCGACCATAGTCCCTAAAAATGTCTTCCGTGTGACTGCTCCCCATCCTCAGAGGCTCGCGTCCGTGGTCACCAGAACCCAGTTCTGAATGCCGAACCTGCGACCCTCTAGAAGGTGAGCACTCTGCAGCCACCACAGGAGAGACACCCTGGCCCTGAGGGACAGGCTTATTTTCTGATGAATTTGAAGATGGGACCCGGACCACTTGTCCAGAAGGTCCCACTGAAATGTCCTTGCATGAAACCTGCCGAAAGGGATCGCCTCGTAGGTCGCCACCATTTTTCCCATTACTCGAGTGCATTGATGAACTGACACTCTTTTCGGTTTTAACAGGTCTCTGACCATGTTCTGGAGTTCCTGGGCTTTTCCCATCGGGAGAAAAACCCTCTTTTGTTCCGTGTCCAGAATCATGCCTAAGAACACTAGCCGAGTCGTTGGAACCAACTGTGACTTTGGTAGATTTAGAAACCAGCCATGCTGCTGGAGCACTCTCAGGGAGAGTGACACGCTTTTCAGCAACTGATCTCTCGATCTCGCTTTTATCAGGAGATCGTCCAAGTACGGGATAATTGTGACTCCCTGCCTGCGCAGGAGCACCATCATTTCCGCCATTACCTTGGTGCAAATCCTTGGGGCCGTTGAAAGCCCAAACGGCAACGTCTGAAACTGGGAATGACAGCCCTGTACAGCGAATCTCAGGTACGCCTGATGAGGGGGATATATGGGGAAATGAAGGTATGCATCCTTTATGTCCAGTGACAAAATAAAATCCCCCCTTCCAAGCTGGAGATAACTGCCCGGAGCGATTCCATCTTGAATTTGAACTTTTGCAAGTACAGGTTTAGGGATTTTAGATTTAGAATGGGTCTGACCGAGCCATCCGGTTTCGGAACCACAAACAGGGTTGAATAGTATCCCTTCCCCTGTTGAACTAGGGGAACCTTGACAATCACTTGCTGTTGACACAGCTTTTGAATTGCAGCTAAAACTATCTCCCTTTCTGGGGGAGAAGCTGGTAAAGCCAATTTGAAAAATCGGAGCGGAGGCACCTCTTCAAATTCCAGCTTGTAGCCATGGGATAAAATTTCCATCGCCCAAGGATCCACATCTGACTGAACCCAGACGTGGCTGAAGAGTCGAAGATGTGTCGTCCCCCCGGCGCGGACTCCCTCAGTGGAGCCCCAGCGTCATGCGGTGGATTTAGTAGAAGCCGGGGAGGACTTCTGCTCCTGGGAACTAGCCGTGGCAGGCATTCTTTTCCCTTTACCCTTACCTCTGGCGAGGAAGGAAGAGCCCCGACCTCTTCTGGATTTATGCGACCAAAAGGACTGCATCTGATATTGTGGTGTATTCTTTTGCTGTGGGGGAACATAAGGCAACAAAGTAGATTTACCCGCGGTAGCTGTGGAAACCAGGTCCGTGAGACCTTCCCCAAATAACACCTCACCCTTGTAAGGCAAAACTTCCATATGCCTCTTTGAGTCGGCATCACCCATCCATTGGCGGGTCCACAGGGCTCGCCTACCAGAAATCGCCATGGCGTTGGCTCTTGAACCTAGTAGCCCAACGTCTCTCTGAGCGTCTCTCATATATAAGACTGCGTCTTTAATGTGACCTAAGGTCAATAAAATGGTATCCCTATCTAGGGTATCAATGTCAGCTGACAAGGTATCTGTCCAAGCTGCTACCGCACTACAAACCCAAGCCAATGCTATTGCCGGTCTGAGCAAAGCACCCGTATGTGAATAAATTGATTTTAAGGTAGTTTCCTGTCTGCGATCAGCAGGATCCTTGAGGGTCGCCGTGTCTGGAGACGGTAGCGCCACCTTCTTGGACAAGCGCGTTAAAGCCTTGTCCACCCTGGGCGAGGATTCCCACCGTACCCTGTCCTGTGCAGGGAAAGGATACGCCATAAGAATCCTCTTGGGAATCTGCAGTTTTTTGTCTGGAGTTTCCCAAGCTTTTTCAAATAACGCGTTCCGCTCATGAGATGGGGGAAAGGTTACCTCTGGTTTCTTTTCCTTAAACATGCATACCTTCGTGTCAGGGACAGAGGGGTCATCTGTGATATGTAAAACATCTTTTTTTTTTTTAAATCACATAAGTTTATTGACAAGAGAAAAACAATGACAAATGTAAGCAGTTGACACACTCATAGCACAAGGAGAGTAGAATAATACATAGGCTAGAAAAGTAAGTGCAGAGTCTGTTTCTACGCTACCCGTCATCCCTCTTCTCTTTTTTTTTTTTTTTTTCTCTTCATTTAAACAAACCCAAAAACAGTCGGGAGTTAGGAACAAAAGTAGAGAATAATGTAGAATATTCCGAAGGGCCAACCAGTGGATCCCTTGGGAGGGCTTGTAGGAGGTTACCGAGAGATTCAGAGGGGAAAAGAAGCAAGAGTGGTAATAAAAACTTGAGGAGAGAAGAGAGTGGATAGAACTAGAGAGCGTAAAAAAAACAAAAAAAACAAAAACAAGGAGAGATCACAGACGGTGGAAAAGCGAGTCGGGAAAAAAGTGGTGTGGGGAAAAAGGGTAAGGAGAACTAGGAGAGACCTGGGAGAGCTACTTGAAATTTAGTGTACCAAGGTGTCCAGACGCCGTGGAATTTATCCACTGTGTTGTTCATCAAGGAGGAAAGATATTCCATCTTTGCTACAAACCAAACGCGGTTCATAAGTTGAGGGCGGGTTGGAGGGGAAGGGAGTTTCCATGATTTAGCAATCTGGAGTTTAGCTGCACAGGCTATATGCATAGCCAGTTTGTTTTCCGGCTTGGATAGCTGACAGGCTGGGGCACACAGGAGCAGCGTCTCAGGGGGGAGGGGGGGGCAGTCTGGGATAAGCGACTGAATAAGGATACGGACCAATGACCAGAAAGAGGCTATCTTCGGGCAGTTCCACCAGATATGAAAATATGAGCCTACTTGACCACATTGACGCCAACAGAGGTTAGAAGTGTTCGGGTATATTTGGTGTAGGCGTTCGGGAACCAAATACCAGCGCGTGTAGACTTTGTAGGAGTTCTCCTTGATGGAGACACTAATAGAGCATTTGGAAATATTCAATCGGACAGATTCCCATACTTCATCTTCCAGGGGAGTCCCCAAGTCAGTTTCCCAGGCAAGTTCATGTGGTGTGCGGGGGGGCGCAGCTGGAGACAAAATAGAATGATATAGATTAGAAATAGTGCCTCGGTCCGTGGGTCGGTACATGCAAAGGCGCTCCATCGGTGTCGGGATATAAGGAAGAGGCGTTGTCCTATTTGAGGACATCACAAAATTTCGAATTTGAAGGTATTGATAAAAATATGAAGATGGGAGAGAGTGCTTTGTTTGCAGATCTGCGAATGAGTACGGTACATTGTTGTGAAGTAGGTGATGGAAGCAAGAGACGCCTGCTCTGGCCCAGTTGGAAGCAAAATGATGGGATCGGCCCGGGGGGAAGGAGGGGTTATTCCAGATGGGGGTTAGTGGAGAGGGGAGTGTGTGGAGTGAGAGTTTAGATTTTAGTGAGTCCCACACCGATAAAGTTAGGGATATTGTTGGCACTGGCAGAATGGTTTTAGGTCTGTGCGGACGGGGGAGCCATGGGCGATGAGAAACTGAATCAACCTGAGCCAGGTCACTCTCCAAGTCCACCCATCTCCTTGTGTGCCGTGGAGAATGCCAGGCAACTAGCTGACTGAGTGCCGTGGCGTAATAGTATCTTGATAGTGAAGGAAGGCCTAGACCACCACAAGGAGGGCTCTGCTGGAGAGTCTCCCTACGCAATCTCGACTTCTTATCATTCCAAATGAATTTGCCATATTGGGCCTGGAGGAAGGATATAATACGGGGAGGGATTGGGACAGGAAGAGTCTGGAAGAGATATAAAATCTTGGGGATGGCGTTCATCTTAATGGCATTGATCCTGCCAATCCAAGAAATGAAGTGTTTTTTCCATCCCAAGATGTTTTGAGATATTTCCTTAAATAGGGGGGGGGGGGAAGTTTGCTTCATAGAGAGAATGGTAAGATTTGGTGATATGCACCCCCAGATATTTAATGGAGGTATGACGCCATGCAAAAGGGAAGTTGGCTTTCAGAAGATTTAACGTATTAAGTGGGATGTGTAATGGGAGGGCCTCAGACTTGTCATTATTCACCTTATAACCAGAGAGTTCCCCATAGAGAGTTAACTCTTTGAAAAGGTTGGGTAGGGAAATTAACGGGCTAGTGAGGGTGAGGAGGACGTCATCCGCAAAAAGGGACAGTTTGTATTGTGAGTCTTTGATAGAGAAGCCCGTAATGTCCGGATTAAGACGGATGCGGCAAGCGAGAGGTTCAATTATCAAAGCGAAGATGAGAGGCGACAGGGGGCATCCCTGACGCGTACCATTGGTGACGGCGAAGGAGTCTGAGAGAATTCCGTTCGCTAGAACAGAAGTGGAGGGATTGTGATAGAGTGCCGAAATGGCTTGGAGAAATTCCCCGCAAACACCAAAGCTACGGAGTGTTTGATCGAGAAAAGCCCACGAAACCCTATCGAAGGCTTTCTCCGCGTCTAATGCCAATAGGAGAGAGGGGAGTTTAACTGAGTTAGCGTGGTGTATCAGGTTGATGGTGCGTCTGGTATTATCTAGAGCTTGGCGTGTAGGGACAAAACCGACTTGGTCGGGATGTATAAGAGACGGAAGAAGGGGGTTCAGGCGTAGGGCAAGAATTTTTGCAAAAAGTTTCAAGTCGGTGTTGAGAAGGGAAATAGGGCGGTAATTAGAGACCTGTTGGTGATCCTTGCCAGGTTTGGGAATAACAGTAATTAGTGCTTTAGTTGTTTCGCTGTGAAAGAGTTCCCCGTTAAGGATTTTATTAAAAGTAGACGTCAAGTGAGGGACAAGAGAACACTCGAATGTTTTATAGTACGCAAAAGGTAGGCCGTCCGGTCCTGGAGCCTTTGAGGGTTTCTGTAGTTTAAGAGCAGCCGTTACTTCCTCGTCAGAAATAGGCTTACATAATGCAGTGGCTGAGGGTGTATCCAACTGCGGTAGGGAGCATGAGGTCAGGAAGTCAGAGATGCGCGTGTTTGAGTCAGGTAGGGAAGATGTACTGTCTGGGGAGTTATACGAACGGGTGTAGTATTCCTTAAAGATAGAGTTGATGTTTGAGGGATTATAGTGTGTATTACCTTTAGAGTCCTTGAGCGAGACTATAGAAGAGAGGGCTTTTCGTGCTTTTAATCTATTTGCCAAGAGGGCATCCGCCTTGTTGCTTTTCTCATAGAATCGCTGGTTCAGCCAACGTAGGGATTTATCTATCTTTTCCGTGATTAGTGCATTGAGAGATGCCCTAGCTGCCATAAGCTGTTTGTAGTTCGAGTCCGTGGGACTGCGTTTATGAAGAGAGTCTAGGTTTTGGACCTGGTCAGTGAGATTTCTAAGTATTGCTTTGTGTTCCCTATTGCGATGAGATGCATAGCTAATGACATGGCCTCTAAGGACAGCTTTGTGAGCTTCCCAGACTAATGGAGAACATCCTGAATCAGGATTATTAAAAGAAAAGTATTCCGTGAGCAGGCCAGCTATCTTGGATTTGAAGGAGGGAATTTTAAGAAGTGTCTCATTCAGATGCCAAGATGGGCGGGAAACTGGGGCATCCAACAGATCAAATGCGGATGCGACGGCGGAGTGATCCGACCAGACATTGGGGATAATCGAAGAGGACAAAATGTGGTTAGAGGCCGGAGGGCTGCAAAAAAGATAGTCAAGTCTGGAATAAGACTGATGGGGGTTGGAAAAAAAAGTGTAGTCCTTGGAGGAAGGGTTAAGAGCACGCCAAGTATCAAAGAGAGATGCTTCCTTAACAAGTTTAGAGAAAGTATCGGATATATGACAGGTGCGGGAGTGTTTCCGGGGAGTGGACTTATCTAATAGAGGGTCTAGAACTGCGTTGAAATCCCCTCCCAAGAAAACATAACCCGCTCTGTGTTTCTGGAGAGCCTTGAAAAAGGATCCCAAAAACCGTTGTTGGCCCGTGTTGGGTGCATAGAGATTGGCTATAGTCACTTCCATGTGCCCCAGCCTGCCAACCAAAATGATATACCTCCCCTCTTTGTCAACATGAACCGAGCTTTGAGTGAAGGGGAGTTTGTTGCTTATCAGGATAGCGACTCCGTTATGCTTAGATTCACTTGAGGAGTACAACACAGTGGAGAATCGTCTGGAAGACAAAGTGGGGTGGCTGTTTCGCTTAAAATGTGTTTCTTGAAGTAGAACTATGTCTGCGCGAAGGGTGCGGATTGTACGGAACAAGTGAGAGCGCTTATGGGGCGTGTTAAGGCCCCGGACATTCATAGAGGCAATGGTGAAAGGCATGGTGCTGAGAGCGGGGAGAGTGTGGATGAAGTCTTGAAAAGGGCCGACTCGCTCAGGAGGGAGAATTTAGAAAAGAGGAAGAGAAAGAGAAAGAAGAGAGGGGAGAGGGGGAAAAAAAAAAGGAAAGAGAAAGAGGAAAAAAAAAAAAAAAAAAAAGGAGGTAGGGTGGGTGTTAAAGGAGTAGAGTACCAATTTCAGAGATTGGTACTCCTGTAAGTAGGACTTAGCGGTCCAAAAAGGCGAGGGAACCAAAGTTCCAAGTCGCCAAAAGGGATTAAAAAAGAAATACAATTTTTTGGGGGGTGGAGATTTAAGTGAGTATAGAGATATCACATGCAGGGAGGAGAACAGGAAGTGTACGCCCAACCCAAGAAGAGAAGGGATAATGCGTTAAACAAAACGGGCACTAGTGTGTAGGAGGCAAGAGGTGGATCGGTGTCCCCTGGGTGAGGGGGATAAAGGGAGAGAGACAAGGGGGAGGGAGAGAGAAAGAAAGGGGAAAGAAGAAGAAAAAAAAAAAAAATACCAAGTGGGGATGGGGAACAATCATCGCTGAAAAATACATTGGGTAATTATCATCTGTAAATACCAGAAACTTTATGGAATACAAGGATATACACTTATTAGAACCAGTAGGGGCGATGGGTACCGGGGGCCCACAGTGCGGCATCTGGAGTCTAAGAGAAAGCCAACGATGAAGCTGGCTGGATATGTGAGACCCCCGCGCCCGTGGCCCACGCCACGTCCCAAAACAACCTGTAAACGTTAGAACAGCGGGAGGAAAAAGACCACCCAATGCTTGAAGCTGTCAATATTACTGTGAGCATCTAAGAGAAACATTAATTCCCTGAATTGGGACGGAAACTAACATCGGGAGGTAAAATGTGGCATTGGGGGGCGATGAAATCAAACCGTGGTTAGAGGTAGCACGCAGGGTTAGGTGTGAATACTAGAATCCGAAACTTGGCCACCTAGGCTACAGTAAACATATTGTGTTTAGTAAATTTGAGCTGCTACAAAGAATTACCTCGAAACAATTCCAGAAAAAAAAATAAAAAAAAATAAAAATTAAATAAATAAATAAAAGGCATCATGGGAGAGGGAGGGGGGGGGGGGGTTGGAGAGAGAGAGAAAAAAAAAAAAAAAAATTTATAAAAAAAAAAATTAAAAGGGGGTAGGGTAAGGGGAGGGGTGGACATATGCGATACGTAAACATAACATTGAAATCCTTACGGTCGTATAACGGGGTGATCCCTCAACAACAAACAGTCAATGATTAGTTATACAAACGTCTGAGGGAGGAAGTAAGCATAATGGCGCAGATTATTCAGGGGCTAAAGTACTTATCAGCGGAAAGGGAAAAGGGCTCGTAGGAAAACATCCATCCCAACGCATAATCAAATTTTAAGTCGAGTGGTCTGCCCCAACGGGTGGTCTGGCTTCTTCTATATGCGAAAGCAAGTCCTTGCCCTCACGGGGGTCTCTGATGATGACTGTCTTTCCCTGAAGGTCAACGATTAGCTTGAAGGGGAAACCCCATCGGTAGCGGATGTTCCTGTCCCGTAGTGTCTTTGTTAGATCCCGGAGTTCTCTCCGTTTGGCTATGGTTAAAGGGGCCAGGTCTTGGAAGAACTGTAGTTTAGAAGAGTTGAAGAGTACATGAGGCTTTCCACGGGTAGAATTGAGGACCCTTTCTTTATCTTTAAACTTGAGAAAGCGGAGGACCACATCGCGAGGAGGCTCACCATCCCTAGGCTTAGGGCGGAGGGCCCGATGAGCCCTCTCCAGAGGAAACTGTACAGCCCCCAGGTCCGGTATCAGAAAGGAGAAGAGATTGTGAAGGTAGGATTCGAGGTTATCCACACTGACGGATTCGGGGATGTTGCGAATGCGCAGATTGGATCTGCGTTCGCGGTTCTCAAGATCCTCGTTTTTAGTGCGAAGTTCAGACAGTTCTGAGACAATGTGGTCCAAGTCACGACCCGTGTCGTTTAGAGCTGTCTGGAAATGGTCCTGGCGAGATTCCATTTTAGAGGCTCTGGAAGCGAGGGATGAGATGTCCGTCTTAATGGAGGCCACCGCCTTGTCCAGTTTGGACTCCAGGGAGTCCTTAAAGTCCGTAATGAGGGAACGGAGAGCTAAGATATCATCTTTAGTGGACGGAGCAGAAGGCGGTGTAACGGGGTTATCCATAGAATCGTGAGAAGGGGAGGGGAGACCCCTATGTTGGGTATTCTTGGTGCCTCTGGTGAAATGTTGAGAGATATCAGCACCCCCTTGTTTAGGAGTCTTGGACGAAGATTTCTGCATGTGGACCGGACCAGTGTAGGGTGTTATACTATGAAATATGATCCGTCAGGGGAGATGGAGAGCCAAAAAAAAAAAAAGGGAGGGGGACACCCAGGGGGGGGACCACGCTCCTCACTGCTAGGTGGTCATAGTGCCGGGGGCTGGTATTGCGGAGATGCCGGGAGTGAGGACACCACGTCAGGGGTAGGAGGGAGTCACCTGGTCACGGGCACCTCCGCCTTTGCGGATTGAGGAGTAAGAGTCCCGGGTAATAAAGCAGGCCGGGCAATGGGGTCGTCAGGGCAACTCAGGTGCCTGTGGAGTCCCGCCGGGATCGATAGCCGTTGTCACCGGGGTCAGGGCGGAGCCAGACGGAGTACCCAGCGACTGGCGTGTGATATCTTGAGCCAATGGGGGCTCCGCAAACCCCCTGTAAGCGATCAGCCTGACTTATGAAGCCGGTGCATGCAGAGGCAGGGCACCAGCAGTGATGTCCCGACAAGGGTGGGGGGTGTAGAGGCTGATCCGCAGTATAAGGTGGGGGGGTGCCACTGCGGTCTTATGGCAGTAGCACACTTACCCCCTGTTGGGGATGTTGCTCCGGGGTGTTCCCACAGCCCCCACCGTTTGTCCTCGGGTCTCAGCGTCGGCTGAGGGCCCCCTCCAAGATAGTCACCGGGCCCTCCGCAGCCCCACCAATCTCCGGCGGCCCCAGCGATCTCGGGCACCCGCAGGAGTCGGCAGCCACAGGAGACACTCCCCCAGCTGGTTCCTTTATGCGTCGGGCAGGGGAGAGGTGCGCAGGTCCCCCCCGCGGCCCCGGAAGTGTGCACCGGCCTGGGGGTATAATCTAGTCCCCTGTCCGGCGGCCGTCAGTAGGCCTCTCGGAGCTGCAGCCCAGGGGAGCAGGTGAAGAACGGGCCACAGTGCGGCAGCCCGTGGAGCCCAAGCGTCCAGCTGTAAAGCCCCCCTAGACCCAGAGTATAGAGGGGACGTAAGAGGCAGGGGAGTAGAGGCGCGTCCGACTGCCCGGCGGCCTCAGCGGGTCCCGAGGACAGCGGACGCGACGGTGTCATGACTGAGGTTTTTGTGAACCCGGTGTAGTGAAGTCTGTGCGGGCGACTGGAGGATTATGTGAATACTACCACTGACCTGGTTTGGAAATGCTGTGGACTCTGGGTTTCCTCCGGTGACTGGGAAGAGGAACCGCAGCAGAGATGGCCGAATCTAGGTTCTCCTCATGCAGGATTAGGTCGGCAGACAGGAGGCATGCTGAAGGTCTCCTGAAAGACAGAACTGGAAAGGCACTGATGAATCAGTGAAGAATACCAGGTATAATTGTGCTAAAGGGCACGGGGTGCTTGGAGACACTGAGGTGCTTGCGGACACTGAGGTGCTTGCGGACACTGAGGTGCTTGCGGACACTGAGGTGCTTGCGGACACTGAGGTGCTTGGAGGCACTGAGGTGCGTGGAGGCACTGAGGTGCGTGGAGGCACTGGGGTGCGTAGAGACACTGGGGTGCGTAGGGGTGCTGAGGCACGGAGGTGCTGGAAGCACGGAGATGCTGTGGCACGGAGGTACTGAGGCACGGAGGTGCTGTGGCACGGAGGTACTGAGGCACGGAGGTACTGAGGCACGGAGGTACTGAGGCACGGAGGTACTGAGGTGCTGAGTCACGGAGATGCTGAGGTGCTGGAAGCACGGAGGTACTGAGGCACGGAGGTACTGAGGCACGGAGGTACTGAGGCACGGGGGTGCTGGAAGCACGGAGGTACTGAGGCACGGAGATGCTGGAAGCACGGAGGTGCTGAGGTACGGAGGTACTGAGGCACGAAGATGCTGGAAGCACGGAGGTGCTGAGGCACGGAGGTACTGAGGCACGAAGATGCTGGAAGCACGGAGGTGCTGAGGCACGGAGGTACGGAGGTACCGAGGCACAGAGATGCTGGAAGCACGGAGGTGCTGAGGCACGGAGATGCTGAGGCACGGAGATGCTGAGGCACGGAGATGCTGAGAGCACGGAGGTGCTGGGAGCACGGAGGTGCTGGGAGCACGGAGGTGCTGGGAGCACGGAGGTGCTGAGGCACGAGGTACTGAGCCCTGGAGATCCCAACTACAACAGCAGTAAAACTGAAACACGACAGCTGTGGTTTTCAGGGGAGAACACGGAATTCAGTACTGTGCCTTTAAGACGAAACATTGCAGCTGTACCTTTACATTGAGACTCAGGGAAATGGTGAAATCAAATGGCAACACACAAGTAAACCAAACGGTAACAAGGGAGCAGAGTTTCCACAGGAACTTAGGTACAAAGGTTACCTTTAGGGAGCTCAGCTTAAGACCCACACAAGGCTGTATGTGACATAAGGAACTGGCCCCGATTCCAACTCAGCCTCCTGATTTATACTTCCTGGTCCTTGATGATTGGTGGGCAGGATTAGGTGATGTCACTGTCATGTGACTACTCTAGCCAAGGCTGTGATGTAGAATGAGGCCTAGCAGGTCAAGAGAACACTGAAGCCTGGACTTCTGCAAAACACAGGATGCTTGCTTTTAGATTACTGAATTCAGCCTCACACAGGAGATCACCACAGGTGGAGCTAATTAACTATTACCTCTCAGGCAGAGAACTCAGGAAAACTGACAAGCTGTTTAACTCCGTGAGTGAAAAGACACAGGATCCAGGACAGATGGCAGGGGTAAGTCACCAAATATAAAACCTACAGTCAGGATTGTGACAGTATCCCCCTCTTCAAGGGTGGACTCCGGACACCCATCTTGAATCTTAGAGGAACTTGAGAAATTCATACAGAAGAATTTAGGACCTTCGTTGATACAGATTCCAAAGGTTTAGGACTAAATTCTTTAACTACAGCGTTACTGAAAGTCTGTAAGTCATGGAACACAGGATCATTACTCTCAAAGAGCATGTTGGCCCACTCCAAAGCTCTTCCTCTGAATGCCAGGAACAGACATCGAGTAACGTTGGAAGGAGTTACTGCACCTAAAGGATCAGACTCCATCCGAGAGAGAAATTGTTCAACCAGAGCGGCATATTGCAATAAATCTCCATCAAAGTAAATAGGTGGAAAACCATCAGATGAACGCTTAGAGGATGAAACTGAAGAAAGCTTTGGCTGGACGAGTAGGATTGGATTGGATCCGAGGATACTTGAATTGGCTGGAGCCAAAGGAGACTGACCAGGCTGGTCCTGGAGTATTGCTGGACCGGCTGGAACCGGAACGGACTGGCCAAGCTGGGCCTGGAGTATTGATGGACCGGCTGGAACCGGGACGGACTGACCAGGCGGAGCCTGGAGTATTGCTGGACCGGCTGGAACCGGGACGGACTGACCAGGCTGGGCCTGGAGTATTGCTGGACCGGCTGGAACCGGGACGGACTGACCAGGCAGGGCCTGGAGTATTGCTGGACCGGCTGGAACCGGGACGGGCTGAGCCCTTTCTTCACAGGGCTGGGCTGAGGCAAGAGCCCCCTCTTCACGGGGCTGGGCTGAGGCAAGAGCCCCCTCTTCACGGGGCTGGGCTGAGGCAAGAGCCCCCTCTTCACGGGGCTGGGCTGAGGCAAGAGCCCCCTCTTCACGGGGCTGGGCTGAGGCAAGAGCCCCCTCTTCACGGGGCTGGGCTGAGGCAAGAGCCCCCTCTTCACGGGGCTGGGCAGCACTCTGTAGAATCTCGGGCTGGGCAGCACTCTGTAGAATCTCGGGCTGGGCAGCACTCTGTAGAATCTCGGGCTGGGCAGCACTCTGTAGAATCTCGGGCTGGGCAGCACTCTGTAGAATCTCGGGCTGGGCAGCACTCTGTAGAATCTCGGGCTGGGCAGCACTCTGTAGAATCTCGGGCTGGGCAGCACTCTGTAGAATCTCTGGCTGGGCAGCACTCTGTAGAATCTCTGGCTGGGTAGCACTCTGTAGAATCTCTGGCTGGGCAGCATTCTGAAGACTCACTGGCTGGGCAGCACTCTGAAGACTCACTGGCTGGGCAGCACTCTGAAGACTCACTGGCTGGGCAGCACTCTGAAGACTCACTGGCTGGGAAGCACTCTGAAGACTCTCTGGGGCTGGACGCTCTGAAGACGCCCCTCCTGGGGCTGGACGCTCTGAAGACGCCCCTCCTGGGGCTGGACGCTCTGAAGACGCCCCTCCTGGGGCTGGACGCTCTGAAGACGCCCCTCCTGGGGCTGGACGCTCTGAAAACGCCCCTCCTGGGGCTGTGGACACGGACTCCTCTGTGACTGTAAATGGCTTGAACATTCTTCTCTGGACACCCAACTTGGGATAAGGTCTTTTAACCACCGGACCCCAGTCATAAATTTGAGTCTCTCTCAGAAGAGTAGCCTTCTTGATACCCCCGTCAGCAGCAGCAGAAGGATCGGATACTGTGGATGACTTGTAGACATGAGCACTATGATACTGAGATTTGTCACTATTACCTGGCTTGCGAAGAATGCAGTCTTTAACAAAATGACCAGAATTTCCACAGTAAAGACAGAGATGTAGCTCCTTACGCCGCTGACGTTCAGCTTCAGAGAGCTTGGGCCGTGGATAGCTCTGATGAAAAACTTTCCCTTGCGCAGAGGAAGAGACTCTATTAACTGGATGAGACAAAACAGGATCAACAACGTTGGTAGTATTCCTGAGGAGATCAGGCATCACAGAGAGAATACTAGGCAAAAGTTCTTGTAACTGTAGTAACATCTGGTAGAAAATCTGCAGTTGGTCAGGAGTCTTAGAGCAGAAGGTCATAGAATCTCTGGAGGACGAATTCCGCTGCAGACACTGTGCCAATCGATGCTGAGTCGACTCCAGACCTTCCAAGCGTCCTGCAATATTGCTTAGGAGGTCATGCGTCAGACTAACACTTTCGGCCGGGTCCATGGGGCCAGTTCCTACTGTCATGACTGAGGTTTTTGTGAACCCGGTGTAGTGAAGTCTGTGCGGGCGACTGGAGGATTATGTGAATACTACCACTGACCTGGTTTGGAAATGCTGTGGACTCTGGGTTTCCTCCGGTGACTGGGAAGAGGAACCGCAGCAGAGATGGCCGAATCTAGGTTCTCCTCATGCAGGATTAGGTCGGCAGACAGGAGGCATGCTGAAGGTCTCCTGAAAGACAGAACTGGAAAGGCACTGATGAATCAGTGAAGAATACCAGGTATAATTGTGCTAAAGGGCACGGGGTGCTTGGAGACACTGAGGTGCTTGCGGACACTGAGGTGCTTGCGGACACTGAGGTGCTTGCGGACACTGAGGTGCTTGCGGACACTGAGGTGCTTGCGGACACTGAGGTGCTTGGAGGCACTGAGGTGCGTGGAGGCACTGAGGTGCGTGGAGGCACTGGGGTGCGTAGAGACACTGGGGTGCGTAGGGGTGCTGAGGCACGGAGGTGCTGGAAGCACGGAGATGCTGTGGCACGGAGGTACTGAGGCACGGAGGTGCTGTGGCACGGAGGTACTGAGGCACGGAGGTACTGAGGTGCTGAGTCACGGAGATGCTGAGGTGCTGGAAGCACGGAGGTACTGAGGCACGGAGGTACTGAGGCACGGAGGTACTGAGGCACGGAGGTACTGAGGCACGGGGGTGCTGGAAGCACGGAGGTACTGAGGCACGGAGATGCTGGAAGCACGGAGGTGCTGAGGCACGGAGGTACTGAGGCACGAAGATGCTGGAAGCACGGAGGTGCTGAGGCACGGAGGTACTGAGGCACGAAGATGCTGGAAGCACGGAGGTGCTGAGGCACGGAGGTACTGAGGCACGGAGGTACCGAGGCACAGAGATGCTGGAAGCACGGAGGTGCTGAGGCACGGAGATGCTGAGGCACGGAGATGCTGAGGCACGGAGATGCTGAGAGCACGGAGGTGCTGGGAGCACGGAGGTGCTGGGAGCACGGAGGTGCTGAGGCACGGAGATGCTGAGGCACGAGGTACTGAGCCCTGGAGATCCCAACTACAACAGCAGTAAAACTGAAACACGACAGCTGTGGTTTTCAGGGGAGAACACGGAATTCAGTACTGTGCCTTTAAGACGAAACATTGCAGCTGTACCTTTACATTGAGACTCAGGGAAATGGTGAAATCAAATGGCAACACACAAGTAAACCAAACGGTAACAAGGGAGCAGAGTTTCCACAGGAACTTAGGTACAAAGGTTACCTTTAGGGAGCTCAGCTTAAGACCCACACAAGGCTGTATGTGACATAAGGAACTGGCCCCGATTCCAACTCAGCCTCCTGATTTATACTTCCTGGTCCTTGATGATTGGTGGGCAGGATTAGGTGATGTCACTGTCATGTGACTACTCTAGCCAAGGCTGTGATGTAGAATGAGGCCTAGCAGGCCAAGAGAACACTGAAGCCTGGACTTCTGCAAAACACAGGATGCTTGCTTTTAGATTACTGAATTCAGCCTCACACAGGAGATCACCACAGGTGGAGCTAATTAACTATTACCTCTCAGGCAGAGAACTCAGGAAAACTGACAAGCTGTTTAACTCCGTGAGTGAAAAGACACAGGATCCAGGACAGATGGCAGGGGTAAGTCACCAAATATAAAACCTACAGTCAGGATTGTGACAGACGGCTGCAGGGAAGCTCCGAGCACGGAGCAGACTCACCCGCGCGTCGGGCCCCGATTCTCCGGCCACCGGAGAGGGCACGGGACCTCCAAGCAGGGCGGCAGCGCGATCAGGGGAACCTCTGGGGGCCAGTCCACGGTAAGGTTCCACTTCTCAGCGTCCGGTCCGGGCCGCCTCCCAACTCTAGGCCCCGGCTTCACTTCAGGGGGAAGGCCGCAATCCGCAGGAGCACTTAAAAGTGCTCCCCGACTCCGCGGGTCCCCCCAGACAGCAGCAGCAGGGTAGTGGAAGCCACTGTGGGGTGTTGGGAACAGTCAGGCAGCAGTTGGGAGGGTATAATAGATAAAATATTAGCGATGCTTTTAGGAGCTGGGGAGATACACATCTACCCTCCACAGCAGCTAGGCCACGCCCCCCATGTAAAACATCTTTTATTGCAATAATCATATAATAAATACTTTTGGCCACCCTTGGGTGTAACCTCGCATCATCGTAGTCGACACTGGAGTCAGAATCCGTGTCGGTATCAGTGTCTGCTACTTGGGACAGGGGACGTTTTTGAGACCCTGAAGGGACCTGTGACACAGTCAAAGCCATTGATTGACTCCCTGTTTTATCCCTGGACTCTGCTTTGTCCAATCTCTTATGTAATAAAGCCACATTTGCATTTAAAACATTCCACATATCCAACCAATCAGGTGTCGGCGTTGCCGGCGGAGACACGACAATCATCTGCACCACCTCCTCCTTAGATGAGCCTTCCGCTTCAGACATGCCGACACACACGTACCGACACTCCCACACACTCAGAGATATATCTATATGGAGACAGTCCTTCAATAAGGCCCTTTGGAGAGACAGAGAGAGAGTATGCCAGCACACACTCAGCGCCACTGGACACGAATAAAATCCCAGTTAGTATTCAGCGCTTTTATATATATATATATAAATACACTCACTGCGCCAATAAAATGTGCCCCCCCCCCCCCCCCCTCTTTCTTGCCCTCTGTAACCTTGTTCAGCAGGGGAGAGTCCAGGGAGCCAGCTTCTCTGTAGTGTGCTGTGGAGAAAATGGCGCTGGTTAGTGCTGGAGGACCAAGACCCGCTCCCTCACCTGCGGGCTTCGGTCCCGCTCAAATTATTTATACTGGCGGGGGTTTATTAATATACTGCCTCCGCAGTATCTCCTGTATATGCCAGTGTCCCTAGAGGTTTTTATTGCTGCCCAGGGCGCCCCCCCCTGCGCCCTGCACCCTTACAGTGCCCGCTGTGTGTGTCTGTGTGGGAGCAATGGCACGCAGCGTTACCGCTGCGCGTTACCTCAGTGAAGATCTGAAGTCTTCTGCCGCCTGTGAAGTCTTCTTTTCTTCTTAATACTCATCCGGCTTCTATCTTCCGGCTCTGTGAGGAGGACGGCGTCGCGGCTCCGGGACGAACGGCGAGGGTGAGACCTGCGTTCAGACCTCTGGAGCTAATGGTGTCCAGTAGCCTAAGAAGCAGAGCCTATCATTTAAGTAGGTCTGCTTCTCTCCCCTCAGTCCCACGATGCAGGGAGCCTGTTGCCAGCAGTGCTCCCTGAAAATAAAAAACCTAACAAAAAGTATTTTACAGAGAAACTCAGTAGAGCTCCCCTGCAGTGCACCCAGTCTCCTCTGGGCACAGGATCTAACTGAGGTCTGGAGGAGGGGCATAGAGGGAGGAGCCAGTGCACACCCATTATAAAGTCTTTAAAGTGCCCATGTCTCCTGCGGAGCCCGTCTATACCCCATGGTCCTTACAGAGTCCCCAGCATCCTCTAGGACATAAGAGAAATATCTATATATATATCTATATATATATATATATATACTAGGTGCTTAATCGCGCCCTACGGGCGCTCTTCACACCGTCGCAAGGGGCTACGCCCCCTTAACCCCTGCATGCCTTTCTGGGGTTCAATAGTTGTATTATATGGCGTATGACCTGCGTTGCTAGTTTTGGTAGTGGTTAAATACTGGAGGACGAAAGGGCGTCCAATGTTGAAGGGGGCGCAGTCCCTTGAGACGGTGTGAGCAGCGCCTGCAGGGCACGATGTACAGAATGTAGCAGGTGCGGGGGGGAAGGCGGATGAGGCAGGGTGTCTGTAGATGCTGCGGGTGGAGGGGGGGGTAGATGCAGATGGAGGGGTGGCGGGACCTATAACTATGTGATTGTATGTGATTGTATGTGTAACAATATATAGGACATGGATAAGGATGTATGTGGTATAGACATACCGGCATGAAGAGGTATGTGGTGTTATTAGACACAGAGGGGAGTGCTGGTACAATGAGGAACAGGGGCAGCTGTGTCCTGTCTCTACACCGTACCATCCTTCAGGTGAGAAACGCGGGCACGTGACGCACGCGAGCCCTCCACGCAGCCGCAGGCCTCAGGTGCACCAGTTCCCTCTGCATGCGCTATCTGTGTGCCCCCCCTGAGGTGCAGTATGAGGAGGGGGCGGGGCCTCGCGCTGCTCCCAGACATTGGGCGTGGGCAGCGCAGTCACGTGCTCGGTGTGTGAGGGATAAGGAGGAGATGGCAGAGCATCACCAATATACCGGTAATTACAGGGGTAGGGGGGGGGACCGGAGGGGGTTACGGCTCCTGGCCTCCTGGTGCCGGATTGTCAGGGAGGTATCCAGGAGCCGGTGGTATGGACCCTGCATGGGAGCAGCAGAGCATAGACAGGGGATGAGTAGAGTTTGGATGGGTTCTCATCAGTGAGGGTCACACAGACACACAGCGAGCCGGGCACGGTGTGAGGGGAGGAGAGGGCGCTGTGTGGTGCTGGTGTGTGTGTCACTGGCAGATTAAGGTCATCATAGGCCTGGAGCTGAAATTTCTGCTGGGCCTAGTAAGGGCCACTGTAGGGGGTGTACCAGCACGGCGGGTGTGTGGATAGTGATATGGGGGTGTGATCAGCGCTGTCTAAATATTTTGTACATGATTGTGTAGGGCGGTAGGGAGGGGACAGAGAGACGTGGGGCGGCAGGGAGCGGATACAGAGACACGGGCAGTAGGGAGGGGACACACAGACGCGGGGCGGTAGGGAGGGGACACACAGACGCACGGCGGTAGGGAGGGGACACACAGACGCACGGCGGTAGGGAGGGGACACACAGGCGCACGGCGGTAGGGAGGGTAATCCCCAGTGAGGAAGCTGATGGAGAAAGGAGGGGAAGTAGTGGAGGGTATAGAGAGATGCAGGGCGTTAGGAAGGGGATACAGAGACGCAGGGCGGTAGGGAGGGGATACAGAGATGAGGGGGGGGGAGATACAGAGACGCAGAGCGGTAGGGAGGGGATACAGAGATGAGGGGGGGGGATACAGAGACGCAGAGCGGTAGGGAGGGGATACAGAGATGTGGGACGGTAGGGAGGGGATACAGAGAGGCGGGGTGGCAGGGAGGGGATACAGAGACGCGGGGCGGGGATACAGAGACGCAGGGAGGGGATACAGAGACGCAGGGCGGTAGGGAGGAGATAGAGAGACGCGGGCGGTAGGGAGGGGATACAGAGACGCGGGGCAGCAGGGAGGGGATAGAGAGATGCGGGCGGTATGGGAGGGGATACAGAGATGCGGGGCGGTAGGGAGGTGGGAATACAGAGACACGGGGCGGTAGGGAGGGGATACAGAGACGCAGGGCGGTAGGGAGGGGATACAGAGACGCGGGGCATTAGGGAGGGGATACAGAGAGCCGGGGCGGCAGGGAGGGGATACAGAGACGTGGGGCGGCGGGGAGGGGATACAGAGACGCGGGTGGTGGGGAGGGGATACAGAGACGCGGGGCGGCGGGGAGGATATACAGAGACGTGGGGCGGTAGGGAGGGGATACAGAGACGCGGGTCGGTGGGGAGGGGATACAGAGACGTAGGGCAGTAGGGAGGGGATACAGAGAGGCGGGGCGGAGGGGAGGGGATACAGAGACGTGGGGCGGCGGGGAGGGGATACAGAGACGTGGGGCGGCGGGGAGGGGATACATAGACGTGGGGCAGCGGGGAGGGGATACAGAGACGCGGGGCGGCGGGGAGGGGATACAGAGGGGAGGGGATACAGAGACGCGGGGCGGTGGGGAGGGGATACAGAGACGCGGGGCGGTAGGGAGGGGATACAGAGATGCGGGGCGGTAGGGAAGGGATACAGAGATGCGGGGCGGCAGGGAGGTGATACAGAGACGCAGGGCGGCAGGGAGGTGATACAGAGACGCGGGGCGGGAATACAGAGACACGGGGCGGCAGGGAGGAGATACAGAGACACGGGGCTGTAGGGAGGGGATACAGAGACGCGGGGCGGTAGGGAGGGGATACAGAGACGTGGGGCGGCAGGGAGGGGATACAGTGAGGCGGGGCGGCAGGGAGGGGATACAGAGACGCGGGCGGTAGGGAGGGGATACAGAGACGCGGGGCGATGGGGAGGGGATACAGAGATGCAGGGCGGTAGGGAGGGGATACAGAGAGGCGGGGCGGTGGGGAGGGGATACAGAGACGCGGGGCGGCGGGGAGGGGATACAGAGAAGCGGGGCGGCGGGGAGGGGATACAGAGACGCGGGCGGCGGGGAGGGGATACAGAGACGCGTGCGGCGGGGAGGGGATACAGAGACGCAAGGCGGTGGGGAGGGGATACAGAGACGCGGGGCGGTGGGGAGGGGATACAGAGATGGGCGGCGGCAGGGAGGGGATACAGAGACGCGGTGCGGCAGGGAGGGGATACAGAGAGGCGGGGCGGCAGGGAGGGGATACAGAGAGGCGGCCGGTAGGGAGGGGATACAGAGACGCGGGGTGGTGGGGAGGGGATACAGAGACGCAGGGCGGCGGGGAGGGGATACAGAGACGCAGGGAGGGGATACGCGGGGCGGTAGGGAGGGGATACAGAGACGTGGGGCGGCAGGGAGGCGATACAGAGATGCGGGGCGGGAATACAGAGATGCGGTGCGGCAGGGAGGAGATACAGAGACGCAGGGCGGTAGGGAGGGGATACAGAGACGTGGGGCGGTAGGGAGGAGATACAGAGACGCAGGGTGGTAGGGAGGGGATACAGAGACGCAGGCGGTAGGGAGGGGATACAGAGAGGCGGGGCGGCAGGGAGGGTATACAGAGACGCGAGGCGACGGGGAGGGGATACAGAGACGCAAGGCGGCGGGGAGGGGATACAGAGACGCGGGGCGGCGGGGAGGGGATACAGAGACGCGGGGCGGTGGGGAGGGGATACAGAGACGCGGGGCGGTAGGGAGGGGATACAGAGACGCGGGGCGGTAGGGAGGGGATACAGAGACGCGGGGCGATGGGGAGGGGATACAGAGATGCAGGGCGGTAGGGAGGGGATACAGAGAGGCGGGGCGGCGGGGAGGGGATACAGAGACGCGGGGAAGGGATACAGAGAAGCGGGGCGGCAGGGAGGGGATACAGAGACGCGGGCGGCGGGGAGGGGATACAGAGACGCGTGCGGCGGGGAGGGGATACAGAGACGCAAGGCGGTGGGGAGGGGATACAGAGACGCGGGGCGGTGGGGAGGGGATACAGAGACGGGCGGCGGCAGGGAGGGGATACAGAGACGCGGTGCGGCAGGGAGGGGATACAGAGAGGCGGGGCGGCAGGGAGGGGATACAGAGAGGCGGCCGGTAGGGAGGGGATACAGAGACGCGGGGTGGTGGGGAGGGGATACAGAGACGCAGGGCGGCGGGGAGGGGATACAGAGACGCAGGGAGGGGATACGTGGGGCGGTAGGGAGGGGATACAGAGACGTGGGGCGGCAGGGAGGCGATACAGAGATGCGGGGCGGGAATACAGAGATGCGGTGCGGCAGGGAGGAGATACAGAGACGCAGGGCGGTAGGGAGGGGATACAGAGACGCAGGCGGTAGGGAGGGGATACAGAGAGGCGGGGCGGCAGGGAGGGTATACAGAGACGCGAGGCGACGGGGAGGGGATACAGAGACGCGAGGCGGCGGGGAGGGGATACAGAGACGCGGGGCGGCGGGGAGGGGATACAGAGACGCGGGGCGGTGGGGAGGGGATACAGAGACGCGGGGCGGTAGGGAGGGGATACAGAGACGCGGGGTGGTAGGGAGGGGATACAGAGACGCAGGGCGGCGGGGAGGGGATACAGAGACGCAGGGAGGGGATACAGAGACGCGGGGCGGTAGGGAGGGGATACAGAGATGCGGGGCGGCAGGGAGGTGATACAGAGACGCAGGGCGGCAGGGAGGTGATACAGAGACGCGGGGCGGGAATACAGAGACGCGGGGCGGCAGGGAGGAGATACATAACCCGCTCTGTGTTTCTGGAGAGCCTTGAAAAAGGATCCCAAAAACCGTTGTTGGCCCGTGTTGGGTGCATAGAGATTGGCTATAGTCACTTCCATGTGCCCCAGCCTGCCAACCAAAATGATATACCTCCCCTCTTTGTCAACATGAACCGAGCTTTGAGTGAAGGGGAGTTTGTTGCTTATCAGGATAGCGACTCCGTTATCCTTAGATTCACTTGAGGAGTACAACACAGTGGAGAATCGTCTGGAAGACAAAGTGGGGTGGCTGTTTCGCTTAAAATGTGTTTCTTGAAGTAGAACTATGTCTGCGCGAAGGGTGCGGATTGTACGGAACAAGTGAGAGCGCTTATGGGGCGTGTTAAGGCCCCGGACATTCATAGAGGCAATGGTGAAAGGCATGGTGCTGAGAGCGGGGAGAGTGTGGATGAAGTCTTGAAAAGGGCCGACTCGCTCAGGAGGGAGAATTTAGAAAAGAGGAAGAGAAAGAGAAAGAAGAGAGGGGAGAGGGGGAAAAAAAAAAGGAAAGAGAAAGAGGAAAAAAAAAAAAAAAAAAAGGAGGTAGGGTGGATGTTAAAGGAGTAGAGTACCAATTTCAGAGATTGGTACTCCTGTAAGTAGGACTTAGCGGTCCAAAAAGGCGAGGGAACCAAAGTTCCAAGTCGCCAAAAGGGATTAAAAAAGAAATACAATTTTTTGGGGGGTGGAGATTTAAGTGAGTATAGAGATATCACATGCAGGGAGGAGAACAGGAAGTGTACGCCCAACCCAAGAAGAGAAGGGATAATGCGTTAAACAAAACGGGCACTAGTGTGTAGGAGGCAAGAGGTGGATCGGTGTCCCCTGGGTGAGGGGGATAAAGGGAGAGAGACAAGGGGGAGGGAGAGAGAAAGAAAGGGGAAAGAAGAAGAAAAAAAAAAAAATACCAAGTGGGGATGGGGAACAATCATCGCTGAAAAATACATTGGGTAATTATCATCTGTAAATACCAGAAACTTTATGGAATACAAGGATATACACTTATTAGAACCAGTAGGGGCGATGGGTACCGGGGGCCCACAGTGCGGCATCTGGAGTCTAAGAGAAAGCCAACGATGAAGCTGGCTGGATATGTGAGACCCCCGCGCCCGTGGCCCACGCCACGTCCCAAAACAACCTGTAAACGTTAGAACAGCGGGAGGAAAAAGACCACCCAATGCTTGAAGCTGTCAATATTACTGTGAGCATCTAAGAGAAACATTAATTCCCTGAATTGGGACGGAAACTAACATCGGGAGGTAAAATGTGGCATTGGGGGGCGATGAAATCAAACCGTGGTTAGAGGTAGCACGCAGGGTTAGGTGTGAATACTAGAATCCGAAACTTGGCCACCTAGGCTACAGTAAACATATTGTGTTTAGTAAATTTGAGCTGCTACAAAGAATTACCTCGAAACAATTCCAGAAAAAAAATAAAAAAAATAAAAATTAAATAAATAAATAAAAGGCATCATGGGAGAGGGAGGGGGGGGGGGTTGGAGAGAGAGAGAAAAAAAAAAATTTATAAAAAAAAAAAATTAAAAGGGGGTAGGGTAAGGGGAGGGGTGGACATATGCGATACGTAAACATAACATTGAAATCCTTACGGTCGTATAACGGGGTGATCCCTCAACAACAAACAGTCAATGATTAGTTATACAAACGTCTGAGGGAGGAAGTAAGCATAATGGCGCAGATTATTCAGGGGCTAAAGTACTTATCAGCGGAAAGGGAAAAGGGCTCGTAGGAAAACATCCATCCCAACGCATAATCAAATTTTAAGTCGAGTGGTCTGCCCCAACGGGTGGTCTGGCTTCTTCTATATGCGAAAGCAAGTCCTTGCCCTCACGGGGGTCTCTGATGATGACTGTCTTTCCCTGAAGGTCAACGATTAGCTTGAAGGGGAAACCCCATCGGTAGCGGATGTTCCTGTCCCGTAGTGTCTTTGTTAGATCCCGGAGTTCTCTCCGTTTGGCTATGGTTAAAGGGGCCAGGTCTTGGAAGAACTGTAGTTTAGAAGAGTTGAAGAGTACATGAGGCTTTCCACGGGTAGAATTGAGGACCCTTTCTTTATCTTTAAACTTGAGAAAGCGGAGGACCACATCGCGAGGAGGCTCACCATCCCTAGGCTTAGGGCGGAGGGCCCGATGAGCCCTCTCCAGAGGAAACTGTACAGCCCCCAGGTCCGGTATCAGAAAGGAGAAGAGATTGTGAAGGTAGGATTCGAGGTTATCCACACTGACGGATTCGGGGATGTTGCGAATGCGCAGATTGGATCTGCGTTCGCGGTTCTCAAGATCCTCGTTTTTAGTGCGAAGTTCAGACAGTTCTGAGACAATGTGGTCCAAGTCACGACCCGTGTCGTTTAGAGCTGTCTGGAAATGGTCCTGGCGAGATTCCATTTTAGAGGCTCTGGAAGCGAGGGATGAGATGTCCGTCTTAATGGAGGCCACCGCCTTGTCCAGTTTGGACTCCAGGGAGTCCTTAAAGTCCGTAATGAGGGAACGGAGAGCTAAGATATCATCTTTAGTGGACGGAGCAGAAGGCGGTGTAACGGGGTTATCCATAGAATCGTGAGAAGGGGAGGGGAGACCCCTATGTTGGGTATTCTTGGTGCCTCTGGTGAAATGTTGAGAGATATCAGCACCCCCTTGTTTAGGAGTCTTGGACGAAGATTTCTGCATGTGGACCGGACCAGTGTAGGGTGTTATACTATGAAATATGATCCGTCAGGGGAGATGGAGAGCCAAAAAAAAAAAAAGGGAGGGGGACACCCAGGGGGGGGACCACGCTCCTCACTGCTAGGTGGTCATAGTGCCGGGGGCTGGTATTGCGGAGATGCCGGGAGTGAGGACACCACGTCAGGGGTAGGAGGGAGTCACCTGGTCACGGGCACCTCCGCCTTTGCGGATTGAGGAGTAAGAGTCCCGGGTAATAAAGCAGGCCGGGCAATGGGGTCGTCAGGGCAACTCAGGTGCCTGTGGAGTCCCGCCGGGATCGATAGCCGTTGTCACCGGGGTCAGGGCGGAGCCAGACGGAGTACCCAGCGACTGGCGTGTGATATCTTGAGCCAATGGGGGCTCCGCAAACCCCCTGTAAGCGATCAGCCTGACTTATGAAGCCGGTGCATGCAGAGGCAGGGCACCAGCAGTGATGTCCCGACAAGGGTGGGGGGTGTAGAGGCTGATCCGCAGTATAAGGTGGGGGGGTGCCACTGCGGTCTTATGGCAGTAGCACACTTACCCCCTGTTGGGGATGTTGCTCCGGGGTGTTCCCACAGCCCCCACCGTTTGTCCTCGGGTCTCAGCGTCGGCTGAGGGCCCCCTCCAAGATAGTCACCGGGCCCTCCGCAGCCCCACCAATCTCCGGCGGCCCCAGCGATCTCGGGCACCCGCAGGAGTCGGCAGCCACAGGAGACACTCCCCCAGCTGGTTCCTTTATGCGTCGGGCAGGGGAGAGGTGCGCAGGTCCCCCCCGCGGCCCCGGAAGTGTGCACCGGCCTGGGGGTATAATCTAGTCCCCTGTCCGGCGGCCGTCAGTAGGCCTCTCGGAGCTGCAGCCCAGGGGAGCAGGTGAAGAACGGGCCACAGTGCGGCAGCCCGTGGAGCCCAAGCGTCCAGCTGTAAAGCCCCCCTAGACCCAGAGTATAGAGGGGACGTAAGAGGCAGGGGAGTAGAGGCGCGTCCGACTGCCCGGCGGCCTCAGCGGGTCCCGAGGACAGCGGACGCGACGGCTGCAGGGAAGCTCCGAGCACGGAGCAGACTCACCCGCGCGTCGGGCCCCGATTCTCCGGCCACCGGAGAGGGCACGGGACCTCCAAGCAGGGCGGCAGCGCGATCAGGGGAACCTCTGGGGGCCAGTCCACGGTAAGGCTCCACTTCTCAGCGTCCGGTCCGGGCCGCCTCCCAACTCTAGGCCCCGGCTTCACTTCAGGGGGAAGGCCGCAATCCGCAGGAGCACTTAAAAGTGCTCCCCGACTCCGCGGGTCCCCCCAGACAGCAGCAGCAGGGTAGTGGAAGCCACTGTGGGGTGTTGGGAACAGTCAGGCAGCAGTTGGGAGGGTATAATAGATAAAATATTAGCGATGCTTTTAGGAGCTGGGGAGATACACATCTACCCTCCACAGCAGCTAGGCCACGCCCCCCATGTAAAACATCTTTTATTGCAATAATCATATAATAAATACTTTTGGCCACCCTTGGGTGTAACCTCGCATCATCGTAGTCGACACTGGAGTCAGAATCCGTGTCGGTATCAGTGTCTGCTACTTGGGACAGGGGACGTTTTTGAGACCCTGAAGGGACCTGTGACACAGTCAAAGCCATTGATTGACTCCCTGTTTTATCCCTGGACTCTGCTTTGTCCAATCTCTTATGTAATAAAGCCACATTTGCATTTAAAACATTCCACATATCCAACCAATCAGGTGTCGGCGTTGCCGGCGGAGACACCACAATCATCTGCACCACCTCCTCCTTAGATGAGCCTTCCGCTTCAGACATGCCGACACACACGTACCGACACTCCCACACACTCAGAGATATATCTATATGGAGACAGTCCTTCAATAAGGCCCTTTGGAGAGACAGAGAGAGAGTATGCCAGCACACACTCAGCGCCACTGGACACGAATAAAATCCCACTTAGTATTCAGCGCTTTTATATATATATATATAAATACACTCACTGCGCCAATAAAATGTGCCCCCCCCCCCCTCTTTCTTGCCCTCTGTAACCTTGTTCAGCAGGGGAGAGTCCAGGGAGCCAGCTTCTCTGTAGTGTGCTGTGGAGAAAATGGCGCTGGTTAGTGCTGGAGGACCAAGACCCGCTCCCTCACCTGCGGGCTTCGGTCCCGCTCAAATTATTTATACTGGCGGGGGTTTATTAATATACTGCCTCCGCAGTATCTCCTGTATATGCCAGTGTCCCTAGAGGTTTTTATTGCTGCCCAGGGCGCCCCCCCCTGCGCCCTGCACCCTTACAGTGCCCGCTGTGTGTGTCTGTGTGGGAGCAATGGCACGCAGCGTTACCGCTGCGCGTTACCTCAGTGAAGATCTGAAGTCTTCTGCCGCCTGTGAAGTCTTCTTTTCTTCTTAATACTCATCCGGCTTCTATCTTCCGGCTCTGTGAGGAGGACGGCGTCGCGGCTCCGGGACGAACGGCGAGGGTGAGACCTGCGTTCAGACCTCTGGAGCTAATGGTGTCCAGTAGCCTAAGAAGCAGAGCCTATCATTTAAGTAGGTCTGCTTCTCTCCCCTCAGTCCCACGATGCAGGGAGCCTGTTGCCAGCAGTGCTCCCTGAAAATAAAAAACCTAACAAAAAGTATTTTACAGAGAAACTCAGTAGAGCTCCCCTGCAGTGCACCCAGTCTCCTCTGGGCACAGGATCTAACTGAGGTCTGGAGGAGGGGCATAGAGGGAGGAGCCAGTGCACACCCATTATAAAGTCTTTAAAGTGCCCATGTCTCCTGCGGAGCCCGTCTATACCCCATGGTCCTTACAGAGTCCCCAGCATCCTCTAGGACATAAGAGAAATATCTATATATATATCTATATATATCTATATATCTATAATAAGAATTTACTTACCGATAATTCTATTTCTCGGAGTCCGTAGTGGATGCTGGGGTTCCTGAAAGGACCATGGGGAATAGCGGCTCCGCAGGAGACAGGGCACAAAAAAGTAAAGCTTTACTAGGTCAGGTGGTGTGCACTGGCTCCTCCCCCTATGACCCTCCTCCAGACTCCAGTTAGGTACTGTGCCCGGACGAGCATACACAATAAGGGAGGCATTTTGAATCCCGGGTAAGACTCATACCAGCCACACCAATCACACCGTACAACTTGTGATCTAAACCCAGTTAACAGTATGACAACAGAAAGGGCCTCTTAAAGATGGCTCCTTAACAATAACCCGAATTAGTTAACAATAACTATGTACAAGTATTGCAGATAATCCGCACTTGGGATGGGCGCCCAGCATCCACTACGGACTCCGAGAAATAGAATTATCGGTAAGTAAATTCTTATTTTCTCTATCGTCCTAAGTGGATGCTGGGGTTCCTGAAAGGACCATGGGGATTATACCAAAGCTCCCAAACGGGCGGGAGAGTGCGGATGACTCTGCAGCACCGAATGAGAGAACTCCAGGTCCTCCTTTGCCAGGGTATCAAATTTGTAAAATTTTACAAACGTGTTCTCCCCCGACCACGTAGCTGCTCGGCAGAGTTGTAATGCCGAGACCCCTCGGGCAGCCGCCCAAGATGAGCCCACCTTCCTTGTGGAGTGGGCTTTTACAGTTTTAGGCTGTGGCAGGCCTGCCACAGAATGTGCAAGTTGAATTGTGTTACAAATCCAACGAGCAATCGACTGCTTAGAAGCAGGTGCGCCCAACTTGTTGGGTGCATACAATATAAACAGCGAGTCAGATTTTCTGACTCCAGCCGTCCTTGCAATGTATATTTTTAAGGCTCTGACAACGTCCAACAACTTGGAGTCCTCCAAGTCGCTAGTGGCCGCAGGCACCACAATAGGTTGGTTCAGATGAAATGCTGATACCACTTTAGGGAGAAAATGCGGACGAGTCCGCAGTTCTGCCCTATCCGAATGGAAGATTAGATAAGGACTTTTATAAGATAAAGCCGCCAATTCAGATACTCTCCTGGCAGAGGCCAGGGCTAGTAACATAGTCACTTTCAATGTGAGATATTTCAAATCCACCTTTTTCAATGGTTCAAACCAATGGGATTTGAGGAAATCTAAAACTACATTTAGATCCCACGGTGCCACCGGAGGCACCACAGGAGGCTGTATATGCAGTACTCCCTTGACAAAAGTCTGGACCTCAGGGACAGAGGCCAATTCTTTTTGGAAGAATATTGACAGGGCCGAAATTTGAACCTTAATGGATCCCAATTTGAGACCCATAGATAATCCTGATTGCAGGAAATGTAGGAAACGACCCAGTTGGAATTCCTCCGTCGGAACCCTCCGATCCTCGCACCACGCTACATATTTTCGCCAAATGCGGTGATAATGTTTCACGGTGACTTCCTTCCGTGCCTTAATCAAGGTAGGAATGACTTCTTCTGGAATGCCTTTCCCTTTTAGGATCTGGCGTTCAACCGCCATGCCGTCAAACGCAGCCGCGGTAAGTCTTGAAAAAGACAGGGACCCTGCTGTAGCAGGTCCCTTCTCAGAGGTAGAGGCCACGGTTCGTCCGTGAGCATCTCTTGAAGTTCCGGATACCAAGTCCTTCTCGGCCAATCCGGAACCACTAGTATTGTTCTTACTCTTCTTTGCCGTATGATCTTCAATACCTTTGGTATGAGCGGCAGAGGAGGAAACACATACACTGACTGGTACACCCAAGGAGTTACCAGTGCGTCCACAGCTATTGCCTGTGGATCTCTTGACCTGGCGCAATATTTGTCCAGTTTCTTGTTGAGGCGAGACGCCATCATGTCTACAATTGGTCTTTCCCAACGGTCTATTAACATGTTGAAGACTTCTGGATGTAGACCCCACTCTCCCGGATGAAGATCGTGTCTGCTGAGGAAGTCTGCTTCCCAGTTGTCCACGCCCGGGATGAACACTGCTGACAGTGCTATCACGTGATTCTCCGCCCAGCGAAGAATCTTGGCAGCTTCTGCCATTGCACTCCTGCTTCTTGTGCCGCCCTGCCTGTTTACATGGGCGACCGCCGTGATGTTGTCCGACTGAATCAACACCGGCTTTCCTTGCAGGAGAAGTTCCGCCTGGCTTAGAGCATTGTAGATTGCTCTTAGTTCCAGAATGTTTATGTGAAGAGACTTTTCCAGACTCGTCCATACTCCCTGGAAGTTTCTTCCTTGTGTGACTGCTCCCCAGCCTCTCAGGCTGGCGTCCGTGGTCACCAGGATCCAATCCTGAATGCCGAATCTGCGGCCTTCTAATAGGTGAGCCTTCTGCAACCACCACAGAAGTGACACCCTTGTCTTTGGTGACAGGGTTATTCGCAGGTGCATCTGCAGATGCGACCCTGACCATTTGTCCAACAGATCCCTTTGGAATATTCTTGCATGGAATCTGCCGAATGGAATTGCTTCGTAAGAAGCCACCATTTTTCCCAGGACTCTTGTGCATTGATGTACTGACACTTTTCCTGGTTTTAGGAGGTTCCTGACCAGATCGGATAACTCCTTGGCTTTTTCCTCTGGAAGGAAAACCTTTTTCTGAACCGTGTCCAGAATCATTCCTAGGAACAGCAGACGAGTTGTCGGGATTAAATGGGATTTTGGAATATTCAGAATCCACCCGTGTTGTCTTAGCACCTCTTGAGATAGTGCTAAAGCTGTCTCCAGCTGTTCTCTGGACCTTGCCCTTATTAGGAGATCGTCCAAGTATGGGATAACTAATACGCCTTTTCTTCGAAGAAGAATCATCATCTCGGCCATTACCTTGGTAAAGACCCGAGGCGCCGTGGACAATCCGAACGGCAGCGTCTGAAACTGATAGTGACAGTTTTGAACAATGAACCTGAGGTACCCCTGGTGTGCGGGGTAAATCGGAACGTGTAGATACGCATCCTTGATGTCCAAGGATACCATAAAGTCCCCTTCTTCCAGGTTCGCTATCACTACTCTGAGTGACTCCATCTTGAACTTGAACTTTTTTATGTAGAGGTTCAAGGACTTCAGATTTAGAATAGGCCTTACCGAGCCATCCGGCTTCGGTACCACAAATAGAGTGGAATAATACCCCTTTCCTTGTTGTAATAGGGGTACTTTGACTATCACCTGCTGAGCGTACAGCTTGTGAATGGCTTCCAACACCCTCTCCCTTTCGGAAGAGACGGTTGGTAAGGCAGACTTCAGGAAACGATGAGGAGGATCCGTCTCTAATTCCAACCTGTACCCCTGAGATATTATCTGCAGGATCCAGGGGTCTACCTGCGAGTGAGCCCACTGCGCGCTGTAATTTTTGAGACGGCCCCCCACTGTCCCCGAGTCCGCTTGAGAGGCCCCAGCGTCATGCTGAGGTTTTTGCAGGAGCCGGGGAGGGCTTCTGTTCCTGGGAAGGAGCTGCCTGTTGGTGTCTCTTCCCTCTTCCTCTGCCTCGTGGCAGGTACGACAAGCCCTTTGCTCTCTTATTTTTGTAGGAGCGAAAAGGCTGCGGTTGAAAGGTCGGTGCCTTTCTCTGTTGGGGAGTGACTTGAGGTAAAAAAGTGGATTTCCCGGCAGTAGCCGTGGTCACCAAGTCTGATAGACCAACTCCAAATAACTCCTCCCCTTTATACGGCAAAACCTCCATGTGACGTTTTGAATCCGCATCGCCTGTCCACTGTCGTGTCCATAAGGCTCTTCTGGCTGAAATGGACATAGCACTCACCCGAGATGCCAGTGTGCAAATATCCCTCTGTGCATCACGCATATAGATAAATGCATCCTTTATTTGTTCTAACGACAGTAAAACATTGTCCCTATCTAGGGTATCAATATTTTCAATCAGGGATTCTGACCAAACTACTCCAGCACTGCACATCCAGGCAGTTGCTATAGCTGGTCGTAGTATAACACCTGCATGTGTGTATATATTCTTTTGAATAACTTCCATCTTTCTATCTGATGGATCCTTAAGTGCGGCCGTCTCAGGAGAGGGTAACGCCACTTGTTTGGATAAGCGTGTGAGCGCCTTGTCCACCTTAGGGGGTGTTTCCCAGCGCGCCCTAACCTCTGGCGGGAAAGGGTATAATGCCAATAACTTTTTTGAAATTATCAACTTTTTATCAGGAGCAACCCACGCTTCATCACACACGTCATTTAATTCTTCTGATTCAGGAAAAACTGTTTGTAGTTTTTTCACACCATACATAATACCCTGTTTTACGGTATCTGTAGTATCAGCTAAATGTAACGTCTCCTTCATTGCCAAAATCATATAACGTGTGGCCCTACTGGAAAATACGTTTGAATTTCTACCGTCGTCACTGGAATCAGTGCCCGTGTCTGGGTCTGTGTCGACCGACTGAGGCAAAGGGCGTTTTACAGCCCCTGACGGTGTTTGAGGCGCCTGGACAGGCATTAATTGATTGTCCGGCCGCCTCATGTCCTCAACTGACTGTTTAAGGGAAGATAAACCATCACGTAATTCCACAAATAAAGGCATCCATTCTGGTGTCGACCCCCTGGGGGGTGACATCTGCATATTTGGCAATTGCTCCGCCTCCACACCAATATCGTCCTCATACATGTCGACACCACGTACCGACACACACCGCAAACTCACAGGGAATGCTCTAATGAAGACAGGACCCACTAGCCCTTTTGGGGAGACAGAGGGAGAGTCTGCCAGCACACACCACAAAGCGCTATATATACAAGGGATATCCTTATATTAAGTGCTCCCTTATAGCTGCTTTAATATATATATATATAGCCATTAATGTGCCCCCCCTCTCTGTTTTACCCTGTTTCTGTAGTGCAGTGCAGGGGAGAGACCTGGGAGCCGTTCTGACCAGCGGAGCTGTGACAGAAAATGGCGCCGTGTGCTGAGGAGATAGGCCCCGCCCCTTTTTCGGCGGGTTCTTCTCCCGCTATTTTTCCAGTCAGGCAGGGGTTAAATATCTCCATATAGCCCCTATGGGCTATATGTGAGGTATTTTTAGCCTTGTATAAGGTTTATATTTGCCTCTCAGAGCGCCCCCCCCCAGCGCTCTGCACCCTCAGTGACTGCCCAGTGAAGTGTGCTGAGAGGAAAATGGCGCACAGCTGCAGTGCTGTGCGCTACCTTATGAAGACTGAGGAGTCTTCAGCCGCCGGTTTCCGGACCTCTTCACGCTTCAGCATCTGCAAGGGGGTCGGCGGCGCGGCTCCGGGACCGGACTCCACGGCTGGGCCTGTGTTCGATCCCTCTGGAGCTAATGGTGTCCAGTAGCCAAGCAGCAAATCCACTCTGCATGCAGGTGAGTTTACTACTTTCCCCCTAAGTCCCACGTTGCAGTGATCCTGTTGCCAGCAGGACTCACT